>NC_072413.2:63726798-64029829 GCF_028858775.2 Pan troglodytes
CATATTAGCCTTCTAATATTATTTTCCTTCCTGAGTTGGCTTATTTATCACTTGGCCATGTCTTCTTATTAATATAACCAGAGCTTAAACATTATGCATCCCTACTGCCTCGTTTGCCAGCACGGTGCTGAGCACTTACGAGCTTTGCAATTAGACTGAGCTCAAAGGGGCCATAACATCTGCATCTTCATGGAGAAAGCTGCTTTCATAGGGAAATGGGGTGGAGAGGAAAGGATGCGAGATGGGCAGTACAAGACAGTGTGCGGCATATGCATGGTAAAGGTGGGACCGAGGTGGGGAGCAGAGTAAAAACACCACCAGGAGCTACTCCCTTGCTGCTCAGCCTTAATTCAACATTGCCCTGCTTGTGACTTGGAGCTATGAGCCTCCAGGAAAATCCTCGGGTTATTTCTAACAGAACCCCCTTCCATCTTATTCCTATGGCTAATATCAACAACAGCATCAATAGTAACCCTTTGCTTACTGAGCACCTACTATGTGCTTTACACACATTTAATCTCATTTAATCCATGCAACAATCCCATGAGCTAGATGCTAATATACTCCATTTTATAGATGAGGAAGCTATACTTCGGAGAGTTTAAGTAACTGTTCAAGCTCACACAACTAGTAAGTGACGTAACAAAGAGAAATGGTAGAAAGGCCTGAAAAGGAAGAGGAGTTGGAGTGAGGGGCAATTGACATCAGAGTAGGCCTCTTTAAGCTGCTCCTGTTTGAGCAGCTGCCCAAGTGAGCTGGCAGAGTATGGGAACAACTGAAAGCCCCCCTCCCAGCAGCTCACCTCATGGCCTACCTGGAAAAGAAGGATCCCTGGGCCCCAAAGGTTGACACTCTCATCTCTTCCAAGGAGACTTCCAAACTAGCAGAGGTTGTTCAGGGACCAGGGGCACTTTATCCTCAGGGAGAGGATAAAGACCATCATGCTTTATACTTCCTAGACCGAGACACTTTACCTTTCCAGTGGATACCACAAGAGCCCCTCTAAAACGATGTCTGCCCAGCTGATTGATTGTTCTCTCCCAAGACTGTTCTTTTTTATTGGCTTTCCTCCCTCTTTTCCTTCTTTAGCCTCTCATTTCAATCTCCTGGCTTCCTGGGCCCAAGTCTTTGACATCAATTTGGAGGCCCTCTAACAAGTGTTCCAAGACAGTTCCCTCTGAGTTGTGACACAAGGCCAATTCTTAAGAAAACCAGGCTATCGGAATTTATTTGTTCATATTTTTTTTCGTTTTTAAATTTTAGCCTGTCTGAAATTTTGTCAGTTACCCTGGAGGTGGTCCCTCCTTCTAAGGGTCTCCCAGAACCCAAACACTGGTCTAATTCAGAGATTTGGGCTAAGCCATGTAGCTCAGGAAAGTCTATCCCAAGCATCTTGCGGAAGCAGCCCTCAATAAAAAAGTAAAAAGCATTGATAGAACAATTGGCCTTTTTTTTTCATGCTTAAAACCTTAATAGATTGATGTGGTTAAATAATGCAGAGCCAAGTATTAATAAGTCTGTAGGTGAGACAGGTTATGCTCAGTGGCTCAGAGCTTCCCCCACCATTCCCCTCCTTTTCTTCTCTCTCCCTTGTTTCTCTTTCTTCCAATACAAACAAGTTGGTAATTGGCAATTCCCATTGCCAGTTTATATGCTCAGTGAGCAGCAAAGTAGTCCTCACTGGATTCTTTCTGTGATGTTACCAAGGAACACAGTGGTAGCTGGAAGGACCTTAGAGACTATTTATTCAGCAAATAGTGTGCACGTATTATTTTCCAGACACTGTTCTGAGTCTTAAAGCAGACCGAAAAAGTTTCTACCTTCATGGAGCTTATGATCAAGTAGGGAGACAGACAATGAATAAATCTATGAAATTTATAGTATCTGAAACAATAAGAATTGCTAATGAGACAGAAGAGTATAAAGAGTGCTACCAAGGGTTAATATTTTAAATAGGGTGGTCAGAGAAGCCCTCACTTAGAAGGTGGCATGTTAGCAAAGAGCTGAAGGAGACGAGGGTGAGGAATATAGCTAACTAGGGGAAGAGCATTACATGCAGAGGGAACGGCAAACATAAAGGACCTGAGGCAGGAGCATGGCTGTTCGGAGAATAGCAAGGAGGCTGGCGTGACCAGAAAGGAGAGAAGCAGGAGACAAGGTGAGAGGTCATGAAGGTCTGGATAGTATAGAGCCTTGCAGACCATCATTAGGACTTAACCCAAATGAAATGAGAAGTTTTTGAATGGTTTGGAGCAGTGGATTGACATAATCTGACTTAAATGTAATAAAAGTGATTATGCTGGTGACTGCCTTGAGAATAACTTAGAGGTAAACACAGGGGGACTAGTTAGGAGATACTGCACTCATCTGGAGGGGTGATAAAGCTTAGGTATTAAGAGCAGAGTCCCTGAAGCCAGACTGCCTGGATTCAAATCTCAGCCATGCCCTTACTAGCAGCATCACCTTGGGCAAACATCATAACCAATCTCTCTGTGTCTGTTTCTTCATCCGTTGAATGGAGAAAATAATTGTACCCACCTCATAGGGTTTTTGTAATGATTTAATGAGTTAATAAATGTGAAACACTTAGAACACAGAGTTGTTGTGAGGAGTTGAAACACTTAGACTAGTACATAGCAAAGGCCGTTTGTGTGTTTGGTGTTATTATTATCGTTATTATTATTGTCTGAATAAGAGATGACAGTGAGTCAGGCCAGAGCAGTAACAGTGGGAGAAAAGTGGTCATATTTGAGGAATGTTTTGAAGGTAGAGCCAATAGGATTTGCTGACAGATTGGATGTGTGGAATGAAAAGAGAGGGGTGTAAATGCACCACGTTCATATTACAGTTGAGGAAACTGAGCACAGCTAAGGCCACCATTGTAACAAATAAGTCTTAAGGAGTACTTGTTGCTAAACGTGAACAGAAATCAAAATTAAAGAACAAGGCCACTCATGGTCTAACATACAAATCCCTATGTAATCCACTATTTTCATTTTAATGTATTCCCTTCAGTTCTTATCTTTATGCATGCATGATTTTTTAAAATCTACTTTATTTTTCAGCTTTATTGAGGTAGAATTAACAAATAAAAAATTGTATGTATTTAAGGCTGACTAATATTCCATTGTGTATGTATTTTTTATATATACCACATTTTCTTTTACCATTTACTTACGTTGATTCCATATCTTGGCTATTGTGAATAATGCTGCTGTGAATTTCTGCACAGCAAAGGAAACAATCAACAAAATGAAAAGGCAACCTATGGAGTGGGAGAAAATATTTGCAAACCACGAATCTGACAGAGAGCTAATATCCAAAATACATGAGAAACTCATATGACTCAATAGTCAAAAAACAAATAGCCTGATTTAAAAATGGACACAGGACGTTTTCCAAACAAGACATACAAATGGCCAACAGATATATGAAAAGGTGCTCAACATCACTAATCGTCGGGGAAATGCAAATCAAAACCACAATGAGATATCATCTCACACCTTTTAAGGGGACTGTGGTCAAAAAAGTAAACCATAAGTGTTGGTGTGGATGTGGAGAAAAGGAAACACTTGTACACTGGAAATGTAAATTGGTACAGCAATTATGGAAAACAGTATGGAGGTTCCTCAAAAAATTAAAAATAGAACCGCCATATAATCTAGCAATCCCATTTCTAGGTATATTTCCAAAGGAAATGAAATCAGTATCTTGAGATATCAGCATTCTTATGATCAATGCAGCATTATTCATATCATGCATGATTTGTAGTAATAATTGCATCAACATAATGTTATATTCTACAAAATATAAATATGTGGCACTTCTTGACTCTAGCAAGGGCTCATTGGTTAAACGTTAAAGAAATTAATGTGATTAATACCATTTATACTCCAGGATATAAGCAGGGCACAGAATTCCCCATTTTGAGATGAAAAAGCATGCAATCCTTTTATCAAGTGAGCCCATATAGATTGGTAAGTACATCACATCTTATTTCAAGGAGATCACAGTCTTATGGGGGCAGATCAAATCACTATAACTGAGGGTTATACTGGAGATATATATATATATATGTGTGTGTGTGTGTGTGTGTGTACAAGTTACCTTGGAAGCACCATGGAACATACACTTAACTCTGCTTATAGAAATAGGGAGGCTTCCAAAGAGAAGAGACATCTAGACAGATGAAGCTTATTTTCCACACCTTTTATTTTATTTTATTTTATTTTATTTTTAAGTTCCAGGGTACATGTGCAGGATATGCAGGTTAGTTGAGTAGGTAAACGTGTGCCATAGTGGTTTGCTGTAGCTATCAACCCATCACTTAAATATTAAGCCTAGCATGCATTAGCTATTTTTCCTGATACTCTCCCTCTCCCCACACCACTGCCCCACCAACAGGCCCCAGTGTATGTTGTTTCCCTCCCTGTGTCTATATGTTCTCATTGTTCAGCTCTTATAAGTAAGAACATGCAGTGTTTGTTTTTATGTTCCTGTGTTAGTTTGCTGAGGATAATGGCTTCCAGCTCCATCCATGTCCCTGCAAAGGACATGATCTCATTCCTTTTTATGGCTGCATAGTATTCCATGGTGTACATGTACCACATTTTCTTTATCCAGTCTATCACTATTGGGCATTTGGGTTGATTCCATGTCTTTGCTATTGTGAATAGTGCTACAATGAACATATGTGTGCATGTATCTTTATAATAGAATGGTTGATATTCCTTTGGGTATATACCCAGTAATGGGATTGCTGGGTCAAATGGTATTTCTGGATCTAGGTCTCTGAGGAATCTCCACACTGTCTTCCACAGTAGTTGAACTAATTTACATTCCCAACAACAGTGTAAAAGCATTCCTATCTCTCCACAGCCTCTCCAGCATCTGTTGTTTCTTGACCTTTTAGTAACTGCCATTCTGATTGGCATGAGATGGTATCTCATTGTGGTTTTGATTTGCATTTCTCTAATGATCAGTGATGTTGAGCTTTTTTTTTTTTCATATGTTTGTTGGCCACATAAATGTCTCCTTTTGAGAAGTATCTGTTCATGTCCTTAGCCCACTTTTTAATGGGGTTTTTTTTTCTTGTAAACTTGTTTAAGTTCCTTATAGACTCTGGAAATTAGACCTTTGTCATATGGATAGGTTGCAAAAATTTTCTCCCATTTTGTAAGTTGTCTCTTTGCTCTGATGACAGTTTCTTTTGCTGTGCAGAGCTTTTTAGTTTAACTAGATCCCATTGGTCAATTTTTGCTTTTGTTGCAATTGTTTTTGATATTTTCATCATTAAATCTTTGCCTGTGCCTATGTCCTCAATGGTATTGCCTAGATTTTCTTCTAGGGTTTTTATAATTTTGGGTTTTACATTTAAGTCTTTAATCCATCTTGAGTTAATTTTTGTATAAGGTGTAAGAAAGGGGTCCAGTTTTTGTTTTCTGCATATGGCTAGCTAGTTCTCCCACCAACATTTATTAAATGGGGAATCCTTTCCCTATTGCTTGTTTTTGTCAGGTTTGTTGAAGATCAGATGGTTGTAGATGTGCGGTCTTATTTCTGAGTTCTCTATTCTATTCCATTGGTCCATGTGTCTGTTTTTGTACCAGCACTAGCTGTTTTGTACCAGCACCATGATGTTTTGGCTGCTGTAGCCAAAACTACTACTACTGTAGCCAAATACTACTGTAGTTATAGTGTAGTTTGAAGTCGGATAGCATGATGCCTGCAGCTTTGTTGTTCTTCCTTAGGATTGTCTTGGCTCTATGGGCTCTTTTTTGGTTCCATGTGAAATTTAAAATAGCTTTGTCTAATTCTGTGAAGGATGTCAATAGTAGTTTGATGGGAATAGCATTGAATCTACAAATTACTTTGGGCAGTATGGCCATTTTCATGATATTGATTCTTCTATGCATGAGCAATTTTCCGTACCCTTTAGATAGGGCACAGATGAGACTTAGCTCAATTGGCTTTAACCACACTGGCCAATGTGTATTGCTGATTGTTCTGGCTGCTTTTCTTACTAGACTATGTGTGCATCTCTGATTCCAGCACTATCCAGATTCCTGACACATGGTATCTGCTCCTTTAATGTTTATTGAGTAAGTGCAGCATATCTGAAAAAAAGTGACCTGAACAGTGGCAGATGAAGAAACCACACAGCACACTGGCCTTGTAAATCATTTTTGGGGGTCAACAAATATTTTTACTGATTTTCAGAAAGACCATGTTTCTCATCTAAAATCTTGGTAATGGATGGTCAGAAAATGGAAGCCATTTTTGGTATTTCAAGTAGAAATAATTTAATATGGAGTCTGACTTAGACAAACATTGGATAAGCTGGGGGAGTGAAGGTCAGGAAGCCACTGCTAGAGGTTAAAAAATTGAAACATGCTGGGATCTCAAAGAAGCCACTTCAGTCTCAGCTGCTTGCACTACCAAAGCAGGTGATTTGCAGAATCTTACCCAAAAATCAATGCAAACCTCAGTTCTGCCATCTGCCTATATATTTGCCCCAGTTGCCACCAGAGAAATATGACATCTCTTCTGCCTTAAATCTCAAATATGTGCTTCTTAATGGCAGAATATAACCCAGTACCATATAGGAAGAGAGATCCTCAGAAATGTAGTTCCAGACTTCTCTCCTGAAATGCAGAGATTTTAGGAGTGGGGTTGGGGGGTGATAATGCTAAATTAACAACAAATAGTCCAGCACAGATGACCTCCCCCAAGTCTCATCTGTGAGAAGAAAGGCTTGCACAGCTCTGGTAACACTGAGCTTTACTTACTCCACCTCTAGGAAGCTGTCGTATTCACTTGAAACATCTTCCTGCAGGAGCAGTGCAACAAAACTTAGAACATTTCCATTCAACCACATCTTAAAAAACCCACCATTTAGAAAGCAGGCCCAGGTAGTGTGGGGTAGTGGAAAGAACTCCAGTTTTGGGGGCAGACATACTGAGTGCTAATCTCAGCTGTACTCCTTATTAGCCATGTGAACTTAAACAGTTATTTAATCCTTCTGGGAAAAAGTGATTATAAAATAATCAGAGCTATATAAAATATGTATAAAAGAATGTTCATAACAGTATTTTAAAATACCAAGTTCATTTAAAAATTGTGATGCATCCATATGAAACAGTATCATGCACCCTCTTAAAATTACCTTGTGGAAGAATAGCGTTAACATGGGAAGATGTTCATGATATGGGGAGAAATGAGAAAAACAAGTTAAAAGACAGTATGAACACTGCAATTCAGTTTTTATAAAAACAACTATAAAACTATAAAAAGACTACACCAAAATGTTGACAATAGTTATTTCTGAGGGTAATGGGAATTAAAAGTGGTTTTTTGCAAATGTGTGTGATTTGCTGCATTATGTGTTACTTTTGTGAGTTTAAAAAAATTATATACAAATAAAAGCACCAGATAAGATTATTAAGAGAAGTTAACTAGACAACATATGTGAAGTACCTAATACACTTTCAATAAATGATAGTTCCTTTCCCCACTTAAAAATAATTTTACTTCATTTTATATTTTGAATACATAATAGTCACATTCAATTTTTTTTTGAGATGGAGTCTCGCTCTTGTCGCTCAGGCTGGAGTGCAGTGACGCGATCTCGGCTCACTGCAACTTCCGCCTCCCGGGTTCAAGTGATTCTCCTGCCTTAGCCTCCCGAGTACCTGGGACTACAGGCACGTGCCACCATGCCCAGCTAATTTTTTGTATTTTTAGTAGAGACAGCGTTTCACTGTGTTAGCCAGGATGGTCTGGATCTCCTGACCTCATGATCTGCCAGCCTCGGCCTCCGAAAGTGCTGGGATTACAGGCATGAGCCACCATGCCCAGCCACATTCAAAATTTTTTAAATATAAAAGTGAAAGTTCTCCCTCCTGCCTCAGACCTCCAGCCACTCACTTCATTTTCCCACAGGCAACCAATGTTATTAGCTTCTTACATATCTTTTAGAGAAAATGTGTGCATATATAAGCAAACATATAGTTATGTATTCTTTTACTCCTTTTTTGCATAGATGGTAGTACAGCATATTATACTACCTTTTATGCCCCTTTGTATTTTTCTTTTGTACTCCTTTTTTGATGATCTTTCTGTATTGGTATATACAGAATTAGAATAAATAGCTGAACCATCATTTACTTAACCAGCCCCCTATTAGTGGACATTTAAGCCCAGTCATAGTGAAGGTAGCCTCAGATACAAGGATGACTTGTACTTTAGGAATGACTTCTCTGTCCCTGATCTCTTCTGGACCTGCAATCATCACCCCGTCCATAGGCTCCAGTCATATCTAGGCCTCAGCTTCTGAGGCTGAGGGGCTCCAAGAGACCAAGGCTGAGCTCAAACCCATACCTATTTATTTTTACTAATTTTGTTGGCAGTGACTGGGTCTGCCATGGTTCCAAAGATATCCTTGTGAAAGCTCTAAGAGCTGATAAGCCGTGTGCCACGTGTTTAACGATGTTCCCTCTGTGAGGCTCTCTTTCTCTATCACTGTTCACTTCTGCACTGTTTTCTGCCCCCAGTCTTTTCTCTGGAGAAGTCAGTGCCCTGTGAATCCCAGAGTTCCCTCTCCTGCCTGAATCCTTTCCTCATCCTCTTTCCCATCTTGGAAGACCTGGAAGCATAAGGACCACGTTGTTGTCCTCTAATCTCACCTGGGTGACAAATGGAGTGTGGTGACAATGAGAAACCAGACCTGAAGGTGCAATGGTGACACGGATGGGGTGGTAGTTGGATCTTCTGGGTGCTGACAGATGATTAGGAATACGGATGTGGGGATTAGCTGAGGAGAGCTTACCCTACAGTAAGTCTTCTGGATGGAGAATCTCTTTGGTGGTAGTTAAGGGAAAGTAGTTAGGACCTAAGCCAATAAGAATGACTTAATTTCTTTCCTTATATTAAGCCTGTAAAGAAAGACTCTTTTGAGTAATTGGTTAATTTCTTAATTAAACTGATATGGATTGAATACCTATTACATGCAAAGCATTCTATTGGATGGTTCTGCAGTCTCTGTTTTATCGTTTTACACATTGTGGTTTTGCCTCTCTTGCTGGGGTTACTATTTCATGCAGACCCTTTCATTGCTATTGCCACAAACTTTTGTGGTCTTTCAAGGTCTGTGAGTTTTTTTCCCTAGGGTTCAGCCTGTCAGCCAGAGAGCAAGTTCTTAAAAGTCACAGTTTAAATCAGGTAGTCACAGAAGTTGACATCTGATTAGGATGGCACATAGTATGTACTTAATCAATGCTGTCTAACTTAAACCGATCAGGGTCAATGAAAGCCCTTCTGTAAAACCACAAAGCGTGCCATGTGCCCTTACTCACTGGAGATAATGGCATTGGGAACAATTATTAGCCTAATTTCTTTTTACATCAATGTAGATTTGATGTCTGGTAATATATGTGTTGTACCTTTAATGACCTTTTAATGATGAAGAGGATCAAAAGCATTTTAGATGTGAACCTGCACCATTAGTCTCCATTTCAGAAATTCACAGTAATTACTGCAGCTGCTTCTCCAAGCCCTGCAAGAGCACTGAGTTCCTGTGAGTGTATCTGCACAGTTAATCACAATCAACACAGAACCAAGTCGATGTAGGTTCCAGGGGGTGGTTGCTGAAGGTGGAGAAGGACAGAGGGAGTGACATTGGAAGGGAGTGGAGGGCTGTGATTCAGGGCCTAGGGTGTCAAGATCTCTCAGAACAGGGGTCCTTTCAGCCCTGGACCTCTCCTCATAGAGAGTTCCAGATTTAGAGTGAAATATGAGTTGCTATAATACCCTGTTGGATTCTACAAGTCATATTGGAAAAAACTAAAGATTCATAATTCTGCATACTACCGTATCACGTTTATGAACATTTGGTAGGGGCAGGGAAGAGTTTGGGGCATGTGACACAGGGTACACAGCTAGGGTAAGTAAGTGAATCTGGATAGGCAGAGTTTAGGGAAGGGAGCACACAGGGAAAGACCCAAGGGACAATGATGCTTCCCAGGGAGGGGAGGTTAGATGGAATGGTTCAGTGTGCTGTTTATTCTTTGACTGTCCATCCCCAAGATGCATTGTCTGCCATTCTCTGTGCCACAGAGGCTGACCATTGTGGACTGCATCACCCAGGCTGTCTTACTCTGTGGCTTCCAGTTGGCTTTAACCATAGGGAGGCATTGGCAGGAGACTGAGGTAGGAGAGAGAGGTCAGGGTATTTCTTCCTCCGCTCCCTTTCTGCTTAAGTGTTGCAGTGCTGACAGTGAGTGTATCCCTCTACAGCCTTTGTTCCTATCAGAAGGCCCTTCTTCCATGGCTCCAGCTCTTACTGGGCTCTGATAGCATGGTTCCCTCTACTTGTCCCAAGACTAGCAGTGGTATAAACTTCCTGTTTTTCTAGTCCTTGGATGCCTCAACATCTTTAATAGGTTCCAACCCTAACCCTATTCACATGGCTGTAAATAGTACCTCCATTAAATTCAAAATCCCTGCTAGACATGCCTGCTGTTTCTGGGAGAACCCTGGTTGATACAATGGGTATATCAGGGACTGATGAATGTTTACCAACTCTAATTCCTTTTCCTGGACACACAGGAAGATTACATTTTCCATTCTCCCTTGCAGTAGGTTGAGGCTGTATTACTCAGTCATAGCTAATGAGATGATAACACCTCCAAACCTGATCATGAAACCCCCTGTGCACTTGAGCCCACCCTCTTCCTCTTCCATGGTAACAGTGGAAGCCGTATGTTTAAGGTTGCAGTATCTCCAGCTGGAAGAAGCTTGGATGCCTAAGTTGCTACTTGGAGGAGAATTGCCCAACTGTGTCCAACTATGATATGAGTGAAAAATGAGCCTTTATCGTGTTATGCCACTAAGATTCTGAGGGTGATTTGTTACAGCAATTAGGGTTAATTACCTTGACTAATACAGTGGAGGTGCTAAAGAAGAGGCCACCAAGAACAATGGAGCATCCAAGGCATAAACATAAGGAAGCACATAATCTAACTTGGGTGACACTGCAATGAGAATTAACAAAGAGTATAACGTTATTGCTTTGTGCAAAGAGCAGGGATTTGGATGTCAGAGTTGAGTTTAAATCCAGGCTTCACCACTTCTAGCTATGTGATCTTGAGCAATTACTTTATCTTTTTTAGTTTTCTCATGTAAAATGGGGAAAGTAATGCCTATCTCACAAAATTCTTTGGATAGATGATTTATTTATATAACATCATAACTGGTACTTGATGATATTTTCCTCATTTTCCTCTCAGCTGTGAATTCTAAACTCAGTGCCTCCGGTGACTGGTAAGTAATTTCAATTTTGGAGGGCATTTCGCCTCTTGAGTGGTATGTTCTAATTTCTAATGGCCAAGGACAATTCATATTGTCATAAGCATCCTGATGAATAAATTTGAATGTGACCAGGAGAGAGGGATTTCCTTTGGGGCTTGTACTTGGGCTTTCCCTCTTTCACTTCTCTGCCTTCTCAGGCACCATCTTGAAATTTGGAGGTCAACTAACACGTTTGTCAAGTCAAGCAAAATTAGGGCTTTAGAATCCCAGTTCCATCCCCTACTTCATGAGTGAATGTGGATCCTGGGACAAAAATGTCTTCGATAAAGTAAGAAGAAAGATTCCCCATGGAAACTTTGTTCAGCATCAAGCAGGCTTATCTGTCCACTCATCCATCTATCCAGAAAATAGTTGTTTAGTGCCTAGCATTTGTGAGGAACACTTCTAGATCCTGTAGTAGATACAAAGATAGATTACACACAACTTGCCCTGAAGAGCTTACATTCTTGCAGAAAAGAAGGTAATTTATCTTCCTAAATAATTTTAAGACAGACCAGAATGTGATGATAAGCAGGGTAGGTACAAAGTGCTATGAAATTCAGAGGAAGGGAAATCCCTTCTAGCTGCAGGGATCAAGGAGCATTTGAGTAAATCTTGAAGGTGGGGCATAATTTGAACATATGGAGATGAGGGACAGATCAAACATGGAGAAGTAGGAGATATCCATAGCGGGGAAGTGGTGGTGAGAGCACAGCTACTGAAAGTGGAGGGAAACAGTTTTAGAAGTGCCACCTGAGAACAGATTATACCGAGCCTGAATTCTAGGCCAGGACCCTTATGATGAGGGCAAGTCATCAAAGGTTTCTGAGCACTGGAGTGCCATGTGCCCTGGGAAGGCTATTTGGGAAGCCGTGTGCAGCCTGCGTAAGATTCAACAGGGGATGGAGAGGAGGAGGCCAGTTAGAAGAGCTGCCACCATCTAGGTAAACCTTAATGTGGGATTAAGCAAGGCCGGAGGCTGACAAGTGTAAGGAGTGTGTGGGAGAGTCATTCAACAGGTATTTATTATGTATCTGTTCTATTCCCCAGTTGTGTAAGTCACTATCGGGGTGAAAACTCAAAAGCGACACAATTCTTGCCTACTAGGTGCTTGGAATATGACATGAGGGGTGAATCAGGCAAGGGAAAGCTTGTCCTTCCTGAGCACTTGCCCTAATGGCCTCATGGCATAAGAACGAGCTAGTTTACCCCCCACTCATCCCCCACTCAGCACCTGTGAACAGTCCCCACTTCCACCCAATACCACCAAGGATAGAGGTTTAAAGTTTTAAGGTAAGATGTAGTCTGCTGTCCATCCTTTGTTGTTTTTGTTTTCTTTCCAACTTTTATTTTAGGTTCAAGGGGTACATGTACAAGTTTGTTACATGGATAAATTGTGTGTCCTGGGAGTTTGTCGTGCAGATAATTTTGTCACCCAGGTAATCAGTATAATACCTGATAGATAGTTTTTCAATCCTCACTCTCCTTCCACCCTTCACCCTCAAGTAAGACCCAGTGTCTATTTTTCCCTTCTTTATGTCCCTGTGCACTCAATGTTTACCTCCCACTTGTAAGTGAGAACATGTGGTTTTTGGTTTTCTGTTCCTGTGTTAGTTTGCTTAGGATAATGGCCTCTAGCTCCATCCATGGTGCTGCAAACAACATGATCTTATTCTTTTTTCTATGGCTGTATAGTATTCCATGGTGTATATGTACCACATTTTCTTTATCCAGTCCACCACTGGTGGGCAACTAGGTTAATTCCATGTCTTCGCTATTCTGAATAGTGCTGCAATGAAAATACACATGTATGTGTCTTTATGGTAGAACAATTTATATTCCTTTGGATATATACCCAGTAGTGGGATTGTTGGGTCAAATGGTAGTTCTATTTTAAGTTCTTTGAAAAATCTCCAGACTACTTTCCATGATGACTGAACTAATTTACATTTCCACCAGCAGTGTGGAATTCGCTTTCCTTTGCAGCATCTGTTATTTTTTGACTTTTGTATAATAGCCATTCTGACTTGTGTGAGATGGTATCTCTTGATACTTTTGATTTGCATTTCCCTAATGATTAATGATATTGAGGATTTTTTCATATGCTTGTTGGCTGCATGTGTGTCTTCTTTTGAGAAGTGTCTGTTCATGTCCTTTGCCCATTTTTAAATGGGGTCATTTGTTTTTTGCTTATTGATTTAAATTGCTTATAAATTCTGGATATTAGACCTTTGTCAGATGCATACATTTTCTCCCATTCTGTAGGTTGTCTGTTCATTCTGTTAACAGTTTCTCTTTCTGTCCTCCTGTTAATCCTTATTTAACAAACATTGTATAGCACTTAATGTATTCCAGATATGATTTTAAAAGCTTTATAAATACAACATCATTTTATCCTTGTAAAAATCTTAAGGAGATACATATTTTTATCATTCCCATGTTATAAATGAGAAAACAGAAGCATAAAGAGATTATATAATTTTCCCAAGGTCATACAGCTAGTAAGTAGAGAATCCTGGGTTTAGAACCCAAGGCATCTGGCTCCAGAATCCTTGCACTTTTCCACCACATTATACCACCTCCCTGCCTCGCTGCTTTCTCTTCCACCCACCTGCAATGAATCACAGCCAAAAGGGATTATTCTTGGACTCTGCTCATCCCTGCTGAATCAGTTCTGTCTTCTTGGCTCATGATGCTGTCCAAGGTCACAGTCATGGCTGGAATGAGACTCACCGATATCGTTGATGCTAAACTTCACTGTCCCTCCTGTTGTGTAACCAATGAGAAAGTGGATGGAACAAATCAATGAATTGGAGAGGGGCAGCAGTCTTACAAAAGATGGTTCTGGGCTGGGCGCGGTGGCTTACACCTGTAATCCCAGCACTTTGGGAGGCCAAGGTGGGTGGATCACCTGAGGTCAGGAGTTCGAGACCAGCCTGGCCAATGTGGTGAAACCCTGTCTGTACTAAAAATACAAAAAATTAGCTAGGAATGGTGGCAGGCACCTGTAATCCAGCTACTTGGGAGGCTGATGCTGGAGAATTGCTTGAACCCGGGAGGTGGAGGTTGCAGTGAGCCGAGATTGCATGGCACTCCAGCCTGGGCAACAAGAGCAAAACTCTGTCTCAAAAAGAAGAAGAAGAAGAAGAAAAAAAAAGACGGTTGTGAAACTGTGGGACTTTTCACCCTCCCTGCCGAGCTGCCAGGCTTATGCCACCACTCAGCATGCTGCTCAGGAAGAGGCAGAACGATGGCCGTGCTTACAGCATGGGCTATGACTCTCACTGCCTGTGGACTCTGGGACAAGTTATTTAACTTCCCTAAGAATCAGTTAGGGAAGTTTCCCAGCCATAAAATGGGGGTATTACATAGTATTTCCCTCATAATATTGCGATATCATTTCCTTATCTGTGAAATACCTTCATCTCAACACTCAATACAATGGATGGTCTCTAAGTAACATCCACCCAGCTCTATGATCCCATTAAGTGTTGGAACGATAATTCCATTAGGAGTTCAAAGGGGGAACAAATCAATGGAGATTGAAGTAATCAGAGAGAGTTTCATAGAAGAGGTGAACCTGGGAGGATCTGTGTGGGCTGAAGGGAGGAAGAAGTCACCTTCTAGCTCCTGTGTCCCATAAACTCCAATCTGACAGCTGGTGACCGTTCTGGGTCCACTCAGGCCAGACGAACATCTCTCCAGGGAGTCCCAGCCTTCCTTCTCACTCCAAGACACCATCAGCCACACCAAAGGGGACCAGCAAAGCCTCAAGCTGTGTTGTGCCCTGTGTGAAACGTCAACTGCCTCAAGACCCAGCTACCCGACACAGTCTGTTTTCTGGTCAGAGGATTGCTTTCCATTTGTCATTATCAACTGAGCACTGTCCAGGTCAATGGAACCGATGTCTCTCAGACTGGAGAGATTGTCTTAAAAACAGGACCGAGGCTTTTAACCAGGGTTGGGTCCCATAGTTCTCTCTGAAGAATGATGCCCATTTGTGGGTGAAGGATACTCAAAGCCCTTGAATCCCTACTGCTTATCCTCATCCCCACAAAGTCCCACCAAGGAAGCTGTCCTGGTCACCTGCTTGGAGAGAAACCTACCTCTTTGGATCCCATCCCTTAAAATGGCATCACCTGGTAAGTGCTGCCAGCCTCCTTGCCAAGTCCAATTTAGTGACACACAAGGCCCTGGCTGTTTTTCTAAGCCGGTGAGATTTCCAAAAATGGTTGGAAGGAAAGGAGAGAAATCTGACCGCGAGAAAATGGGACTTATGGGATCGTCATGGGGAGCCTATGGGAGGAGTTAAACTTTATGCTGTGTGGCTTTGCTGTGGCCTCAATTTTTCACTCCCAGCTCTTCTTTAGAGCCTTTCTCTACCTCCTTGAAAAGCTGTACAGTGAAGTTATTCTTCATCACAGAGGCTAGGAAGGTGACATTTTTCCCTTTTTTCCTAAAGGTCAAACTAAATTTATTCCCATATGAGGGAGCCCTGCATGCTGGTCATGCACGGCAGCTGGGCTCTGAGGGATACCAAGTGGCTGCAGTAGCTCCCAGGCAGGAACCTGCCTCTTCTAGGTGAGCAGCCAAGGGGGCCGCAGCTGCTTCAAGCTGAGAAATTGAGTCAGGGTGGACGTTCAGAGGCCCCTCCATAAACCCCCTAATTATCAGTTTACTGCACCCCCATCCTTTCAGTCCTCAGTTCTTCCATTAGCCTCCAGAGTCACTTGGGAGCAGCCCAGGATCATTAGTGGCAGTTCGCTGGAGCTGCACTCAGATTTTCCTGGCTAGTGGCATTTCAGGTGTGACAAGCAAAGGGTATACGTGCATCTTTGCTTCCATCGCTACCAGAACAGACTGCAGCAGAGAATGAAGGTCTCCTTCTGTGAGTTATTTTTATATTTATTTATTTAAAAACAGGGTCTTGCTCTTTCACCCAGGCTGGAGTGCAGTAGCTCAATCAAAGCTCACTACAGCCTTGACCTCCTGGGCTCAAGTGATCTTCCCACCTCTGCCTCCTCCTGAGTATCTGGGGTCATAGGTGCACACTGCCACATTCCCTGCTAATGTAATTTTTTTTTTTGGTAGAGACAGGGTTATGTTTTGTTGCCCAGGGTGGTCTTGAGCTCCTGGTTCCCCAAGTGATCCTCCTACCTCAGCCTCCCAAAGTGCTGAGATTACAGGTATGAGCCACCACGCCTGCCCTATTTTATTTTTTTAATATACCTCACAGTTAAGATCTTGGTTCCTTCTATCACACATTATTTTCTAAAAATAAGAGGTGGTTAATGCTGACAACATTGTACCACAGCAGAAAGTAATGAGGCCCGCTTTCTAGGATAAGACTTGCTTCTCACTTGCTTATTTTTACAACACTTCCTTTAAGGAAAAAGGCCACAATCACAGAATGACCCAGCTGGAAGGGACCTTAGAAATGATTTAATTCAGCCCCTTTACATCTTTCCCTCAGTTTCTAGATGAGGGAGTGAGGTTCAGAGAGGTGAGGGGACTTGGGCCCTCATGACATCCAGAAAACATGGTCTGAGAAACACAGTTCCGGGTGACCTGCTGCTCCTCCTCTGTGGCCTGGGAAGAGTTGCATGTTCTTTACATTTCTACTTTTTGTATCTGACTCCATCATCTTGGAAAAACATACACAAAACAAGGAGATGATGTAAAAAAACGAGTAATATGTCCACTTCAGAGTCTCATAATCAGGAAATGCCCTCGTATGCCCTCTCTGACTCCACAGACCCTCCACCCTTAGTTTCTTAGGCTGTCTGGGTATCCGTTTCAGTATGTACTGGGTCTCGGCTGTTTGACTAGGCGTATCTGGTATCCGCTCTCTGCCCGCACTGATTGAGACCCCAAATATAGCTGATTGCAGCAGAGAGCAACATCTGACCCTGGGGAGCCCCATTCAGAGGTTGATTATCTGCCAACAACATGGCCTAGTTCCTGGCTGAACTCAGGGACACAGAAATTGTGGTTTGTCGGTTAAGAGCTAGATGGAAGTAGGTGTCACATAGATCCAGGTACTAGGCTGGTCACACTGGGCCTTGCGCAGGAATAGTAAGCAGAAAAGGCTGTTTTTTTGTTTTTTGTTTTTTGTTGTTCTTTTTGAAGAAGCAGGAGGGTGGAATACATACAGAGAAATATGGGCCTAAAAGACCATGTTCCCCTGAGGCGGAAAGAAGGGCTTCAGCTCCTGGCAATTTCTGGTATCATGAGGCTCTGCTAAATTTCCTTTCTTACCCTTGGCCGGCATGGATTTTTACAATCTCCTATCTCCTACCCTTTATTTGTATTGGCTTTAGTCCCTTACAACCACAACTTCCCTAATCAGAACATTATCTTGTACAGTCTGCATGTGTTAAGTCTTGTTCCTCAAACCAGGAACCAACTCTCAAAGTACAGAGATTAACGTCTTAGTCTTTTGAAAAATCTTTCCAGGTAACTTGTAGATATGACAGCTGTTGAAAGGTTAGGCTGAAAGGCTTTCTGGAAATCCAGTTCTATAAACCTGTTTAAACATTTACATCAATTGGCCCTGAGAAAGCCTTTTTGAGGTTTCCAACATAAAGCAGCTCAGTATTAACTGTCATTGGAAGTTTAAGAGAAATGAATGCCAATATGTCTGATATAGCCTTAACTTTCCCAGGCCTCTTCAGCTGGCAGGCTGAGAAGGGATTCCAGGCACTGTAGTAACACAGAAGTCACCGGCTCATGTAGCACCATGGCTCCTGAAAGCATCCCTCTACTACTTTTGTGAGTTTCAAGGGGTGTCTCACTTGGGTGCATGGAGAACTTTGCTTATCTGGGGCCACTAATGCTGCACCATCTCCCCTTACCTACTTTTAATCTGCCTTTCCATCTACCCTCTGTCACCTCTTTATTGCCTCCTTCAGTCCTTCTTCCATGTTGCTAGCAGGGATGTCTTCCAAGTGCAGATCTCACCACATATTCTCCTGCTCAAAGCCCATCTGTAGCATATACTATTAGTTGCTTGTTCTCAGCAATCCCCAGTGCTAACCTATCCAGCTCTGTTGATAGAGCTGGTCCCCCATGAAAGATGCTGAAAGTGCCAAATATGTGCCCTTTCAGATTCCCTTACAGCTAGGACATGACCTGATTCTGACCAACTGGATCTGAGGGGAAGAATTCTGAGGGTTTCAGAGAAATATATCCCTTCTTCATATAAAACACACATCAAAAGAAACATCCCTTTTCCTTGTTTAGGGCTTTGTGTGCTTAAGCCATGATGCTTAGACTTGGACTCCCATATTGTGGTCATGGGGAGACAGTGACCCAGAGCCCTATATTGATGAGTTCCTGAAGCTTTCTACCACTAGACTTTTTATTATGTAAGAAAATATAGTGTTCTTATCATGTAAGCAATGTTTACTTGGGCCTTCTGGTGTTACTTGCAGGCAAAAGCAACCCAAGATATTTTCCACAGATCCCTATTGGAAAAAGTTCAAACTCCTTATCTGGGTACATGAGGCCTTTGCTGTGAGAGCTTCCCGGAGGGAAAGGGCAGAGATGCTATGTGCCAACTGAAATTACAGAAAAGACTGGATGAAATCAAACAGAGAGTTAATCTAAATAATGATTGCAAACATGGATGCAAACAGTGTAGATGCCATGATAATAAAGATATGATAGACAATATGTAAGCTGTAATGTAAAAAAAAAAGTTGAGAACCAAAATCTTCTACTTGCACACAACCAACTGTGTATATTAGCATGACTTTCCTATTCCATTGTCTTTATTAGCATAACTTTACTGCTCCAGAGGACTCATGTTCAGGAAGATAAAAACTGCAAACAGCTTTATTGTCTATGTGATAATAAATTTTAAGTTTCAGTGTGGCTATGTTATGGTACCTTGTTTTTGGGTCAAACACGAGTCTAGATGTTGCAGTGAAGGCACTTTTTAGATGGGATTAACTTTTAATAGACTGGATTAAGAAAATGTGGCACATATACACCATGGAATACTATGCAGCCATAAAAAATGATGAGTTCATGTCCTTTGTAGGGACATGGATGAAATTGGAAATCATCATTCTCAGTAAACTATCGCAAGGACAAAAAACCAAACACCGCATGTTCTCACTCATAGGTGGGAATTGAACAATGAGAACACATGGACACAGGAAGGGGAACATCACACTCTGGGGACTGTTGTGGAGTGGGGGGAGTGGGGAGGGATAGCATTAGGAGATATACCTAATGCTAAATGACAAGTTAATGGGTGCAGCACACCAGCATGGCACATGTATACATATGTAACTAACCTGCACATTGTGCACATGTACCCTAAAACTTAAAGTATAATAATAATAAAATTAAATTTAAAAAGTAAAGCAAAAAAAAAATCTGTAGATTTTGAGAAAAGCAGATTACTCTCCATAGTGTGTTTGTGCCTCATCTCATTCATTGAAGGCCTAAGGAAAAAAGGACTGAGGTCCTGAAGAGAAATAAATGCCTCCAGACTGCATGCAGACTTGAGGCTTTAACATGAACGCCTGCCGAAATTTCCATCCTCCCAGCCTGCTCTGTAGATTATGGACTTCCAAGCCTCCACAATGGCATGAGACAGTTCCTTAAAAAGAAATCCCTCTCTGGTTCTGTTTCCCTGGAGAAGCATGACCAATACAGTTTATTACAGGAACTTCTGAGAAGACCTTTCAACTCTTAAACAGAAAACATCAACAGATATCCCAAGATGTCCCTTCCCTCAACATCCTCATCTTGCTGTGTCCACCAAACATTATCCTCATCTAATCTTCTTTTACCTTTCCTCCCCATTGAAAGACAGGCTTTATGCCAAATTTCACGGCAAGGTCTCAACAAATCAGACTTTACTTTCCCCTGCAAGATGCTATCAGACTCTGTAAGTTGTAGATAACTGATAGCAATGCAAGATAACTCTTGTCTACAGATATACAAATAAATTCCATCAGGTGGATATTTACTTAATTTCTCAAATGTGAAGGAAGCCAGTTTTGCCTCCATTTGAAAATTTCAATATTCCTGATGTCTCTATGTCTGTTTTTTACATTTTCCTTTGAACTAATTGTAGCTTCTACCTGGTTCCTGCATTAGTAATAAGTTAAATAAGTTCTTTAATGTGTGTGATTTTTATCTTTATGACTCATGATTTTACCCTTTTAAAAAATCATTCTTCAACATCAATTTAGCTTTTCATTTTGGAGGGATGACCTATTTAACCAAGGACAGGAAGCTGAAGTTGGCAAGAAGAGAGGGAAACTGGGGCATTCTCTTAGGCAGTAAGCCTATTTCCTTCCCTGTTTCTCTGTTGAATAAGGACATGAAGAGATTGAGGACAAATGAGGGAAATCTAACCATCTACCTCTGGGAGTCTATGAAGATGTGGACCCCTGAGTCCACACCCAGGAGTCAGGCAGCATAGGAGTGCAGCTGCTTTGGAAAAACATGTGTTACACACTCTTAAAATTCTTTTTATGCTTGGAGTGATGACATTGAGTCCCTCTGACACCTTTACATCTGGAGTCCCTCCTTTGGTTAATTCACTGCACCCTTGCAGCTTGTATGCTCTTCTTTAGTGCTTATCATCCCATATTACGATGTTTCTATTACTCTGTCTTGCATCATATTGTAAACTACATGAGAGCAGGGTGCGTCTTGTTCATTAGTATGCTAGTGCCTGGCACACAGCAGTCATTCAGTATGTTTTGTTAATGAAGGAATAGGTTAATATATCTTACTAAGTAATTTGAAAAGTTATCTTTTCCTTTTATGAACAGGTCATAGGACAATTTCCCAAGTGTATTTGGGGCTAGATTTTTCCTTTATCTAGAGGCAACACAAAGTGAAGTCCTTGCATAGCAGTTCCCGGGGATCCCCTATGAAGGATCATCCTGGCGGCCACAGTTCTCAGGCTTTCTGGCTCTTCAGTCCCAAGGTAGCAAGTCTTTGTCTAAAGCACAAGGATGTGTATGATACCATGTATTAAAAGATTTTCTACTAGGTCTGAGGACGAAGAATATTCTGGCAGGTGCTCTTTTTCTTCTCAGAATTCTCTCAGACCCTTGGATTAGATAGAGGGCAACAATAGCCACAAAAAAATTGGAGTCTCCTGAGAAACCTATATGACTTCTGAGAGAGAAAGGCCCTGGAAGAAAGCTGAAGAAGAACTTTTGGAGAAACAGGAAAGTGATGGTAAACCTGGAGAATGGGAGTTTTATTCACCTTATTTTTACATGATCTGAGGACCTGGTAAAGGCCTGATATGAGGGGAGAGTAGGCGCTTGGGTCCCCTGCTTTCTTCTCACTTTGGAAGAAATGGTCCCTACTTTTGTTTTTTCTTTTTTTTGAGACAGAGTCTCACTCTGTTGCCTAGGCTGGAGTGCAGTGGCACGATCTTGGCTCGCTGCAACCTTGGCCTCCTGGGTTCAAGTGATTCTCATGTGTCAGCCTCCTGAGTAGCTGGGATTACAGGCATGTACCACCATGCCCAGCTAATTTTTGTATTTTTAATAGAGACAGGGTTTCACCATGTTGGCCAGGCTGGTCTCGAACTCCTGACCTCAGGTAATCCACCTGCCTCAGCCTCCCAAAGTACTGGGACTACAGGCATGAGCCACCGTGCCCAGCCAGGCTCTACTTTTGAATGACCTATGGATACAGAGTCCAGGAGGTGGAACAGAGAGTTCAGAACATTTGCCAACATCACTAGCATGCACAAACTGAATGAAAATGATTTGGAAAAATTGGTATTGTAAATCGTTCATTGCCATATTTAGGAGCTGGACTTATCCTTATGCCATCTCCAGTTTTCTTCTTTGGGGAAAATTTCTTAAAGGGACAGCAGATTGAGTTGTTGGCATTGAGGCTTGCCATATGAAAAGGAAAAAGGAAATCAGGGTCCCATTTCTCTCTTTATTATTGTGCTCCCATTTGAGGCATTTAAAAATTTTGCTTATTGAAGAGGGCTTTCATCTATGCCTGCAGAAAATTACAGGGCTAAGTTACTTTATAATTCTACTGTGCTATCTTTTCCTTTCCTCTGTTTCAAAATGGTTTGCTCAGAAGAAAGAGGAATATTTCTGCATTTGTCACAGCATACAGAAGAATTTCTGAAGCTCTAAGAAAACCCTGACCCGGGCCACTTCTATTTTATTTTTATTTTTTTAAGTTTTATTTTATTTTCAATTGATAGATAATAATTGCATATATTTTATGAGATTCAATATGATTTTTGATACATGTATACATTGTGGAATGATCAAATTAGGGTAATTAATGTATCCATCTCTTAAGATATTTATCACTTCTTTGTGGTGAAAACATTTGAAATACTCTCTTTTAGTTATTATTATTATTATTATTTGAAACAGGGTCTCACTCTGTCACCCAGGGTGGAGTGCAGTGGTGCAATCATGGTTCACTGCAGCCTTGAACTCCTGGGTTCAAGTGACCCTCCCACCTCCGCCTCCCAAGTCGCTAGGATTATAGGTGCGTGCCACCAGACCCAGCTATTTCAAAATTTTTTTGTAGAGAGAGGGTCCCACTGTGTTGCCCAGGCTGTTCTCAAACTCCTGGGCTCAAGCAATCCTCCCGCCTTGGCCTCCCAAAATACTGGGATTACAGGCATTAGCCATCATGCCTGGCTGTTCTTTAGCTATTTTGAGATATAAATTATTATTAACTTTAGTTATCATGTTGTGTAAGAGATCACCAGAACTTATTCTTCCTAATGGAAACTTTATACCCTTTGAGCAATAATCTCCCCTTGCCTCATCTACCCCTGCCCCAGCCTCTATTAACCATTCTTTTGTCTACTTCTATGGGTTTGACTCTTTTAGATTCCACATTTAAGTGAGATCATGTGGTATTTGTTTCTCTGTGCCTGGCTCATTTTGTTTAGCATAATGTCCTCCTCTAAGTTCATTCATGTTGTTGCAAATGACAGAATTTCCTGCTTTTTAAAAATGGAGAAATATTTCATCATGTATAAATACCACTTTAAAAAATCTATTTATCCATTGATGGACACTTCAGTTGTTTCTATTTCTTGGCTATTGTGAATAACACTGCAGTGAATGTGAGTACAAACATCTCTTTGACGTGCTAATTTTAATTTCTTTGAATATGTACTCAAAAGTGGGATTGCTAGATCATACGGTAATTCTATTTGTAGTTTTTTGAGGAACCTCCAGTCCATTTTCCATAATAGCTGTGCTAATTTACCATCCCACCAACAGTACACAAGAGTTCCTTTTTCTCCACATCCTCGCCCATACTTGTTATCTTTTATCTTTTTGATAGTAGCCAATCCAACAGGTGTGAGGTGAAATCTTACTGTGGTTTTACTTTGCATTTCTCTGATGATTAGAAGTGTTGGGCATTTTTTCATATATCTGTTTGGCCAACTTTTAGAAATAGTAGAAATGGTGCATGGAAGACCACTGGGAACTGCCAAATTATTTAAATCGGATAACTTGACAGTGTAAAATCTCCAAGAAGTGTCCCTTCCTTGGTTTTGGTGTCTGCTTCTTCCTACACCTCTACATTTTGAGAAAGAGTCAGAATATGGAAACGAGAGTACCTGTATCAATGAGGAAAACACTGAGCTGCTAGTAAAAGGAAATCTAACAAAAATGGTCTAAATAAATAGGAATCGTTTTTCTCTCAAACAAGATGTCTCAAGATAGGCCATTGCCAGTCTTTGTTCGGAGGTTAAATGATAGAAGGGCTGAGGCCCTAGGGACCTTGGCATTTCTCTCAGGGTTGCCACATGACTGCTGGAGCTCCAGCTATCATGTCTTAATTCAAGGAAAAAAGAAGGCAGAAGGAACAAAAGAGTAGTACTTTTATATTGGGAAGAACAAAAACCTGCCTGGAGGCCCCAGCAGGCATCATTGGCAAGATGGTGTCATTTGGCCATTGCTAAAAACAGGGGAGACTGGGAAAACAAGAATTTTGCCTTCCCCACCTTGTAGGAGAACTTGTCAAAAATGGAGCTGGGAATGTGCCCTGTCTCCAACCACCTTCAGTCTCCACTCACCTTAAGTCTCCACCAAGGTCCACAACCTTGGGTCTGAGACATCCTCTGCTGACCATCGGCTATGGGGCATTGTTCTCCTTGCCAGTTCACTTTAGTCAGCACAAACAGCTCGGTTTTTAGACCCTGTGCATTTTCTCCAATAGACTTAACCTTTTGCAAAATGAGAGAAGTGCCCAGTTATGTAGGGGACAGGAGTGTGCAAAGAAGGCTGAGCAAGAAAAAGCTTTGGAGGAGGATGCCATCAGAGTGCTATCAGACTTGGGACTACATCAGCCTAAAATACATTATTGTCACTCCCAAACTGCTGGAAGCCAGTCCTTCCAGCAAGCTCAGAAGCTTATAGGTTTAGGGGCACAGAGGGAAAGGCCATTTCCCAAGTATTCATCAGTGGAGAAATTGGGCTTCTCTTAGCATCATCTGGACTTGGAGCCCTCAGAGCAAATTGCTTACTCCTTCAGTACTTTGTTGTAGAGCCCATTAGAGTGTAGTGGAAAAAGAACTCCACAAGAGCACACCAGGAGTGTGAGAAGGGCCAGATAGTGATTAATCTGTGTGTGAAGTGGCTGCCTTTCCATCAGAAAGACTTTGCTGGAGTATGGAGAGTGAGCTGGACAAGCCAGTCATTTTCTCAAACTGGGAGGCACTCTGGGGCTCTCTCTGCACCCATCCATCTGTAACTCTGTAACCCAATGATTTCCTCAGCACCAGTGACTCCTGCACCCTGATAGTTAAAATTGTCCATCACCATAGCAACCTCAAGAATGGCTTCAAATGGGATCTGTGATCCTTGAGGATGCAGGTGTGCTTTTCTTTCTTTCTTTTTTCCCCTGTAAGTCAGGGCAAAGCAGTGGTGGAAGGATGATAAAAGAGAGGGCTTGAATCAGCAGTGGAAGTTGTCCACTCCAACAAGAAATGGCACATGCCTCGAGGCAGAGGATGAACAGATGGCATGTAACTTGGACTATCAGCCTGTTGAGGCAGCTGCCCTCACGCAGGTCCTCAGATCCTCATACAGGGAAAAGGGGATTTGCATGATGGCTCCAGGAAGTAAGAGAAATGGGATTGCTCTCCTAGGTAGAATTTTGATACATAAACAAGAAAATAAGGAGAATGTTTTTCTGTTATTGCTCTCTCTTGTGCTTACTCGTTTTTCAGAAGCAGTCAGTTTATGTGGAAAGATTTGACAATTCAATAAATTCAGCAAACTTTTATGGAGTATCTCTCTTTATTTTTATTTTATTGTTTATATCCCACCTTTTCCAACAGGAATTTCAGGCAGCTTACAACCAAGGACATAAAAGACAAGAGCAATAAAATAGAAGATCAGGACCAAGGAGAGAAAAAAGAAAATATTCTAAACACAAGAGTTAACATAGTGGCAACTGAAGATTAAAACTTAACTTTGAGAATCTTGCACACAGGGAAAAAATATATATATTCTCATCAGTTTCCCTTGGAGAAAACATTTTTTTCTCTTACTAAATGCTGAAAGACTGTTATCTTGAGGGATTTGGCTTTAGTTGACTTTGAATGACATATCCTTCCTCCTCCTCCTCCCCTTCTTCATTGTCCTCATCACTGACATTTATTGAGTGCTATTTATTGAGATGTATTTGTTGACATTAATTGAATGTGCTAGACACTGTTCTAAGCACTGTAGATATATTCATTTCATTGAATCCTTGAACTACTCCTCTGAGGTGGGTGTCGTTATTATCCTCATTGTGTAGATGGAAAAATTAAAGCATAGTGGAGTCTTCCAGTCTTCTATGTGGTAGACTTGGTTCCTGGGCTTCGCTTCTTCCAAGAAGGCATGTTCTTTTGCTGAGCCTAACAGTGGGGGTGTCCTTAAGGACCAGGACTGACTTGTCTCAGGAATCGTCTAGGCCATTCCCATGCCCCAGGAGAGCCCATGGGCTTTCTTAGGCAGAGGAACAGGGGGCTTTTCCTCAGTCAAGGTGACCTTGACTTCAGCTTGATCGACATATAGACCATCAACCTCTTCAGCTGTTTCCCTATCTCTTGGACCAGTTTTTTGGTCTTCACAAAGCTGGACCTTGTAAATACCTAATATTCTACCATCCTAAAGGGGTTCAGAAAGGAGATCAATGAACATCGGTCTTCCACATATGCCCTGTGAAACTGTTGAGGCTGAGAAATGCCCTGGCCATTTTCAGGATCTAATGGGCAGAACATGCATGACCTGGACATTCTATTCCTCAGTTGCCTGAAAAACAGTGACCCATACTCTGAGCTGACATTTTCTGATTTAATTTCAAATAGTGCCACCCCTGGGCCAGCATGAAGATTTGCATTTTTGAAGCCAAATGGTGAGACTCTGGTCTGAGAACTCTCTAACCAAGATATCCACCTGATTCCAAAGCATTCGGAGGCCCTGAGAAAAGCAATTCCCAGAATCCATTGATGCTTAGCAATGCTTCAACTCCACCTTTGGGTTTCATATCCCCAGTGTCAAAGCTTCTCCTCAAAAGGGTCCCTTTGGCCCTCATTCTGGCAGAGCCCCCTTGATGGTAAGTGGGTCAGATCAGGCATTATTCTTGAGTCCTTCAGGATGGATGCATAATCTGGGCTGATATTGCTTAGTGAGTAGGAGGAGGGTTGAAGTCTGGGTCCCTCTTAGCAGAGGAGATTTAAAAAATCTTGGATCTATCATAAAATCAATTTTCTTTTTCCCTTTTTGGCTTTATATTTGATTTCAGGTTTCCTTTAGTTTTTTCCCCCCATTTAAACTCATTTTACACATTTCTTTCTGCTTTTTACTTGAGGCCTTTACCTCTGATTATAGTCCTCCACCAAAATGTTTGCTTAAGCCAAAGTGCCAGCTCAGTTATGGCTTATTCAAAATACCAACCATGGTGCCCAGGGCTGTTTAGTGTCCCCCAGTGGACACAGTATACTCTAGAACACAAATATTAGGGCACCAGTAAAAAGCTGGAGTGGTCTGAGCAACGACTTCTACCCTGTTTCTCTCTCTCACTTTTACACGATTAGAGTCTTCTCCATAGGTCTATGGTTGTGTCTTTCAAAGAATTCAGCAGCCTGTCTCTCTAACTCTACTGAATGGCTCCTTCTTCTAACTTAATAGTCATCTTTATCTTTCATCTCCTACCTTTCCTAGGTGAAATATTCCCTTTTCCAATGGTGGAAGCGAAGCATAGCTGATGATCTTTCCCTCTAGAGTCTCCCTGCCCCCACTCTCCAGCCCTGTCATGGTTCACATGGGCATGTTTGAAATTTATAACATTCCTCTTCATGATAATTATTACTGTTTCTCAAGCGCTTATTTATGTAGCAGGTATGGAACTAAGATACTCATATAAATTACTTAAGCCTCCACTTTATAGAGTAGAGGGTGATCATTGCCATTTTACATATGAAAAACCAAGGTTCAGAAAGGCCACATTACCACCCAGCATCTCATAACTAACAAGTGGCAGAATTGGGATTTGATCCCAGGAAGCTGGACTGACTCCAAAGCCTGGATTCACACCGCTACACTAAGCCACCTTCACCTCACACCATTCATTATACAACTGTGATGCAAAGTTTCAACAAAAGGCACACAGAAGCTATTTTCCACATACCACTACACGTTGCTTACACACACTAAAAAGGAAATTTTAAAAATCAACATTTAACTCAATTTAATGATAAGTATTAGGTTGTATTTATATATGTTGCCTTTTAACTGTTTATGAATGGATAGCTGCTCCAGAACATAAATCTCTTAAGACTCAACATGAAAAAAATCCTTGTTAAATATTTTGTTAAAAGTCATTTTGTTTTGCTGCCAAATCAACAGAAAATAATTAAATTCCTTTCTATTTTATGATGTAATTTACATAAGCAGTCATGCTCTTCCTATCTGTAAATGTCAAGTGTCCTAGTTTGGGCCCCCTATGGTAACCTGTGTCAGTGTAATTATGATTTCAGTGTTGTGAGCCAAGGCTAGGTGGTGACTTGGCAGTTCAGTCTACACATGGAAGTCTGTGACTAATTCTTGGCAACTGACTGTGTGGACCTGGACTGGGAAAAGGTCCTGTCAGCCCCAAGAATCCTGAGAAAATTAAAAGCCACAAAGATTCCCAGGCCAGCAGCTTGCACTGACTGCTCAAACTACTGCCTGCCCTGCAGCAGCTGCTCTGAGAACATCACTGTCCACAGTGCTGCATACAACACAACTCTGGAAAAGACCAAGGGCCACACTCATTCTACTCCTGACTCTCAAATGTGACCTTGGGCTATCTTCTATCTGTGTCTTGGTTTTTCCATTTTTATAAGCAATTCTCCTGTATCAGGAAATGGCCATTTTGTAAAAGGCCTTGCATTCCTTGGGGGAGGGAAGTCTTCAAATAAACTATTGCATCCATGTCTATGTTCCTCTTTGGTTAGACACAATTGCTAATGTATATCAATGGGGTGTGTGGGGCAGGTGGGGTAGTGGGTGGGGGGAGTGGAGCAAGGGGAGTCTTCTCCATGAGGCACAAGGACAGAGAGCATAAAGTTTCTGTTTCCTCCTGCTGCAGTACTTTTAGTACAGCCAAATGGTCTGTTTTTGGGCTTTGCAAGGGGGCCCTGGGTCAGCCACACAGAACTGCAGGTGGCTTTTATGGCCTTCATCGACTATGTTAAAGTTAGCCATATTAATCAACACCTCATTTGTGTGTAGTGGGAGCTAGGCATTTTTAAATGTTCTGAAAATTTCACCCACCAGCTGATGATGGCTTGGCTGCTGTGGTCACACAGGTCACCATAAACACAGAATCTAGTAGCAGGACACTCGTCGGAGTTTAGCTACTGTTGGCTGCTGGGGGACCCATGGAGCATCCTAGAAGTTCTTAAATCACAAGGAAGAAAGAAAATGTTATGGCTTGGAAAGAAGACAAGGCGACCACTCTAAACCTGCTGCTTCCTATTAGGAAGGAAATGATTGGGGAGCCACAGGGAAGCTCCAGTGCCAATGGCCATAAACCGTGAGGGTTCAGCAGGAAAAGAAACAATTTTATGATCTCCAGCCCCAGGAGGGATTGGGGGAACAATGAAGGAAAGAAAATGAAAGAAACCTAAAACCAGAAGGAAAATTGGAAAAGGGAAGTTCCCTGGGTAATTCATTAAAGAGAGGAATTAATTTCAGGTCTTCTCTGATGAAATGAGGCAATTACTCTGGGCCCCATCCATTCCACATGTAATTCAGGAATGTGAGTCCATTCTGATGAGTTTCTGGGCCAAGGGCCCCATAGCCATGCCCTTCAGCTGTAGAGAGGTGCTGGGACTGAAGAGGAACTCACAGGGACAGGACAGCTTCTGAAAAGCCACAAGGGGATCTGGACAGAGGACACTGGAGACCTCCAAGACTTTGGTGGGGTTGCCTGCAATCCAACCTCAGCTCAATTCTCTGACTTTGCAGATGATTACCCAGAAACTTGTGGGTCACAGAGAGGAAACATTGGCTAATCAAACATGGAATTCAGACTCCAAGAAGCAGCGAAGGAAAGCAAGCTGGAGTCCAACTGGGACAGGTGTCATTACTTAGACTGCTTCTTTTTTTTGCGTGCTGTGAGGACCAGAGACTAATTCATCTTTGTAGTCAAAAGATTTTATAAAACCCTTTCTGAGGTATTTTTTGGTACCTGGACACTTTTGGCCGCTATGCTACTGAGAACCTCTTTTGATAGTTGAGGGAGTTTCTACTTTCTCTTCTCTTTCTCTTGAAGGTGCTGGGATATGCCCAGCATGTGGAGGAGAGCAGGGCAAGAGTGTTCCAAAGCCTGGGTGTGTTCATATTAGAATGCAGGAAAAGATCACTTGGTTTAGTGTTTCTTCCCAAGAGAGCAATCCATGATGCTTTCTTAGCTCAAAGACAAGTTACAATGAGTTTAAGTGACTTACAATATATTAAAGTATGTGTGAGAATGTTTAAGCACATCAGTATATCCTAAGGCCACACAGCATAAAACAAAACCAAGATGTCTAATAAGATACAATTAAGGCAATAGAAAAAGAATGGTTATTACAGAGTAGATAAAAGAATATTTGAATAATCTGAACCTATGTAAACAAATAAATCATCTTGCATCCTTGGGTGATAATAAAATCAGACAAACCATGGGATTGGAGAACTTCTATGGTTGCAGAGGACTAAAGAGGGAAAATAGCTAGCTTGGCTTTGATCTTCAATAAGTGCTATTAGTGATGCCTAAAAATCATAACTGAAGAACTCTACTACTGGCAGTTGGATAAATCAAGTAAATCCAGGGCAATGGGAAAAAAGCCTGGTATGAATTTTTAAAGGACAGTTCATATACCTTGCATAATATGGGGGGTCTGAGAAGCCAGCAGTGCAGAGCCTAAAGATGTTATGTTGGCATGCTAGGGTGGGTGGTGCAAGATTGGAATGGCTCCCTAATGGCAACACAGGGAGAAATTTCTGACCCTATCCCTCACATGTTACTAGGTTCAGAATGTATTTATTCAAGGACGTGTTCATCCCATGAATAAATAAAAAGTTGGTATATATGATCTATCAGGCTTTGCACTGGACACAGGGGACATCAGGGTAAACAAGAGCAACAAGGTCATTACTATCAAGAGGCTGATGTTCTATGGAGGCGAGGTAGATGGAAAGTAAACAAGTAAGCCCGGAGACAGACGAGATAAAATCAGAGGGTGATCACTGCTTGGAAGAAGGAAAATTATGTGATGGGACTGAGAATGATGGGAGGTGGGGATAAGGGCGGCTGTTGGATAAGGAGGTCAGGGAAGGTCTCTCTCGGGAGGTGAGTGGCATTTGAGCAGAGCTCTAAATAGATCTAAGGATTTGGTCATGTGAAAATCTTGGGGGAAGACTTTTTATGGGCAGCAGGAATGACACATGCAAAAGTCCTGAGAAGGACACAAGCCTGCCATGCTTAAGAAGCAGAAAGCAAGCCAGCATGTCAGCAGGGGTGAGAGGCCTGGGGAGGGTCTGAGGAGCAGGCAGGGGCTGGATCTGGGTGGGACTTGTAAACAAAGCTAACACATGTGGATCTTACTCTAGGTGTCATGGGAAACCAGTGAAAATGGGGAAGGATGTGATCTGGCTTACATTGAAAGTCTAGGCAGCAAACTTGCATCTAGTGCTTATAGAGACCTTTCCAGCAGAAGAAAAGAATCTAGAACAGGATGCGATGGCCTTGGACATCAGGCTGCCTCTCAGGCCTCTTTCCCAGGCCTCCTCCTCTATCCACATGGCCACAAGGGTAGGCTCCCCACCCAGGCTGGCCAGAAGATGCTTCTCCAGCAACTTGCAGTCACCAAGAAGAGGTTCAGCCACAGCCCAGGTAGCTCTCTTGAAGAGAGGATTTGGGAAAACTCTGGAGTAGTCAGCAGCTGTGTCTTCTACCTTGTGGACAGAATAGCAGGAGAAGCCACACAGGGAGACTAATACTAAAAGCTAGCACTCTCATACTGTCTTCCTCTATGCCATCCTACACACTTTATATGTAATAACTCATTTACCCTCCCAGCAACTCTATTCTCATCCCCATTCACAGATAAGGAAACTGAGGTACAAAAACGTTGATTTGCCCCAAATCACACAGGTAAGGAGGATTTATGTCCTGTTAGGCTGAAGAGCAAAGTGGATGTGCAGAGAGACAACATAGAGAATGAGGCTTCCTGAATTCCCCACAGCCATCCAGATATTGGTTTTCAAGCCTTCTTGGAATGCCTGCTTTTGTTCCTCCATTTTACTCACTGTCTCAGTCCGTTCAGGCTGCTGTAACAGAATACCATAGACTGGGTGGCTTTTAAGCAATGGGAATTTATTTCTCACAGTCCTAGAGGCTGGGAAGTCCAAGATCAAGGCACCAGCAGATGTGGTATCTGTGAGGACATCCTAGTTGCCCTGAGGCATCAACCTATGAACATCCTCATTCATAGATGGCTGTCTTCTTGCTGTGTCCTCACATGGCAGAAGGAAAAACAAACTCTCTGATTTCCTAACTATATCACCAATATCACTCATGTGGGCTCCACCCTCATAATCTAATCACTCCAAAGGCCCCACTTCCAAATACCATCACCTTGGGGTTGAGGTTTCAAAATATCGATTTTGAGGGGACACAAACATTCAGTCTATAGCACTGACTTGCTCTTTCTGCCAATGCTGGCCTGAGTAGATTTCTGCTATATTCAACCAAGAGTCCTAGCTAGTGAATATCTAAACATCTATTCACTTGTTTCTTTTCTTTTTCTCTTTTGAAATGGAGTCTCTCCCTGTTTCCAGGCTGGAGTGAAGTGGGATGATCTCAGCTCACTGCAACCTCTGCCTCCTGGGTTCAAGCAATTCTCCTGCCTCAGCATCCTGAGTAGCTGGGATTACAGGCACCCACCACCATACCCGGCTAATTTTTGTATTTTTAGTAGAGACAGGGTTTCTCCCTGTTGCCCAGACTGGTCTCCTGGCCTTGGGTAATCCACCTGCCTTGGCCTCCAGAAGTGCTCAGATTACAGGTGTGAGCCACTACATCGGGCCTAGTCATTTGTTTCTATAAGAAAATAGAGTCTCTTCAGTGAGTGTTTAAAAAAAAAAAAAGGGACAATTCCCTCTCTTCTGCAGACAATTATAATGACAGCATTATTAATCACCTACAACTTTATCGGGTTCTTACTCTACACCAGGCACTGTTCTAAGCCCACTCCATGTACTAAATTATTCAATCCTCACAAACACCCTATGAAGTACAGCCATGTGCTACACAGCAACATTTCAGTCAATGACAAACTGCATATATGACAGTGGTCCCGTAAGATTATAATACCACATTTTTACTGCACCCTTTCTGTCTTTAGCTATGTTTAGATACACAATTACTATTGTGTAACAATTGCCTACAGGATTCAGGACAGTAACATGCTGTGTAGGTTTCTAGCCTAGGAGCAATAGGCTACACCGTATAGCCTAGGTGTGTAGTAGGCTATGCCATCTCGGTTTGTGTAAGTACACTCAGTGATGTTTGCACAACAATAAAATCACCTAATGACACATTGCTCAGATAGGAAGCCCGTTTTTAAGCAATGCGTGACTGTATGTACTATTATTCTCTTCCTTTATGCCAAAGAGAGGCACAGAGATAGATATGGGTTGAATTGTGTCCCCTGGAAAAGATACGTTGATGTCCTAACCCCCCAGTACCTCAGAATGTGACTTTATCTGGATAAAGGGGTATTGCAGACATAATTAGTGGAAATGAGGTCATAGTAGAGTTGGGTTCATAACCTATTGTGATTGATGTCCTCATGAGAACAGGAGAGAGAGAGACACGGAGAATGCCATGTGGACAGAAGTCGAGGCTGGGTGAGGCAGCTACAAGTCAAGGACACCAAAGATGGCTGGCAGCCTCCAGAAGCCAGGGGAGAGCCTGGGGCAGCTTCTCTCAGAGCCCTCAGAAGGAAACAACACCAACGCCACTCTCATGTTGGGCTTCTGGCCTCCAGAACTGTGAAAGATTTCTTTTGTTTCCAGCCACCTGGTCTCTGGTACTTTGGGACGGCAGCCCTAGGCAACAATGTAGAGCTGTTAAGCCATGTGCCCACGGTCACACAGCCAGGTGGGCGACAGAGAGGATGAAGGCCCGGGGAATCTGGCCAGCGTTGATGTTTTGAGCCCCCTTGCTGTGGCAGTGCTGGAGGAGTGAGGAGCCACGAGGAACGTGGAGCCCTCTTCCCCTCTGCACCTCTCCTCCTCCCTTCCTCACTCTGGGGTGAAGGCAGGGAGATAAACAGTTAACACGTGTGCAGGAAAATCTGGATTGGGCAACTCTGCTGGAGCCCATCCTCCCTCCCAGAAAGGAAGAGCGTGCCTCTGTCGCAGACAGATGGTCACCCAGTGTCTGCCTAAATGCCTGCTGGGAAACAGTGCTGTGCGCGAGTGTGCAGAGGGGCTGAGCGCTGGACATGGAATCCTGATTTTGCCTCCCATTGGCTGGGTGACCTTGGCCGAGGAGCCTAACTTCCCCTTGCCTCAGTTTCCTCGTCTATAAAATGAAGACAATGAATCCTACCTCCCAGTGTCATTATGGTAAACGTGGCAGTGAAGGTGACCCCACATGGCCTGAAGCAGGCCCTTAAGGACAAGAGAGAATCAGCAGAGACCCTCCACTCTGTCAGTGCCCTCAGTGAGGGCCACAGGCCAGGGCCACTGGGCTTTTTCTCCACTCATTCCCTCCTTGGTTTTGTCTAAGCCAGGCCAACTGTGTGGCATTTCAGGCTGTTAGTATGCACAGCCCTTCCTAAGCTTCCAAGTGGGATGATCTACATGAAAAATTAATTGTGTATTTTTTCCTTTTCTTTTTAAGTGGAGAAATTATTTAGGGCTTTGGGGAAGAGGGGGCAGCTATTTGCTATGCAGCAGCTCGTCCCCTTAGCCCTCACCCCTGCATGTTCAGCAAATGACTCTTCTCTTCTCTTCCTGGCAGGTGGTCTCACAGCTACATGTGTTCCGTGCTTGCAGCAGGGTGCTCCAGGGAATGTGACATGGTGATGACTGCTGTTTCTAATTACTGCCCTATCAGGAGGCAGAGGAAGGAGCCAGCCTGGTGGGCCACTGAGGAAACGCTGACGTTCCTGATTGTCGGGTAGCTGGGGCTGGTAGGGCCTGGCTGATGCCTGCCTGGTCACTTGGGAGTGAGGACTTGCCTTTCCCCAAACTAACTCAACATCTGAATGATTGACAGGGACACAGCAATCAATAACTCCTTATTTCCTGAGCACCTAGTGTGCTCCTGGTTTTGTGCTAAGCACAGGGGCTGGGGACACAGATGCAAGCAGCAGCAACACACAGCACCATCCTTTGGGAAACTTACATTATAGCTGGGGGCGAGGGCAAAATAAACAGAGGGAAAAAAAATAGCTCTATCATTCACCCAATGGCATTTATTGGGAATGGCCTGATAGTATTTGTAACTATGTATTTACAAATACTATTGTAAAGGACCAGAATGTAAACTCCCACAGGGGAGTTTATAGTGCAATGGGAGAGAGGTACATTAATTAAATACTATCAAAAATATGTTGTTACAAGCCATGGCCAATTCTATAAAAGTACAGGGGCTATTCGAGTATAAATGGGGACCTGATTTCTTCTGGGGTTAGAGAAGGATTTCCGGGTGAAGTGCTATAATCTCTAATTGTGGAAATGGAAAAGAAGGTTGGCCTCAGGAAGTGTTTGGAGAGAATTGACAAGCTGTGTGGACAGATATAGGGGTGAAGGAGATAGATGTTAAATATGACTTTCTAGGTGCTGACCAGAATAACAAAATCAAAGGCGCTGCTGTCGGACAGGGCAGTTGGGATGGAGAGCCAGTTTTGCACGGGAAGCAGCATGGAACATGCTGAGCTCTGTGGACCCACGGATAGACCAGAAGCGCTGTGCGGGGGTGGGGAGGGCTGGGCTGGGGCGAGGGCCTATTTGCTGCTGTGACTCTACAGGAAACAAGACTCTAGGGAAGTGGAGACTGGAGTAAGTTCTTAAGCGTGAGAGCTGCTCATAGTGAAGGCATTAGATGGGAGACGGGGAACTCGCACTAAAGGAGCCTGCTGTGCTCTGGGTCTGTGTTGGATGCACCACCACCATGTGGGCTCGGCAGCAGCAGGACTCGGGAACCTGCTCCAGGCTTTCCAGAATGTGTGTGTAGGGGATTGGGGGGTGTAAGGTGCATGTGTGTGATGTGTATATACGTGTGTGGTGGTGGGGGGGTGTGGTCTGTGCGGTATGCATGAAGGCGTGGTGTAAGCTGTGGGATTGTGATGTGTGTGTGGTGGGTGATGTGTGCATTTTATGCATAGGCTATGTGTGTGTGGTGTGTGTGTGTGAGGTGTGTAGTCTGTGGGATTATAGTGTGCGTGGAGTGGGGAGGTGTGTGTGATCTGTGTGAGGTGTGTGTGGTGTGTGTGTGTGAGGTGTGTGGTCTGTGGGATTATAGTGTGTGTGTGTGAGGTGTGTGTGGTCTGTGTGAGGTATGTGTGGTCTGTGTGTGAGGTGTGTGTGGTCTGTGTGTGTGTGAGGTGTGTGTGGTCTGTGTGAGGTATGTGTGGTCTGTGTGTGAGGTGTGTGTGGTCTGTGTGTGTGTGAGGTGTGTGTGGTCTGTGTGAGGTGTGAGATATCTGTGGCCTGTGTGTGTGTGAGGTGTGTGTGGTCTGTGGGTCTATAGTGTGTGTGTGAGGTGTGAGGTGTGTGTGGTCTGTGTGAGGTGTGAGGTGTGTGTGGTCTGTGTGTGTGTGAGGTGTGTGTGGTCTGTGGGTATATAGTGGTATGAGGTGTGTGTGGTCTGTGGGTATGTAGTGTGTGTGAGGTGTGTGTGGTCTGTGTGTGTGAGGTGTGTGTGGTCTGTGTGTGTATGAGGTGTGTGTGGTCTGTGTGTATATGAGGTGTGTGTGGTCTGTGGGTATATAGTGTATGTGAGGTGTGAGGTGTGTGTGGTCTGTGTGTATATGAGGTGTGTGTGGTCTGTGGGTATATAGCGTGTATGAGGTGTGTGTGGTCTTTGTGTGAGGTGTGTGTGGTCTGTGGGTATGTAGTGTGTGTGAGGTATGTGTGGTGTGTGTGAGGTGTGTGTGGTCTGTGTGTGTGTATGAGCTGTGTGTGGTCTGTGGGTATGTAGTGTGTGTGAGGCGTGTGTGGTCTGTGTGTGTGAGATGTGTGTGGTCTGTGGGTATATAGTGTGTGAGGTGTGTGTGGTCTGTGGGTATACAGTGTGTGAGGTGTGTGTGGTCTGTGGGTATATAGTGTGTGAGGTGTGTGGTCTGTGGGTATATAGTGTGTGAGGTGTGTGTGGTCTGTGGGTATATAGTGTGTGAGGTGTGTGTGGTCTGTGGGTATATAGTGTGTGAGGTGTGAGGTGTGTGTGGTCTGTGTATGTGTGAGGTGTCTGCAGTCTGTGGGTATATAGTGTGTATGAGGTGTGTGTGGTCTGTGTGTGCATGGTGCGTGTATGTCTGTGGTGCTGTCGTATCGCAGGCAGGAAACAGCTGGACCCCCTGGGACTTGGCCTTGGCCATCAGGAGCAGTGCTTCTCCCCTCTCTCTGGCATCTCCACTCTCCGGGAGGAATGTGTCTGCTTCCTCTCCCTGCTTCTCTCTGCTGACGCCTTCCTTGCTTCCCCATGGCCCAACTGTGGCTTTTTAGTTCAAGAGTTCAGCATTATTCATCTAATCACTCATTCAATACAAATGTATGTCAGGAGGTATTTTTTGGCACTTGGGATGCAGTGAATATCAAAGCGGAGTCCCTGATCTCAGGAGGTGACATTCCTGTGGAAGAGACAGATATTCAACAGAAAAAGAGATATTTCAGGTGGCAATCCTGCTGTGAGGAAAAAGGAAGCTGAAGGAGGGTCTGGAAAGCAGCTGAGAGGTGTAGGCTGGGGCTGTCTTGGTAACTGCTGACCTGGGAGGCCTCTCTGCCCCAGTGACATCAGAGCAGAGACCCGAAGGATGCGGGTGCAGCAGAGGAAATGGGAGAATCTGGGCAAAGCCCCTGAGGTGGGGCATTGTCTGAGGTGTCCACAGAGCAGCCAGGAGACCCATGTGCTTTGGGTGGAGTAGAGACAGGGAGTCATCGGACATGAATTCCAAGAGATAACACGGGAACGAGTCATGCAAAGCCACAAGAGGTGTGAGACGGGAGTGGTGGAGGGACATGGTGCCACTTCCACATAGCTCCGAGCACTGTGTGGAGACAGAAGTTGGGAGGGAGGGTGCAGCCAGGAGAGCAGGTAGGAGACTGTTGCAGCCATCTGCATGACACATGACGATCTGGACTAGGGCAGAAGCTGAGGAGGTGACAGGAAAGGTCAGATTCTGGACACATTTGAAGATTGCGCAGATACAACTGCAGATGGATCTAACTGATTTGCTTCTGGATCTTACAGTTTGACTCATTAAGAAAATCTTCATGGGTCCAGCACAGCCTATGAATTGACTGACCAGAGGGAGAAGGGTAGGGTCACGAAGTACAAAGCAGCTCCTCAGGCAAGTGAGTGGGGAAAGACTCCCACATACAGGGCCTGGGTAGTCCCCTGGTTGGCATGTTCCCATTCTCATGCCTGCCCATTTAGTGATGCTCACCACAGCCTGCAAGGGAGGTTTTTGTTTTTTGTTTTTTTTTTTCTGAGACAGTGTCTCACTCTGTCACCCAGGCTGGAGTGCAGTGGTGCGATCTCGGCTCACTGCAACCTCTGCCTCCCGGGTTGAAGCGATTCTCCTGCCTCAGCCTTCCAAGTAGCTGGAATTCTAGGTGCCCTCCACCAGGCCGAGCTAATTTTTTGTATTTTTAGTAGAGATGGGGTTTTGGCATGTTGGCCAGGCTGGTCTCGAACTCCTGACCTCAGGTGATCCACCCATATTGGCCTCCCAAAGTGCTGGGATTACAGGCGTGAGCCACTGCGCCCGGCCAAGGGAGGTGTTCTTATTCCAGTTTTCTATTTACGAACCCGGGGCTCAGAGAGGATGAGTGACTTGCCCACGATCACACAGCTGGTGAAATAAAGACTGTATATTTGATCTTGTGGAGTCAGTCTGATTGTAAAGCCTTTGCCGTAACTACAAAGTCAAGGCTGCCTGGCGGAGGGGGGATAAAGAAATGCCAAAAGAGGTCCGGAGAGAGGCAAGGTCATGGAGGTTCCCATGGGAGCATTTGAGGAAGGAGGAAATGGTTAGCAGCGTCTGTGCTAAAGAGAAGCCAACCGAGGTGAGAAGTGAGGGCTGCCTTTGTCGTTGGCTTTCATGGAGAGCCAACGCCAGGTAAGATGCACATGAGGGCAGGTGGCTGAAGAGGGGCAACAGGGAGAGGGTGTCCAGGAAGGATGTGGCGACATGCTCACTCAGAAGGACGCTGCCACCCACTGGCAGTGTGACCTTGGGTCCTTACCCTCTCTGAGCCTCCAACGGCCCCATGATAATGTCAGCTTAAATACATTGTGCGGTGTTAAACAAGCACAAAGGTTTATTTCTTGGTCATGCTCATGTTCATGGTGAAGCAGTTGCAGCTCTGCCGCTCCCTGTCATCTTCTCTCTGACCCTGGCTAACACAGGAGCACCTGTCTGGGTCCCTTGCCATTTCAGTGGCAGAAGGTGGGGTGAGGGGATCATTGGTGACGTCCAAATCAATGGGGAAAAGAGTATACGCTCTCCCTTGGAAGGGCAGTAAATACTCAGACGACAATACAATTGACCCCAGTACCTACCTGCAAGAGTTTTAAGAGAATTTAGTGTGGCATCTTGGCAGTTGGTGAGAGCTCAGCGATGATTGCTGTTACTATTATTAACAGCCTACAGTGCCCTGGAAAGCAACTTGCTGGTAGTCCCTAGGAAAATCTCCAGTGGCTCTCATTAAGTAGTTTGTCACTATGGGGCAGAAGAGGCAGTGGAGCCCGTGGCTTGCTCTGAACGTAAGCCCCATGGTAACCACAGAATTCTGCCCTCAACTCCCCACACTCCTCAGCCGTGGCCTCTGGACTCTGGGCATCTTGTCCTGCTCCTTTGCTGTCTACATCTTCAGAGTTTCTGCCTCCACTTCTCTCTCCACCAGGCACTTCCCTCCTCTTCTTAGAATGTGGTTTGTTTGTTTTTAACAGAAATTTGAGTAGAAACCATTTATAATTGCAGGTTTTGGTTAAGATCTCTAGCTAACAAAGTTGCAATAAAGTAACAATTTCTTACTTTCAAGAGTGCAGAATGAGGAACATTTTTCTTCCATCTTGATTTCTAATAGAAAAAAAAAAAAGCAAAGCTCAGAGAGGATCTCGGTTCTCCTAAGCCCAGGGGACTCCACTTCGAGTGGGCCCATCATCGTCCCTCTGGGTTGTGTTGAGTGTGTGCCTCCATGCTATGATCTGAAGTTAGGTACTGTATACAAATTCATTTTTTAAAAAACTGAGATGGACGCAGTCTAATTAGGAATTCACATTGTAAAAGGATGATACTACTGATCCTGACATACCTGTATTTCATCTGGCGTATTTCATCCAGACCCGTGATGGTAGCTGAGAAAGGGCAATTTTACTCACAGGGACTATAACAGTGGGAAGGGAGGGGGAAGCAGTGAAGAGAATAGCTAAGCCAGGAGGTAAGAGGAAGAAGAACCAGTTAGGAGAAGACAGTGCCCATAGTTGGCTTTAATTTTTGCCTGGGCCATAGGCCCAAAGTTAATGATTCCCAAGGCATTTTTTCATTTGATTTTCTAATTTGGACCTCACAATCACCTTGAGAAGTAGAAAGAGCTGATATTATTATCTGTATTTTTATACACAAGGTAAATGAAGGTCAGGGAAATTAAATGATTGAGCTGCAGATACACGGCCAGTAAATGAGAGAGGCCAAATATTTTGACACCTTGCCATGTGTGGTTTTTATTACTCTGAGTAGCCTCTAGAGGGTAAATGTAGGTTTTACAAAATGAGTAGCCATGATTCCTTTCTTCACTAGGAATTTTGAACATGCTCAAATGATTTTGGTGGGGGATAGACATAAGTAGTAAAAAGCAGGTTTCATAAAAGCTAACTTTTGACTGGAGTTGTAATAACTGCATCAGTTAAGATTAGGTTCACTAGTCCATGCTGCACCATATTCTTACAAACTAAGGTGATGACAAGATTTATTAATATGTGAGTTTTAGGCCAGGTACAGTGGCTCACGCCTGTAATCCCAGCACTTTGGGAGGTCAAGGTGGGAGGATCGCTTGAGCCCAGGAGTTTGAGACCAGCCTGGGGAACATGGCAAAACCCCATCTCTACAAAAAATAAAAAATTAGCTAGGCGAGGTGGCATGTGCCTGTAGCTCCAGCTACTTGTGAGACTGAAGTGGGAGGATCACCTGAGCCTGACAAGGTCAAGGCTGCAGTGAGCTAAGATTGTGCCACTGCACTCCACCCTAGGTGACAGAGTGAGACCCTGTCAAAAAAAAAATAATAATAAATTAAAAAGTGAGTTTTAGATATCAGCTTGTGTTCTTTGGTTGCAAACAACAATAATCAACTTGGGTAAGTTAAGCAGACAAATTTGTTGGAAGTGCTTTAGACAGCTCACAGAGTCTAAGGGAAGACAGAAGAATTAGGCTGGGAAAATGATGTCAGTGATCTGGGCAGCTAGAGCTGGTGAGAGGCAGCAACCAGCCAGGGTAGAACCAGGGACTGCCATGAGAATGAATGGGGAGGGTTGGCCTCATCTTGCCTGAGTCACGTGCTCTCCCCTTGGCCAGGTACTCATTGGCAGTTCCACTAACATGACCCGCAGTCAGCAAAGGAAAACAAAATTTGCAGCTACTAAACGAGGAGGTGATGGATGCTGGGAAGACAATGACCGCCTTCTACCCAGACTACTTGCCTCCATTCAATCCTCCAGGAAAGGAGAGATTTTGCCAGCCCTGGTCCAGGATCTTTTGTGATGTGGAGCGAGGGGGATAAGTTAAAAGAGTTGGGAGTGGGATGACAGAGGAACAAATCAGTCATTACAGAGAGTGACTGCGGAGGAGACACGAGAAAGGTCTGTCTCCCTTCTCAGGTGCTGGGGCTGAAGGAAGAATTTGAGGTTTAGAGGATCTCCCAGACAGCATCACACAGAGAGGAGGCGTGTTGAGATGTGTTGTGCTGAGTTAGGAATCGAATCTCTTTGAATGTACTTTGTGAGCTACAGGTAAAGATGAGCAGTTCCCTTTAATTACATGTGGCCCCTGTATTGTGCAATTTTGAATGTGCACAGACTGATCGTGTAGGACCCTAAATTTTATTAGGGTCATAATGATGTTTAGTGTTTGTCATCAACATTCTTGGGAAGTGAAGGGCTACAGCTAGAAGGGCTTATAGGATGTGGTTGAGTTGATCCATTCTTTCTTTTCTCTGTCCTGGTTCTAGAATTACTCATTTTAGTTTTTCCCCAAGGAGCGTTTAAAATTTGCTCAAACTTTCCTTAAGGAAGCAGAACATGTGACGGCTTTATTTTCTAGAAACTAAGCCGTCACAATTTCTGGTCAGGGGTTAGGATGTACTTAGATGGGCCCTAAATTTCTATTATTGTTGTTCCCTTGTAAATAGCTCATCATTTTTATCATATAATAAGAACTTGAATGTAGTATTTTATAGATAAGAAAATTGAAGCACATGATCTAGCTCATAAAAGTTTAATTAAGCTAGTCTGTAATGTTATTTGGAAGCCAATATTATTATCCTCATAGTAACCAACTTTTGAGTAAGCATTTTACATGCATAGTAACCCTATGAAGTAGATCTCCTTTTATCTCCACTTAACAGATGAGAAAAGTTACTTGTTTCCAGTCACGCAGGTGATAAGAGGGGGTCCTACACTAGCCCAGCTGATGGCAGAGCCCACACTCTGAATGCCTGCTTAGCATTGGACTGCAGGCAACAATCCAACTATTAATACTCACCGCCCTGGACCCTGACACGACCCCTGACTAGGTCTAGCTGCTAGGAGCTCTCATTGACCAGAACCACTATAATATTCAGAACCATCTATTATATGAGAATAATAAAATAACTAAAAAAGAAATCCATTGGTAAATGAATGAATCAGTTTTTGATTAACTAGAGTTTGCTAATTGAAAATCTTTTGGGGGAAGCTATTTACCATATGTGTTAGGTCTGCGGACACAATAGTGAGATTAAAAAAAAAATAAGACCCCGGCCGGGTGCAGTGGCTCACACCTGTAATCCTAGCACTTTGGGAGGCTGAGGCGGGTGGATCACCTGAGGTCAGGAGTTCAAGACTAGCCTGGGCAACATGGTGAAACCCCCATCTCTACTAAAAATACAAAACTTAGCCAGGCGTGGTAGTCCCAGCTACTCGGGAGGCTGGGGCAGTAGAATCAGTTGAACCCGGGAGGTGGAGGTTGCAGTGAGCCGAGATTGCACCATTACACTCCAGCCTGGTCAATAAGAGTGAAACTCCATCTCAAAAAAAAAAAAAAAAAAAAGATCCCTGCCTTCAGGGAACTTAGAGTCTGGTGGAAATGTCAGATAATAATCAAACAATTGCAAAACAATAAACAAATAATTACAAATTCTGATGGTGATGGGTTGTTCGAGGTTGAATTACAGTAGCAGTGGCAGGCGGAGAGCAGAGGAACGAAGGGGAAGCATTGAGATGGTTCTGCTTGCTGTCCGTTCAGCAAACGTTTAGTGAAGGTGCTGCAGGTGGCCCACACTGTGTCAGTTGCCATGCGGGATATGAAGACGATACAGGCATAGTCCTTTCTCTCAACGGGGTCCCGAGGGAGGAAACACATACACACAAGTCACGACAAAAACACAAACAGAGATGACAGGATGGCAACGATAATTACAATGGCTTACATTTATTGGCAGAATTTCAAGTACTCCACATGAAATAACTCATTAATTCCTAAAACATCCCCGCATGGATGGGGAGAGGGGCTAGAGAGCAGCCAGGCAAGGATACCTCTCAGGTTAGCCTGGGGTGGGAGATAAGGAAACCAAGGCTGGGAGTTCGAGGAAAGGCTAGGAAATGATGACATGGTACAGGAGTCAGAGGACAGAGAGCATCCTTCAGGCTGGAGGAGTGGGGGCAAACTTACTGGAGGAGTGGATGTTTGACGTGGGCCTGGGAGGATGAGGGGGCTGTAGTAGGCAGAGACTGGAGCTGTTGGCAGAGAGAGCAACACTGAGGCGAGCATATGTGGCGAATGTAGGGGGCTGGCCAGGTTGTCTTTGGCAGGCATGCAGGATACACCGCTGTGCTTCGGCCACCTGGAGAACTTTTTACAAATGCAGAGTTCTGGTGTCTACCCCAAGAGAGGGTCAGTAAGTAAGGCTGGGTCGGGCCTGGGAATCCCCACATTTATAAAACACCTGGGTGAGTCTGGCCCTTGGGCAGGTATTTGGAGCATTAGTGTGGCACCATGCAGGACAGTAGGGTGATGTGGGGTATGGCCAGATGGCGCGTGGCCTGGGACCCGGGGCTGAGCTGTTTGCTTTGTGAAGTTGGGGGTAGCTGAGAAGGGGCACCATTGGGAGGTGCCTTCTGTCTGCTGAGCTCCTCAGAGAGGAAAGTCTGAAGGCAAGGAGACTCGTTAGTGGCCAGTTAACTGTCCATGCGAGACGTGCATGGCCTGCGATGGTGGCAGTGGCTGTGGCAAGAGAGCCTGCGTATGTCACTGGGGCAGAGTCAGCAGGACACGGTGAAATGGATGGGGAGGAGACAGAGGGTGGCTGGGGCCACTTCTGGACCAGGTAGCCAGCCTGATACTGTGGCCTCTAGTGAGGTTTCTGCTCCACGAGGGAGGACGAGGGGGGACGAGGGAAGGGTCGTCCTGCCAGAGGCCTGACTTCCTCATAGGATAGGTGTCTGGCCTGAATCTTTCTCTCCCCACTGTGTCTCTAAGAATCCTCCCTGGAGGAAGCTGTCTAAGTATCTTAGAAGCTCAAGCAACATTCCACAAACGTTCTGCCTAAAAGGGACGGATCTTTAGTTTATAGAATAAGAAAGGGAGGTGGATGCAGGAACAATGATGCCAAGACCAAGACTGAGTTAAGACCTACTAGTTGAGTGGTTTGCTTTGGCTCCAAAACTGAACAGTTTCAGCCAAGTAACAATATCAATAATTAAAACAATAACAGCTGTTGGGCATTTACTATGAGGTGTCTGCTGTGCCAGGAGCTCCATCTACCTCGTCTCATTTATCTCTTGAAATAGCCTGGAGGAATATTAACTGGGTTCTTCTTAGCTCCAGTTAACAGATGAAGAAATGGAGGCTTAGAATGACAGAGTAATTTTCTCAAAGTGCCACAGCTCCTGAGTGGCAGAGCCAAGATTCTGCTTAAGCAGTGGAGGGATTGCACTGCCTGCGGTGGAATGGTGCTTGATGGGGACACGAGGAGGAGGCAGAAAGGAAAGAGCCCTGGGTCTGGAGCCAGAGCCGTGTCTTAATCCCAGCCCTGCCATCTCCAGAGTCACTGGATACAAAGCCCAGTTCTCGCCCTTGTAAAATGTAGCACCTGCTCTCTTACCCTCACTGGGAGGCTGTAAAGCTCAACCACAAAGCAGAGGTGTTCATAATGCAGGATGCCCTGCTGTACCTGCTGCCCGTGCAGAGAGGACCCAGGAGGTGGCCACTTATTAATTTAAGGGAACAGCCTCAACAGCAGGCAGGAGGGACAGTTACACTCAGCCTTGTTCAGCTCGGCAAACCCTGGGGCCAACTTGGTGTCCGAAGTTGTACCTGGAAGGTATCAAAAGATTCTTGGAGATTGGTCCTCATCTGAAGGGGAAGGGGAAGGACAGGAAATAAGTGTGGCAACCCTTCTACATGGCTATACCAGGACAGTGCACAGGAACAGTGGGAATGGGCAAGACAAGGGAGATGTCCTTTTCCATGAGCCCCAAAACCTGGGAGATGGCTGGGTCAGTAGACTCATTCTGAAAACAACTGAAGGATAGGAATATAATGACAATTGGTAGAATGCATGGGTTTACTAAATACGTATCTTGTAAAAGGGAAACATTTTCTTTCCATCAGATAACTGGTTTTTGCTTGGGGCCAACAAAAATTGGATTTAGAGGCATATCGTGGCTCAGTGAAGAAATAACTTTTAGTTTACCTTATCCTTAATACTAACTTGGGGAACAAGCAGATATACCAGTTCTTTTAAGTTGAGGGCGGAGAGAAAAAAGGGAAGGAAAATAGCATCTCAGTTGGAATTTGTTTATCTTGAGAACATACCTTCAAATGTAAAATTCTTCCACCGAGGCAAGATTGTCCTGGGGCACCCGAGCTGTGAAAGAAGGATGTTTATTGATTAAGTTCATGCATTTTACAAGGGGAGAAATGCCCTTTATTTCTCTGAACCTGACTTGTGGCCTAACTGTTTTTTATAGCAAAGTATTTTGTTCTGAAGCCTCACTCCATGTGGCCTGGTGGTCCTCAGCTGCTTCAGGCAAGTATTAAGTATTTTGGTTTTCTAAACTAGACACCAGGAAAATTTAGGGCAAGTGTACAACCTTCTCCTCTGCAGGCTGCCTTCCTCCCGCCCGTCTCTGATCACAGCTTTGAAGAACACTCTGGTTCTGGGGTGGAAGCTTTCTTGCCCAGCCTCTTAGCACCAGATGCAGCATAACCTCCAGGTTGCTGTGGGTGCCTGCCAGGGCTGATTGTTTAATCTTGCACTGTCTGCCTGATATATGACTAGGAGGCTCTGTCAGATGGGGTTTATCTTGCCTCACTAATAAATGCAATAAAGCCTCTGCGTGTCACGGTTTGTAGCACTCAGGGTTGACAAAACGTCAACAAGTCTGTATATCTGGGTCTGCCCATATGGTATTTTTATATTCTTTATAGTTTATGTGTGTTTTGTCACTCATCCATCTATCCAACATCAACTGAGCACCTACCATGTGCCAGGCACTGTGCTAGAAGCTGCTTGATATGGTTTGACTGTGTCCCCACCCAAATCTCATCTTGAATTGTAGCTCTCATAATCCCCATGTGTCGTGGGAAGGACCTGGTGGGCAGTAATTGAATCTGGGGGTGGGTTTTTCCCATGCTATTCTTGTGATAGTGAGTAAGTCTCATGAGATCTGATGGTTTTGTAAAGGGCCGTTCCCTTGCACAAGCTCTCTTGCCTGCCACCATGTGAGACGTGACTTTGCTCTTCCTTCACCTTCCACCATGATTGTGAGGCCTCCCCAGCCATGTGAAGAACAGACTAATACACTGCTGATATGAAGATAATTAAAAGACACCCCAGTCCTTAAAAGCCCAGGGTCTGGGAGAGAAGACCGGCACATGAACACATAGTCGTAGTTCAGTGTGATAAGTGCAAAGATGGAGGTGAGGGATGTCACAGGAGAAAGTGAATAACTACTCTCAAGGGTCATTCTAGAAGAGGAAGGAGATAGTTTATCTGGTCTTAAGGGACTCCTAAGTGCTCCTGGGGCTGTCCGGGTTGTAAAGCCCTTGGAGATGGGCCGTGCCAACACAGACCGGGAGGGAGGGAAGGAATGCTCGTGGGAAATCTGATGCTGTTGCCAGAAGGAAGGGTACAGGTTGCCAGGCAGGCACAAATGATAGCAGAGTTTTACCTCCTGAATTCCCATCAAGATCTAAGTTCCTTGAACTTGAAACCTGGGTCTTCAATTCGTCTTGCCTTCCCCATAACAAGGGGTAGCCTGCCTTAAACACCTGCTTCAGGGGCAGCCTGTCTGTCCAGCTGCTGTGCATGGCCAGCTGGGAAGTGGCTGTCAATGCAGGCTGACCTAAGAAGAGACTGAGGAATTGCTCTGGAAGTCCAGCCACCTTTGTCCCTCTTCTTGGCTTTCTCTTTGTGCCCCAAGGATAGCAAGCACCTTGTACCTTTTTCTCAGGGGCTGCCCTCACTGTCTTTCTGACTGGGGGCTGTCACTGCAGTCCTAGCTGGGCTCACTTCCTGAGTGGTCCCTGATCCTCCTCATCTGTTCCAGCCAAACAGGGCTGCATAATGATTCACATCACTTACAGCTAAAACATCTTTCAACAAATGGGAACTGCTGCTATAGGGAGCTTCAGACAGTGCACTTTACATTAATTATAATGGCAGTGAGCTATATGGCACTCAGCTGAAATTTGTATCTAACAGATGATTTGGTATTTGGAGTTTCCACACTTCATGACTCAAGGCAGACTGAGAAGGAAGGGGGGTTGGAGTGGGAGCACACACAGCTGCTTGGAGCATGGATGAAAGTGCTCCTCCCCCTAGAAGCAGGGAGGCCTTTGGAAGCAGTGCTCCAAGCTGGTATGGGCCAAGGTCAGTCCAGCGTCACAAATGATCCAATTTACTTAGTACCTCTTCCAATGGTTTTCTGGCCAAAGGAGAGACCCTGCAGCTGAGGGGAAAGAGTGCCAGACCTGGAATTGGGAAACAGAAAGTCTGGTCCCACTCTGCTGGGAGTTGGCTGAGTCCGTTGGGATAAATTACTGTCTATGTCTCAGTTTCCTTATTGGTGAGATGGGTGCTGGCCTACCTTTGAACAGAATTGTGAGGTTTGTCCAGGATGTTAGATGCTCTGAGCTTTATCTGTTTCCTCACCTGTGAGTGAGAGATAGACTCAATCTCTCAGCCCTTCCAGGTCTAAAATCAAATGAGAAATTATGATAAAAATACTGTACTTGTTATTATTACCATTATTCCAAATGGTAAAGTAAAGATTGTGCTAAGGTACTTAATAGCCTGCTATTCTCCACTGGCCAGTGCTTAGCGAAGGGAGCGAGGCAATCCAGGACTTATGACTGGTCAGGGCGTCTTCCTTGGGGAACAATATCACGACAGCCTGCTTGGAAAGAAGGACTCCATGGCAAAGGGAATTGTAAAGGAAATTGCCACTATCTCCCTCTTACAAGTTACTGAAACTCATTTGACAGCAAAAAAGATACTTTTGCTAAGAAATAGGTTATTGTCATAAAAAAATTAGTCTGACTTCCGGCTAGAATAAAAAACAAATCTAAGTTTGAACTGAGGAGAGGTGCAAAGAGGAGCAAGACAAGGCCCCTTGCATTTGCGTTGGGGAGGCGGCCATCTGCGCCTGAAGCATTTAATAGGGGTAAGTTAAATGAGAACACAGTGCAAACACATGCGATTAGGGGGTTGTTTCAAGGTGAGTTGGTGAATGAGTGGCACAGAGTAGCCTGTGGGGGCTAGAACAGAAACATTAGTGGAAGCCAAGGTCATGGAGTCTGAGGTTTAAGAACACACAGTGAGTGGCCAAGACTGCAGCCTTGCTGGTTCCTACAGAAGCAGAGGCCCAGGGTGGCAGATGAGGAAGGGAGGCGGCATACTTCTCGGGAAGGCCATACTTCCTAGGCACCTCCAGAATGTGACCATCGGGGCTTTGTTAAACACAGAGAGGCCATCTCCTCCTACACTGATGCCGTCTTGTAACTCTACTTTGCAGGATTCACTCGGGAACTTGGCAGATTTTGAGATCTCCTAATAAGTCTTTCAAGAAAGAGGCCTCTGGTTTAGGAAAGTCTTTACCAACGATAGGAAAAATCACCTATTTGTATCATCCAGACTTTCTCCTGGAATGGGCAGGAAGCAGCAGGCATCGTGGAAAGCACACTGAGCTCAAAGTCTGGATGGCCCAAGCTTTGGATCTTGGACAAGCCACTTAAACTTTCAGGTTCTCAGTTTTCATATTTCTATAATGGGGTTAATTCTCACAGTCAGTGTGAGTCTCTGAATCAAAAAGAAATATTCTATGTGGAAGAATTTTGAAACTCTGAAGTTGTTACTGAAAACTGAAAATGTCTGATGCAGCTTCCCCGCTTACTAATTCTTTGAGCCCTGTTTCCTCGTCTGTAAGACGGAGATGATCGATAACAACGCCTACTACTCAGGGGCATTTTCAAGGTTAAATGAGGCGATGTGTGTGGAGTGTTCAATATGGTGCCAGGCTCACAGCCTAGAGAATCCAAGTTTGTTCCTCCTCTTTCTCCAGTGGTTCTGCTAAGTTACAAAGCTCAGTCGTAGGGAAAATTTGAAGTTGCCAGCAAAAGCCTCCATTGTAAACACTCTGGTAACTGTCACCTCTGGAGAGGACCTAAGAATTAAAACAGCTTTTATCCACCTCTTCAGTCCAGCAATTCACAAGCGGACAGACATCTTTACAGAGACAGCTCAAGCCCCTTAGCAAACTCTATGAGTTTGCAGGCAGCAGCCCACCCTGACCATCCCCTCCTCCTTTCTGGGCCTCTGAAGGCAAACGGGGAGCAGGTAACAAAGGGTGTGAGGCCACCAGTGAGGAACCTGAGGAATCTGCCTCCCATAGGTGGCTCGGCTCCCGTCCAGGCTAAGGGGGCCCCTGTGTGGTCCGGCAGCTGCATTGCTGAGGACTGAAGGTGATGCCAAGTAGTCCTGCCAGCCCAGAACTCCATGATGAATGGGGTAATTTGGTGTTGCGGGTTCTGTGCTGAGCAGGCAGTAAATCCTTGTTTGTTAGATTGCCCTAAGTACTGGGTAGTGCTTTGCACTGGCTCAGGAAACCTCAAATTATCCAACATCTAAGCTTGATTTGCCTCTCTTTTGGGTGCTTTCTTGAAGTCTTTGAGACTGCTTCTCCTCTGCCTTTTGACAGATTGTTCTGATTCCACCTCCTGGTCCCATTTCCTTCGCCATCGCTCAGCTGGGTTGGCTGCACTCAGAGCTCCACCACAGTCCTTTCTCTCCACAGGCAATGCCACCCACTGCCTTGGCTTCCACCCTCACATCATGCTGATGCTACGTGACTTTCTATCTCCAGTCCCCACTTCTCTCCTGAGCTCCACGTCTGTATTTCCAGTTGCCTGCTAAGATAGGTTCATTTTAATGTCCCATACGACCTCACGCCCAGAGCATCTCAGAACAAACTCATTGTTTATTCCACATTTTGGTAAAACAACTTTTCCTCCTTTATTTCCTGACTTGTTTTATAGCATCATCACTCAACTGGAGATCATTTTTGAAACAACTTCCTTCTCATCTCACCAGTCATCAGGTTAGAAAAAAAAGCCCCCAAACTCATTTCCTTACTATTCATCTTCGACATTGTCACCAGGATTGTATTGTTAAAAATCAGCTCTGTTTCTGTATTAGTCAGAGTTCTCTAAAGGGACAGCAGGAATAGGATAGATGAATATATGAAGGGAAGTTTATTAAGTAGTATTGATTCACATGATCACAAGGTGAAGTCCCACAATAGGCCATCTGCAAGCTGAGGAGCAAAGAAGCCAGTCCGAGTCCCAAAACTTCAAAATCAGAGAAATCAACAGTGCAGCCTTCAGCCTGTGGCTGAAGTCCCAAGAGCCCCTGGCAAATCACTGATGTAAGTCTAAGAGTCTAAACGCTGAAGAATGTGGAGTCTGAGGTTCAAGGGCAGGAAGCATTTGGCATGGGAGAAAGATGGAGGCCAGAAGACTCAGCCAGTCTACTCCTTCCATGTTCCTCTGCCTGCTTTTATTCTGGCCACTCTGGCAGCTGATTAGATGGTGCCCACCCAGATTGAGAGTGGGTCTGCCTCTCCCAGTCCATTGACTCAAATATTAATCTCCTTTGGCAACGCCCTCACAGACACACCCAAGATCAAGACTTTGCTTCCTTCAGTCCAATCAAGTTGACCCTCAAAATTAACCATCATCGTTTCTATCTTTCCATTTCTCAGAAACCTCTTTATGCTCTCCATGGTTTATAGGAGGAAGACTAAGCCCGTTAGTGTGCCTGTCACACTTTGACCTGCATTTCCCACCTGTGCCAGTGTCTCTCGGCCTTTTCCTTGCCCAGTGACAACCGAGGGATCAGTAACAATGACTCGTTACTTTAGTAATACTTACTGAGGATGGGGGGAGGGAGTGTCCTAGTTCGGTATTCAGAATCTGGGATGTAGGCAGGGATAGTAAACATCTTCCCAGAGGGCCTGGCCCATAAGCCCCTCCTGCATTTGGGACATCTTTCTTGCTGCTTCCCCTCATCATCCTGCCCCATCATGGACTCTGGCAGCTATGTGCCTCTGGCCGTGCTAATCTCTAGGCTTGGGATTTCCTTCCTTTCTACCCTGCTTGTTGCCAGATCTTGCTATATTGAGATGTCTTATAAAGTTGGAAATAAGATTGTTCTCTTGAGAGTTATGCAAGAACAGATCATGTTTTTGCCTGGGCTCCTCTAGAAACCAGAGCCAGAAGCCAAGATTAATGTCCTGCTGCTTTATGGGAGAGGTAGAAGCCAGGGGATGAAGGTGAGGGGAAAAAATGGTGGTGAGAAAAGGGAAGATTGGAAGTGATATGAGGCACTACTCAGCAGCATTGGCCCCACTCCATTGCAAGCCATGGAGACACAACAGGTCACCTGGCAGGCAAGGGTAGCAAGGGGAAACCACATTGCAGGACAGCCCCTGGGAAGGAGAACGAGGAAACTCACCTGCCCAACTGCTTCCCTTCTCTCTGTCCCCGGTTATTTGCCCCACACCAAGTTGACTTCTCTGTGCTTCCAGGTTCATCAGCTAGTCCCTTAGTGGCCACTCAGGAAGCCAGATTCCATATTTTATGGGATCGCATTCCATCCAAGTCTATATGTGGACTGATGACTTGGGTGAATCAGGGCTCAGTGTGTGGAGCATGACATATAGTCCTGGGGATCCCATTTGTCCTGGCAGGTAGGAAAAATACTGCAGCATAGAATGAAAAAATCTGTATTAAATATTAAGGTGGCACTTAAGGCTTTAAAGTAAATGTGTCTGTAGGAGTTTCGTTAGACTATACCCCCAACTTTCTATGGGGCACAGATTTGTTTTTTCCACAAAGGATCTGAGTTGCCTTGGATAAGAGCACAGGCATGTGAAGGCATCTGTAGGAGAGAGAATAAAGAGCTTCCAACCAGGAGGCCTCGGCTGTGATGGACTAAATGTGTTATGTTAGCTGCAGTTGGTGAGCAGTGGAGCCCCAGGAAAAGAAGTGCATGTCCACGCACTAACCAGGAAAGGGAGAGTCTTGACCACAGGCTTACTGATGAGGGCATGCATAATGTGGAGACTGGGTGCAGGAGTGTGCACAGCAAACTAAGTTTTCCCACTGTCTTCACAAGAGCATATCATCATAAATTGTAGGCTGTGAAAGATGTTAAGTTTTCTTCATAGTATCTGTTCATCCTATTTTTATTAATAGTCTTTGATTAATGTTGTGATTCACCCTCCCTCATTCTAAGTCCACATACTTTAGGCATGGTCCCACCCCCAATTCAAGGGCTGGAGCATGGGATAAGCCTAGGCTAGTAAACACTTTTCATTCCCCTGACTATAATGTGTGAATCTTAGGACTTTTGCAGATCTACTAGAAAAGGAACTATGTCCTAACGTAGTTTTGGAGTTTAGAGTGTGATGCTGGAGCAACTGCAGCCACATTGCTGTCATGGTGGAGAGAACTTGTGTGGGGTAGAGCTAACCAAGAGGAACCAGGACAAGAGATATAAAGAGAGGAACTAGATCCCTTTGGGTTCTTATATTAAGTCATGCCTGGGATCATGAGAAAAACAGTCTGCTTCTGTTTTTCTCAATTGTATGAACCCTTTTTTGCCTAAGCCAGTTGGGTTGGGTTTTTTGTCATTTGCAACCATAAGAATTCTAATGGCCACTCGTACATCAGACCATCTAAGCCTAATGGCAATTACACATTTGCTTCCTCTCACTTTCCTTGGTTTCATTTCATTATTACCAAGCTGCCTTCTGATTATTGTTGAATTTCCAAGTGGGTCTTTCCAGAGGGAGTGAGTTTACTGATCACTTATGTTCATAGGCTCTTCTCATCCAAATAACAGGTGTTTTTGTTTACCGTGTGTGTGTGTGTGTGTGTGTGTGTGTGGAAGTAAGTGGGTTTTCTGAGTTTATTATTTGGTTACTGTGAGCCTGATTCTTCAGAGAATGTGAAAACTGGGTTTCTGGTTTAGAAGATTGAGGGGCAGATTCTGGATTGTGGGAAAATTGACCAGAGTGGTAAATACAGCCTCTGGGCCTTTTCCCTTGAAGAAAAACCTGGTATCAATGTGTAGCTATGTGAGTATTTAATATGTTTCACTTCCTTGTCCTTCAAGAACCATCTGAAATATCTCTTCCTCCTCCTTTTGACATAGGATTTTTCTCAATCACTTTGCCAGCCTAGGACCTCTAGCCAATGACGACCCACCCCAGGCCTTGCTTAGGCACACCGCCTGACACAGGAGGCACCCTGTTCACTCAGCCCACCCATGCTTAGTCTAGCTTGTGCACTGGCTTAGCCTGTGGCTGGGCCAGGTGTGCCCCAGCCCACCTGTGTTATAGATTGTACTCGTGTGCAGTGGTTCCTGACCTCTTGTCCCATGTCCAAGAAGAATGAGAATATGCTGACAACTGAAGGGTGAGGAGGATGGGGAAGAATTTTATTGAGTGATGGAACAGCTCTCAGCAGAGAGGGCATGCTGAGAGCTGTTCCAGGGCATGCTGAGAACTGAGGGGGTCCCCCACCCCCACAGTCAGGTGATTTCTGTCTCAGTGTGGCTGAGTCCAGGGCTTTTATGGGCTCAGAATAGGGGAGTGCATGCTGATTGGTTTGTAAGTATGCAGAGAAAGGCTAAAGCAAATGCACCACTCAAAGGTGAGTATGGCAGTATAGATAACCAATTAGGAAAGGGTAGGTATATGTAAAATAGTTGAAGGGTGGGGATCAATCAGAAGAAAGCATGCCAAATGGGAAGACGGGTTCTTAATCTGGTCCATGGATTTGACTTGTAGCTTGGCTTTCAGGCTTTAAACTGTCTTTGGCTTGGAGGTGGGGTTTTACCAGGTACTTGCCCCATCTGCCTAGGCATTTGTCTGCCTCTTGCCACTATCACTTTCATGTTCATTGACTAATTCAGTCAACAATTACTTACCAAGCACTGGGAACACATGGTGAAAAAAACAGGCAAGCAGTGCAGCTATGGAGGGAAAGCTGAGGACCAGTGTCGGGTGGCACAGACCCTGAGCAGTTTGGAGGTCACAGAAGATTAGGGCCTTGGGGTGGGTGGACTGGGCATGGTGTCAGGAGCATCCATGGTTTTGAACTGTGGCAGTTTGTCTGCGGTAGCACGTAGCACAGCAGAGACTAGCTGCCTGGAGACAACTGGCAGAAGCAACAGCCAAGAAAAGCATCCGGATCAGTAGCCTGGGAGAATGAGGTGCACCTGGCATGGTCGACCAACTAGGGCCAGCAGAGTAACAGCAGACAGTGGAGTAGAGTTGTAGACAGAGATTGGAGTGGGGACAGAGACTCTGTAAATGGAAATCACTCTCCCTTCCTTTGGAGATTTTTTTAAAGACACAGGTTCTCTATCACCCAGGCTGGAGTGTAGTGGTGTGGCCTTGGCTTAATGCAGCCTCAACCTCCTGAGCTCAAGCGATCCTCTCACCTCACCTTCCCAAATAGCTGGGATCATAGGTGCATGCCACCACACTCAGATAACTTTTAAATTTTTGGAGAGACAAAGTCTTGCTATGTTGCCCAAGCTGGTTTCAAACTCCTGATTTCAAGTGATCTTCCTGCCTCATTCTCCAAAAGTGTTGAGATTACAGGCATGAGCTACCACGCTCAGTCTTTGGAGCTTCTTAAGGAGACATAAGAAAGCAGGACTGAAATCCTGCACCTTGGTAGGTGGGGGACATTATCTAGAGCAACTATTAAAACAACTTTGCATATGGTAAGACCTAAGGGATATTTTGCTTTATAATTGTTCCAGTAAAGCAATTCTGTTGATAACTACCAATCTCCTCTGTCCTCTACAGGTATGAGCAGTGCTAAGGTGGTTTCATTCTGGGTCCAAACCTTTCCTTTCTTTGCCTTCTCTTTAGCTGTTGTTTGCTGATGAACCCTAATGACCTATGTCCCTTGCTGGATCCTGCTGCTGAACACTATATTGGTTGCTCCCTTACCTCAAAGTTTGTAGACAGATTGTTGTGTACTCTCAATCTCTCTGTCTGCAACTGTTTACAAAGATTAGGCTTTAATGTACACAGACTTTCTGCCTCAATTGTATAGGCTTAATCAATTTGGCTCCCTTTATTTCTTTTTTATGAGAGCTATTGTCTTCTGATTACAAAAGAAATACATGCCCATTGTAGAACTCAACTGATTTTCTCAGCTTTTATTTTAAATTTGCATTTCCTATGAATGCCCATCTAGGCAATTTGGGAGATGCTGGAGGGGCAACTCTCCTTGAATGCAAATGCATCCTAAGCAGCCTTTGCTGGGGAAAGGGCTTCCGGAGGAAAAGGACTGTTCACAGCTGAGTGCTGTCTGGACAACTCCTTCTCATTGTGCAAACATCCTGCCCCTCTCATTGTTTTTTTTTTTTCCCCTCTTTTTTCAGCCTGCTTTTAACAACAGCTGGAATTAAAAGGCATTCACTTACTGGAAAATATGGTCTAACCAGGGCTTTGCTATATACTTCTTTCATGCTTTCCTCTTGGTTAGTTAACATGTGATTTGAAGGGCTAACTCATTTGTATAAAATCTTGTTCATTCGTGTGCTGGTTTAACTGGGTACACTCTTAGGCTTCTGAGTGTGCAAGCATATTACATTTATGTTCACTTGGTCAAAGTAGGAAAAATTAGGTAGTTAAAATCTATTACATGCTACACATTTTCTTGTACTCTCTTCCTCTTCCTGAACCTGTTATGTACTGTAGGGTTCTATACATGAAAACCACCTGTTCTGATAAATGCCAGTGGGGGCAGATAACGTTTATGGAACATCCAGTCTGTGTCACTCATGTATCTTCCACCACAACTCTGTGGGGAATATGTTGTTCCTAATTTACAAATGTCCCTGTCGTATGGATGAACACACTGGGACTTAGAGAGGTTAAGTACTTGCCCAGGAATTTCAAGTTTGGCCAGTGAAGTTGATGTGACTTTGGATAAGTCCTTTAATACTATTTCAGGGATAAGACCAGAAAAATTGCAACTTGAAGAGAACAAATTAAATTGTTAAACTGCAAAGACCAAAGGTGTTGCTTCTCTGTCCAGATTTTTTTCAGCTCTTTCTCCATTCTATTTTCTTCTCTTAAACAACCCGACTGGCCAGTTGCCAGGGATTGATGTACTGCTGGGTGCAAAGCTGTATGTGCATAGACAGGAGAGCTAGAAGAAAGCCTACTGGCTTGGCTGATGGAGGTGACAGCTTGGTAATGGACCTCAGAGAGTATATATATGAATTAAGCACCTTTCATTTCCTTTGCTGCAAAAGCATCAATTAAGCTTGAATAATCTATGGGTTTTCCCCATTTTCAGACAAGAAAATCAGCACAAATTGGCTAGAGTGTCTTTTCCTCTAGGGTTTGGTCATTAATCGTCTTCAGCTCTTTGCTTCCCTCGCCATCCCCTCCTTCCCCAAAAAACCGAACAGCCATGTGCTGCCATTTCTGGCATTCACTGCAAACATTTACTAGGCAATTTGTTCCATCTCGAGTATAATGAAGATGTGCATTCAATGTTTTGAAGGCTGATTCTAGGGAGAATGTGCCAGTCTGTTCAGCTTAAGATTCGTGTAGAGCTTATTTGGAGCGCCTTTTCCAGGTTGGCCATATTGATTGGCTTTGACCTCACAGTCTGGTCTCTGGCTGATGCTGTCCTGCACTTGAGCCAAACAGATGTGTCTCTGCAGGCCTCCCCATCAGACACGAGCCAGAGAAAGCCTCATCTGTCTTTGAAAGGTCTCCCCCTATCCATACTCTTGTTTTGAAATAACACTGGAAATGCTGTGCTGTAAGAATTGATATGGGCAAGCATCTTTCCCTCATCCCAGATTCCCCTCTTCCAGTGATTTGGGTGACTCTGGGCTCACCTGATAAGACCGTGGTTGCCTAGAAAGAGGAGCCCCCAAGAGGTCATCCAGCTCCTCCTTTGCTTCCAGGCAGGGATACACTCAACCTTCCAATGAAACTTATCTCCTTTTCTTTCTTTCTTTTTTGTTTAGATGGAGTCTTGCTGTGTCACCCAGGCTGGAGTGTAGTGGCATGATCACTGCAACCTCCACCTCCTGGGTTCAAGCAATTCTGTCTCAGCCTCCCAAGTAGCTGGGACTACAGGCACCCTCCACCGTGCCCAGCTAATTTTTGTATTTTTAGTAGCGACAGGGTTTCACCATATTGGTCAGGCTGGTCTCGAATTCTGACCTCAGGTGATCCACCCACCTTGGCCTCCCAAAGTGCTAGGATTACAGGTGTGAGCCACTGTGCCCAGCCTGTTTTTTTTTTTTTTTTTTTTTTGAGACAGTCTCACTATGTTGCTCAAGCTGGAATGCAGTGATGGGATCATGGCTCACTGCAGCCTCGACCTCCCAGGCTGAAACAATCCTCCCGCCTCAGCCTCCCGGTTATTGGACTACAGTCGTGTGCCACCACGCCTGGCTAATTTTTTTGTATTTTTTGTAGAGACGGGGTTTTGTCATGTTGCCCAGACTTGTCTTGAACTCCTGGGCTCAAGCATTCCACTGCCTCAGCCTCCCAAAGTGCTGGAATTACAGGCGTGAGCCACCGTGCCAGCCTCTCCTTTTCATAAGGGCAGCTATCCATTGAGTGCCAGATGAGTGGTTCTTTACGTGAGCTCTCAGCACAGCTCTGCTGAACAAAGTTAGGCTGAACCATGAAGTTGCTGATGTGCAAATGCATTTGTCCTGCAAAACAGGCAATTTCATGTGGTTTAAACTAATAGGTATTATTAGCCCCATTCTCCAGATGAAGGCATTGAGGCTCAGAGAGATTTAATTTTTTTTCTTTTTTTGAGGCAGAGTTTCACTTTTGTTGCCTAGGCTGGAGTGTGATGGTGCAATCTCGGCTCACCGCAACCTCTGCCTCCCGGGTTCAAGCAATTCTCCTGCCTCAGCCTCCTGAGTAGCTGGGATTACAGGCGCCCGCCACCATGCCCAGCTAATTTTGTATTTTTAGTAGAGACGGGGTTTCTCCATGTTGGCCAGGCTGGCCTCAAATTCCTGACCTCAAGTGATTCGCCCACCTTGGCCTCCCAAAGTGCTGGGATTACAGGCATGAGCCACTGTGCCTGGCCGCGAAGGTTTAACATTTTTTTTCTAGTAAGTAGAAGAGTCAGAGTTTCTACCCAGGGTTGAGTGGTTCTAAGTCCCACTCTTTTCTTTAGTTTTAAAAAAGTCATAAAATTTTTAATCACCCAAAGAAGCACAGTATACATAGACATCATATTCATATAGAGTTGGAGTCTTCCTTATTTCCTGTCTCCCAGAGAGGTGCACCACGGCACTTAGGTCTACATCAGCCCCATGCATGACTTACATTATTACTCCAAGTAAATGTACCTGTGGACATGTGATTGCAGTGTTTTTCATTTTTAACTTTTATTTGTGTAAATAAAAAAAGTATCTGAGACAGGTCTCAATCAATTTAGAAGTTTGTTTTGCTAAGGTTAAGGACGTGCCAGTGATGCAGCCTCAAGAAGTCCTGAAAACGTATGCCCAAGCTGGTCAGGCTACAGCTCGGTTTTATCATTTTGATAAGACATCAATTAATACATGTGCTGTACACTGGTTCTGTCTGGAAAGGCAGGATAACGTGAAGTGGTGGGGAGAGAGGAGGGCTTCCAGATTATAGGTGGATTCAAAGAGTTCTTGATTGGCAGTTGGTTGAAAGAGTTTATCTAAAGACCTAGAATCAATAGAAAGGAGTATCTGGGTTAAGATAAGGGGTTGTGGAGACCAAGGTTTTTATTATGCAGATGAAGCCTCCAGGTGGCAGGCTTCAGAGAGAATAGATAGTAAATGTTTCTCATCAGACTTAAAAAGGTGCCAGACTCTTAGTTAATTCTCTCCTGGATCAGGAAAAAGATCTGGAAAGGAAAGGGAATATCTACATTTTCCTCATAAGAGACAGCTTTGCAGGGCCATTTCCTTTTAGTGTCTGCTGTCTGTCATGTTGTTACCTTATTGCTACAAACAGTCTGCTCTGTCAGTCTTAAGGCCTCTGTTTTAATGTTAAATGCTGGTCAGCTGTGCCGAATTCCAAAGGGAGGAGGGTGTAATGAGGCATGTCTGACCCCCACTTCCCATCTTGGCCTGAACTAGCTTTTCAGATCAACTTAGGAATGAATGCCCTTGACAGAGAGGAGGGGTTCATCCAATTGGTTGGGAGGCCTAGAATTTTATTTTTGGTTTACAATTGGTATCAGACTGTGACTTACTCTTTTTCCTTCTGTAACTTGTTTTTTACTCAACTTTTATGTCTTAGACATTTCCATGCTTCTGTGTCTAGTTCTAGTTCATTTATTAACTGCGGAATTATGTTTTATTATTTGATAAGCCACATTTTATTTATCCATTTTCTGGTTGATGTGCATTCTGGTTATTTCCAATTTTCCAGTATTACAAATGGTGCTGCAATGAACATGCTTCTATGTGTCTCTGTACACGCATTTGAGAATATCTCTAGAAGTGGGATTTCTGGGTCATAGAGCACAAACATCTTCAATTTCATTGATTATTTCTGAATTGCATGCCAAAATGCCCACATCAATCCACACTCCTCTTAGCCACATACGAGTTTTCATTTCTTCGCATGCTCATCACTGCACAGCACTGTTAGAATTTTACGTTTTGCTGATTTGATGGTGTAAAATGGCATATCATTGTTGTTTTCCCCATTTCTTTCCCCTACTTTCTTTAATGAATTTAGAAGAAGAGCTGCCACAGTCTGCAAAGATGTTTCTGTGTGCTGATTTGTTTCCTAGGAAGGGAGAAGGAGGAACACTGGCTATAGGTTGTATTGAACAGCCATGTGGTTTTTTGCTCTGTACCACGGATGCTTGAGGTGCATAGCACCCAGTGATGCTGACCACCCCTCTTATGCTGGAAGAATTTCCCATATCATGTGTCCTGCCTCCCTAGGTAGAAATCAGAAACTCACTTCACTAGCCACCCAAGGAACAGGATTTTAGGCAGAGCTTATGACCTGCAAGCAGACATACCCACATAAAACAAATTTGGAACCTGAAGAATGAGATGCTGTATTGTACGGGTCTAGTTTGGAGAAGGGGTAGACAGACATCTACTTTCGGAGGCCACAGTGGTGGAGCTCCTGAAGGTGGCATCCTGGAGCCATGCTCAGCTGTGATAGCTGCTGTGATGGTGTGTTCCCTGGAGCAGTCTAGAGTGCAACTGTGCGCCATTCCAGAAGGCAAGCCTTCTTCCCCGACCCTCTTAGATATTCTCTGAGCTGTCCTTTATTCAATGCCTTTCTGCTTAAACTGGAGGGCATTCTGTTTGTGACCAAGAACCCCATCCAAACTCTCCTTTATTGAGGTCTTTATATTTGCCAGCGTTTCCCACACAATCTCTAAGTATGTCTTAGAGATAAGAGGAGATACAGCAGATGTCTCTCTACCCCTCCTCCAGACTAGAACCCACACGGCACCTCATTCTTCATGTTCCAAATTTGTTTTATGTCATATGTCTGCTTTACAGGTCTTGTGGAGTACTTGTTAGAGATTCGTGTGGGAGACACTGGCAAATATAAAGACCTCAAAGAGTGAGAGTTTGGTTGGAGTTCTTGGTCACAAACAACAGAATCCACTCCGGTTTAAGCAGAAAGACATTGAATAATACTCCACAAAGCAGATATTATTAGCCATTTTAGAGATGAGGAAACCAAGACACCAGGGTAACTTGCCCAAGGCCATGTGGCTAGCGGGTGTTGGAGCTGGGTTTGAACCCAACCCCAACTGACTGCAGACCCCATCAGATGGAGCTTGCCTCCTCCCACCTCTGGTTGCTCACCTGCACGTCACTGCTTTTTCTACTTTATAGCACTTATTGCAGCCTAGGGTTATCTTATTTATTGGCTTACTTGTTTTCTGTCTCTTGCAATTAACATATCAGTTGCATAGAGAGCAAAGACCAGACCTTGTTCACAATTGTACCTCCAGTCTTGATATCATACTTACCACAGCAGGCATTCAGTAAATATTTGTTGGATGAGTAAATGAATTGAACCAATCTACCATGGATTTCTCTGGGGGAGATAACCCTACTTAGCATTTCTGTTAAACTCAAAAACATGTTCAGTACTTTAACATGTGTTTTATTCATTCAATAGTAACAGATTATGAGGTCTCATGCCTCTTAGAATCCGAAGCTGTATCTATTGCCTGTTTGTCCTGTATTTCCTAGAGATTGTAAGTCCTTCCAATGTCTGTTCAAATGTGCTGCAGTGCTTGTCCCCGGGGTCTGCATCCCCACAGCCCAGATAGTTCCAGGGTCTCTGGGGGCCAAATGACAGCCCGTGACAGAGCTGGACAGGAGTAGAGCCACTCAGTCGATACCCTTCACTAACTGCATGTCTTCCAAAGTCCCGTTCTGGACGGAATGTCGGCCCTTGAATTTGGGTAAGTTATGGAACCAGAATAGTCTCAGCTTTTCACCTGTGGGAGATGCGGGGCCAAGTGGCCTACTGAATCCATTGAACACCTGGCAGGCGTTCCCACCTTGCAGCCATTCTGTTTCTAATCCTTTCATTTCAGTTCAAACCCTCAAACCTCTTACCCTTATGTCCTTTCCCATAAATTCTCCATTCTATATTCTTTTGGACCAGTGTTTCATGATCACTGTTTTACAAATGAATAAAGACCAAACATAATGGCTTTGTGCCCAATTCCTCCTCCAACAAATTCCTTGAAGATGGCCATTTTGAGTTGTTTCTTCTCTTTCTCTTTTGTTCTCTGTTTCTCACTCTTAAGGTCCAGAGTAGAGAATTGTTGATTAGTTCTCAGAATAACCAGGATTGTAAGACCCAGCTCTATTTCCCTCCTCTTAAATCCACCCAGACAGGTAAATCCTGATCCTGGGACACATTTAATGGGTATAGAGAACTTTGGGGGAAAGGTACCATGAAAACAAAGAAATACTGATGGTATCTATTGATGTTTGTTTTCCCTAAACTGTTATATGGCAGACTACCTGATGGGATGGAAAGAATGCATGCTTGTGGAATTTTCCAGGCCCATTTGAATCCCAGTTCCTCCACTTACTGGCTATGTGACCTCAGACAAGTTGCCTAACCTAAACCTGTTTTAAGATTCAGTTTCCTCAGTTGGGAATAACCCTTGTGGGGTTGCAGTGCAGTTTAGAGATAATGTGAAAAAATTACTCAAAGAGCAGGCACTGCTCTTACCAAAGCTAGGTCAGGGCCTGACTTGGGGCACCCTCCATTCCTTGCTCACTGCCCTGCCCAACGCATACATACACACACCACACCTCACACACAAACACAACACTATACCATACACATACACGCTGCACACACACTACACATTCCATACACACACCATACACACACACAGAAACACGCTATACCATACAAACACATACACACTGCACACACACTACACATTCCATACACACACCATACACACCATACACACACACACCTCACACACGCACATGCACACTATACCATACAAAAACATACACACTGCACACACACTACACATTCCATACACACACCAGACACAGACACAAACACAAAACTATACCATACAAACACGTACACACTGCACACACACTACACATTCCATACACACACCATACACACACACACAAACACTATACCATACAAACACATACACACTGTACACACACTACACATTCCATACACACACCATACACACCACACACACACCACACACACCTCACACAAACACAACACTATGCCACACACATACGCACTGCACACAAATACACACCATACACACACCACACACAGAGTATACACAGCATACCACACACACATACCCGCCCACACCACACACACACACCCCACACACAGACACACTATACTATACAAACACATACACATAAACACTGCACACACACCACACACATTCCATAAACATACCGTACACACTGCACACACCACACACACCTCACACCTCACACCCTCACACACAAATACACTATACCACACACACACACTGCACACACCACACACACACCATACACACCACACACATGCACTATACATACATACCACACACACATGCCACACACACCCACACCTCACACACAAACATACTATACCATAAAGCACATACACATACACACTGAACACACACCACACACACTATACACACATACCCCCCACACCACACACACATCTCACACACAAACACAATACCATACAAACACATACACACTGCACACACACCACACACACCATACACATCACACACACCATACACATACCACACACACTATACACACATACCATACACACATACCCCCCACCCTCCCCACACACAAACACAACACTATACCATACAGACACATACACATACTGCATACGTACCACACACACACACCACACACACCGTACACACCACACATGATACACACATACCATAAATACATACCATACACACACACCCCACACACCATACACACCTTACACACAAACACAACACTACACCACACAGACCACACGCACACACCACACACACACAACACACACATGCATGATACACATATACTATGCACACCACATACACACCACACACACACAAACACACATACCACACACATACATGCACACACACCACACACATCCACACACCCATATACCACACACATACACACAAACACACATGTACACACATGCCACACACATACGCAATGCCACAGTAAACACAAACATAAACACACCACACACATAAATACTGCACTCATACCACACACGTATACTACATATAAATACACACACTACATACAGACACACATCACACATACCACACACCATGCACACACACACATTACACCACATAAACACAAACATAGACACACCACACACATACACACTGCACACATGTACATACACCACACACATACCACACATACGCACTGCCAAAATATACACACATGCACATATCATACACACATATATTATACATATATCACAGACCTCACACAAACATACAACGTGACACCAGACAAACACAAACATATACACATCACACACACACACACACACACACACACACACACTCTCTCTTTAGGCCCCTTTCTCATCCTCCCAGCTGACCTAGTGAGAAAGGAGAATCTCTGCTATGCTTTGAACATCTTAAAGGCCATGTTGATTTCACTTAGAGAAAAAGGGATGCAATTTCGCCATTCCACTGGAGAGGTTCGAGGAAGTAAATGCAGGGAAAGAACAAAGTTACAATTTGGGGAGAGTTTTTAAAAAAGGCTCATAAAAAACCCATCACTTTTTGGTTGTAGTTCTGGCAAAAGGATCTTGAGGAACAGCAGGTCAAAACTATTGCCTCAAAACACGTAAGGATTTGGGGTGATGATTTGTCTCTTCTTTTCACAGCTAGATTAAAGTTGGCTCCTGTTTTCCTTGGATGGGCTTGCTGGGAGAGATAAGCACACACTAGCAGCATCACCTTCAAATTGCACGAGCATTCTTTTCTTCAGAATGCCTTGAGTGCATATTATGTGATGACAGAGCAGCTCTTGGGATGCGTCAAAGCTGACAGCCATCTGCACTTGTTAAGCCCTTCGAGCTTTGGCAAAATAGCAATTTGTTTAGATTCATATTGAATTATGCTTTTGGACCAGTCACTAACCAGGCAACGTAAAAAATGTACAGAGTCTTTTTACAGGTGTATTTCATTCCATGTAGTGATCTTTGGGGTGGAGGCAGGATGAACCGGAGCACACCCTTTTCCAAGGAGAGAATTTAATTTCTTGAGTACTACTGGGCTCAGCACCTTACCACATTCTCTTATGACAGCCATGGAAATTAGATGCTGTTATTCTCCCCGTTTTGCAGATGAAAAAACTGAGTCAAGTAGCCTCCTCGGGTACTCAGAGTACCCGAGTCAGGACTCAAACCCAGGCAGTTCAACTCCAGAACCTGTGCTCCCACCTACTGAGGTATAAGGATGCCATCCAGCACAACGATGCTGGACCTTACTGTCATTAAGGGGCAAGGTCAAAGACACACCATCAGGAGAAATAAGCTTCCTCATAGGAGACTGGACTGCATTTTCTATAAGGAAAATTAATGTTCATGTTGGAGAAACATGAACATTAATTCCTAGACAAAGCAGTGAGAAAATCAGCTGTGAGGCTCGCTGGTGGGAATAAGCTGGGGTGTGGGCTCTGTCTCTGCTCTCACTCTCGGTGCCTGAGTGATTCTTACTGGGATTAGTTGGTGCTTTGGCTGGAAAAAGACCGTCTCAACCCTTGTTGGATGTTTGGCATCCCTGGCCCTGCAGCACTAAATGCCAATAGTGTGCCCCAGTCACTGTGGCTGTCCCCAACACTCCCTCCATTTCCAAATCTTCCCACTCTACTTGGGAACCAGCCAGAGGACACGAGATGCTGGAGTCGGAGGAGGTGGGAAGGGAGGGGACAGCACCCCTCCTCTGTGTTTGTGGAAAGGGGTGGAGTTTCCACTGTAAAGAGCAGGGCTGGGTGGGGCACCTGAAGGAGAGGGGCTGCATGAAAAGGGTAGAGACTGAGAAGGGGAGAGAGATGGAGATCTGGGGTAAGGAAGCTTTGTTTGAAGGCTCAGGCTTAGGAAGCCTCTCCTTTCTAAGTTAAAGTAATAGTCATTCTGCTTTCTCATGGCCTGCTGCTCTCAGAGATTATAGTATGCTCTGGGCTTGACCTGGGAAAGGTCCAGTAGCCAGAAAGTACTCTGGGAAGGGACCACAGTGCTTCTGAACCACCTTGCAGTGGCTCCAGCCAAGAAGGGACTGGAGGCAGCCCTCTTCACCTCATAAGGGCTCTGCAGGCCTGCTGTGGCACAGAGGACACCTCCAAGAGTGGGGCGTGGCAGAGCTGCAACACTGACACGAGGGATTTAGGAAGGTACTCCATTTGGGAGGGCATTTCAGAGAGAAAGCCACACTTAACATTGAGTTATATGCAGTGCAGTATGAGCTTATCAGGCGAATTCAAACCCCTCACCTTGGGTAGGATATACCAGGAGAAGTTGACCATGGAGGTGCTATGCAAACCTGTGTCTTTTCTCATGTAAATTTTAAAGAAAATCAGTCCTTCCTCAAGAAAGAAGGCAGGTGTGGGGCCCACATGGTGTGGTAGGGTGGTGGATGGACTCAGCTAAGCCTGCTGCTCCTGGGCCACGGTGAGAAACCAGCTGTGGTGATTGGGTGGGTTAGGCGCCTTCCCACAGCCTGCTGCTCAGGTGGTGCAGGGCAGCTACGGGCTGGTAGTGACGCCCTGGATATGAAACCCGTGAGTGTGTGCGGGAACTGTGGCTGACCATCCTAAGGAGGTGCTGCAGGGAGGGAAAGCACCGGGGACAGAGCCATAAAGGAGGGAACGTGGATTGGAGGAGCCAGGAGCAAGGGAGGTTTATAGCTCAAGGCAGCAGATGCACTGGCCCCAATGAACAGCAGCTCAGAAGCAGCACAGATAAACAGGCATGGCTAGGCCCTAGGCAGGGGATACTGCATTTACTTTTGCATAAATTCATGAAGTAGTTATATGCTTTTGACTGGAAACAATAGGAGGCCCAGTGAAAACAAAGAGACTTAGCAATCCAGGCTTTTTAGGATTGGATGCTTGCTTGAGATGCCTAAGCACATAGAAGACACTCGGATGCCCCTGGGGTCAAAGTGTCTACTGGATGTAGACTTACAAGGGCCACGGCAATGGAGGATGGTGGGGGAAGTGATCCCTGGGAAAAGTCAGCTGCGGGTACACCTGCCCTCCCTCTCACCACACCAGGCACCTTCTTCAAGTTTGAGTCCCTAAGTAATGTCTTAAATCCGACCTAACCAAAATCCAGTCCCCATGCAATCCAGACATTTGAACACTCAGTGCTCCAGAGCTCTGTCCTTACTTCTTTTCTCCATCTCTACCCACTGCCCTGGTGACCTTGGTGATCTTTTCTGGTCTCACAGCTTTGATTACCTTCTATTTGCTGAGGACTCCCAAGTTACATCTTCAGGCTGGATCTACTCAGCAACCTCACTAGATGTCCACTGGATTTCTCAAACTTGACACATCCAATGGAAACCTCTGATCTTTTCCCAGAACCCCCACATGACTTGCGGCTGTCTCCATTTCAGCTGATGGCCACTGTGTGACCTGGTGGTCAGTCATCCTTGATTCCTCTTTCTCACACCCGTATCTGACACGTCGGCACGCCCTGCTGATGCTTCCTTCAACATCTCACTTGGGCTCCTAGCACTTCTCATCACCTCCACTGCTCCATTCCTGGTCCACATTGTCATCAGCTGCTACGTAAATATGGCGATGGCTTCCTAACTGTGTTCTCTATTTCCCCCTTTGCCCCTTGCAGGCTAATCTCAACACAGGTGCTGGAGTGGTCCAATTAAAGTATAAATCAGGTCATGGCACTCAAACCCTCTGCTCAAAACCCTCCAATGGTTCCCCATTTCACTCAAAGTAAAACCCAAAGTCCTCACAATGGCATTACATGCTCTGCCTATTTTGGCTATGATGACTTCTCTGACCTCGCCTTCTTATATGACTCCTGTCATTCCCTCTGTTCCAGCTACGTTCCTGTCTTCCCACATACTGTGGCCCCCTCAGGGCCCATGTGCTGGCTGCTTCTCTGGCTAGAATGTGTCTTCCCTACATATCTGCATGGCTCTCTCCCTCACGTTTTAAAAATCTTTGCTGAAACATCATATTTTTAGCCAGGCCCACCCTGACCACCCTAGAGGGCAAACAGATTTTCCCTGATCCCTAATCCTTCTTATCCTCTTTACCTTACTATATATTTTCCACAGCAGTTTCCACCAGTATCTAACATACCCAATCATGTATTTATTTCATACATTTAGGCTCTTTTTCCTCACAGGGACATAAGCTCCATAAGAGCAGAGGTTTTTGTCTGACTTGTCTAGTGGTGTAGCTCTAGTATTTAAAACAGTGCCAATAGGAGCTTAATACATATTGTTGAATGAAATATTCCCCTTAAGTTGGAATTCCTTGGGGGGAAAGGAGCTCTAGGGATCTCACCGAAGTGCTTTCTGATGCATCTCATGTTTCTACTTGCTAGCCCTTCTTTCAGTATGGTTGCTTTCCATTTAATCTTTGGGCAGCCATGGCATCTGAGATTCTAAGTACCCTCCTCACAGCCTCGCCTGTTTTCTCTGCTTTCCAGATTAGGTTGTGCTGATCTGGTGAACTGCTCTTTGGAGCTCACCTTAGCCAGGTCATACCGCCACTCTGGGAACCCTGGAATGGTATTTGTTAGTACGGGCTTTCTGGGCCTCCTGGGTCCCTTACCCAAGCCCTGACCTGAGAGTCCGTGAAACTGAATCCCTCCTGTCTCTGAGTGGGACTCTGGGTGCACATTCCTAGTTCTCCTAGAGTGTGGCTCTGCTTTTTTTTCCCCCTCTGAGCCAGAAGCTTGGAAACAGAGAGGTAACAAAATGGATGAGAAATAGGGAGTACATTTGAGGACACTTAAATACAACCAGGCAAGAAAGTTAAAGAATTTCTTCAAGGCTGGGGATGAAAATTGCTGTGTGTTCATTTAATGAAAATGACATAGAAGAGCCAGTGTTCAGACAAAAAATAATTCAGAGATTCTAAAAGTTAGAATTTATCAGTATGCTGAGAAGTCTTTAAAATTCTAATAAGCTTTCAACATTTGTGCCGTTTGCTGGGCTTAAAGAAACACAAGGAACAAAGAACAAGAATTTCCTCTTAGGTAGGACGATGATGTCTAATGCATCTATTTCCCTTGCTACATTCTATTTCCATTTCATTCTGAGATCCTGCTAAATTCGGAAGGTTGCCCTTGGGTTTTCAACACTGCAGGGGATGATTTAAATCTAAATAATAATAAAAAGTCACTGCTTTTATTGTACTTTTATTTTATAAGTTGATGGAAACATTTCATATACACATTAAGTTTTGTAACCCAATCTTGGTACTTGCTGGGTCCCGGAGGGGCTGTTTCACTACTTGGGAGTTCCCTTGTGTTTGCATTATCCCTCCAAGGCAGAAGGAGAAAATGCTTTCACTGAAGCCAGAATAGTGTTTTATTTGAAATAATTCTCATTTAAAGCAAGGCACACACATTCCAAGTGCACATACATGCACACACAGTCTCTCTTATATAGGCTGCATCATAAAATCACAGAGTTTTGGAATTGAAGGGACCTTAGAGAGCATCTGTTCTAACACCAGCATGTTACCTATGAGGAAGCTTCTGCCAGACAGGTTAAGTACCTCATCCAAGGTCACAGGCATGTAGTGAAAGAGACCAGGCTACAATTCAGATTCCCTGACTCAAGTCTAATTTTCTTTCTGCTACACCATATTGACTCCAAAATAAGATAATGTATATGAAATCACTTTGAAAACTGAGATGTATTACACAGGTATTCAGTGTGGAGAAGGAGAATTATAATGAGCTTGCTTTCTTCAGAGGTGAGCATGACTTGCTCAGGTCTCTTCCCGGATAAAGTAAGTTCATGGTGTGTGAATCATGAACCGTATTTCTAATTAGGTTTCTGGGTATGGCCTCCAGAAAATGAGCATCAAAGGGGTCAAACCAAAACACAGTCTTCATTCAAGTCCAGCTCGTGTATAGCTCTATTTTTTCTTCCTTCTCACCCTCTCTGTCTGCCTCCCTCTAGTGTCCACCTTTAGTTATTGCATGTGTGCCACGCAGAAAGGCTGCATGCAGACTGCTATCCACCATGTTCACCATTATTTGTTCAAATTACCCCCCTATTTCTTGATATCAGTAGCTGTCATCAAGACCAAATTAGGATGCTTTTTATATCAACAGGAATAAGTGACTAATATAAAGACCTGGATATTAAGAAAAGTCTTTAAAATCGTTTTGTGATTGGAATGATAACACATTCAAAGTTTGGTAATTAAATTGTCTTTAATAGACTTAAATCACATAAGAAGCCCTTATAATTAATTGAAATGTTTTAATTACAAACATAATTATTTTTAAGGTAGAAGGCCTATTAAATTAACTAACACATGATTCATTAAAAAAATTACTACTTTACATGGAATGCTGTCAATTACTAAATATTATTGCAAATTACTTGAAGGATTAAAATTTTATTTTGGTACTATTAATAGATTAATGTATTAAATCATATAGTGATTATAAATAATATTTAATTAGTCCTATGTTGCCTTCTTTAATATATAGACATATCTATATATCTATATTTATCCCTCAGTCATTGTAACGTGTTCCCTTGAAAGAAACATGTCTAACTTCATATTCTAACTAGGACCCTTGTTAATGTGTAAAATATTGACAAGAACACTCACAACTCATTGGTAGGAGATTCTTTGGTAGCGTTGCCTAAACGCTCTGGATCAAGTAGAACAAACTGGCTGCTAACAAAGCCTGTAAACTATGGATCCCATTTCCTGATCTTAAAAGATCCATTCAAAAGTCTGAACGATATTTACAAGTAAGAGCCTTCCACCATGTTCCCAGCTCTTTTCAGCCTGTGACAAATAGATCAACGTGCACAGTGAGAAGGGGAACTGTGCATTGTTCTCCTGCCTCATTTCTTGAGTTGGCTGTACCTCCTGCCTTGATCCTTCACTTGTCCCTCCACACTCCTCATTGTCTAGAGATGCACACATGACGCCAAGCACACCCGTGCACACGCACGGGCACACATGCACTCTGAAGGCCAAAAGGCAAGAAGTCATTCAGTTGGATGGCTGTAGCTGGGTCTCAGAGGAGACGGTGTGCAGCTGGAAGCGCCATGCTTGCTGGTTTACTTGCCGCTCAGCAATATGGAGTGCTTTGCCAACAGACTCCTACTGCTTCTTCCCCTCTTGAGGAGAAACTGTCAAACAACACGAGGATAAAAATTAAGCTACAAATAAAAATGTTTACAGCTTTCAATAGAAAGTCAATCCTATTTTAACACTCCAAAAGTATTCTCCAAAAAGTTCAATGACACAAATTGCAAGGGTGCTTTATTGCCGGGTGAATGAAATGACCAGATGCCCGCAATCTGAATGGGGCTTTTCAGGGATGCTTTCGGGAGGAGTTTCACTGGACCTCTGAGGTAGGAAGTTGGGGGTGAGTATTGTTTCCACTGCCTATACTTTTTCCTTTACCTTCTTCTGGCGACAGACCTCTCCTTCCTCCCTGTTGGGTGCATGTGTGACCCAGAAGAGACCAGTCACAGCTGCTCATCCCCAGCCACAGGGGTGAGTCCAGGGACAGACACAAAGCAAGGCAGAGTCCTTCCCCGAAACTGTGCTTTCTTCATGAGTCTATAAGGGCGCAAGTCCAGATCTCTGGTAGCGAAGGAAGCAGTCTTTTAAGGATGTGCAGACCAAGGGAAGAGGCAAGAGTGGCTGCCTAAGAAAGAATGCCCCAGTGCCACCGTCCCCAGGGCCAGTTGCACCCACATTCTTTCTTTGCAGCTTAGGATTTTCTCCCCTTTTTGGCATAAGTTAACTTGAATAGAGTTTCTGTTACTTGCGAGTGAAAGAACCTTAAATAATACAGAAATGACTCCAAGATTTAGGTCAGAAGACACATTAGTGAGGCAGCAGTTGCAAGTGACAAAATTCCGTCTTCAATTAGTTTAAGCATAAAAAATAAAGGATTGGCTTGAGGAACAGAAATGTTCAGGAAAGCCTTCAATTTAGGTTTCCCTGATTCAAGCACTCAGACGATATCTTCAGGATCCCACTGAAGGCGTTCTGGAAATGCCAGCCCCAAATATGCCACTGTGGTGTGCTGATGACTTTGAAGTTAGGGGACTTGGGGAAGAGCGATGCAGGCAGAGACTTTCTCTGAGCCCCTTTATCTGCCTAAAGATGGATCCTCCAAAAGGAACTCAATTGTCATGAATCCCCTCCTGGGAATCTTCTCAACTGGGGAAGATTAACTCAGCTCACAGGAAAGAAGAATAGAGGTTGGCACCAGCCCAGGCAGATTGTCACCTCTGCTCCTGAGACAATATTTGTTACCGGAGAGACTTTTATCTGCATAACAAGACAGCCTTTATTCAGCACACATTTCCTCCCCTCACGCTCCCATAACTTGTGTCCCCACCACCCCCCAAAGCCCCAAGCCCCTATTCCTTTCTGTAGCTCAGGATGCTGCATAAGCTTCAATCACCTGGCCCGTCTTCAAGGTTTATTCTGCAGGACTGCCATGCATATGTATATAATTAAACGTGGCTTTTCTCCTGTTTCGCTGTCTTATGTCAATTTAATTCATAGCCTAGCCGATGAACCTAGAAGAGTAGAAGGAAACCACTTTTCGCTCCCCTGCACCACTTTTTCTCCAACCCTCTGCTCCGTCTGTCTTCCCCAGTGTTAGTTTTCTTCCCAGGGTGGCTCTCTGGCTTTCTCTGCACATGGTAAATATCTGCTACCTTGCACCCCGCCCCACCTGAGGAACTTCGCTCTTGCAAGGTTCTTAGTTCCCACAAAGCAGAAGGAAAATTCCCCTCCCTCCCCTGACACCCACATCACCCCCAAAGTGAACCAATCACTGAGTCCAGAGGTGTGGGCGCTCCACTTGGTCAGACATGATCTGGGCCTGACCTGGAGGTGGAGCTACGTTCTCACTGCACAAGCAGGATTTTTGCCATAGAAATGGGAGAAGGATGACCCCCACTGACCCCCACCTCTTTGGGAGAAGATAAAACTTGTGGTAAAGGGAAGATTGAACATAGAATACAAGGAACAGGCAAAGCAGATCAGAAACTATGAAGCAGCAACAGAGGCGGCCGGAAGATAACATGTCAGGCATGCAACCCACTGGCTGCTGAGACACCGGACATCCACAGAGCGTCTGCTGTGCGCGCAGGGCAGCACCAAAACGCTGCATGTTTTGGTTGCTGAGCCATCTCCTGAAAGGGAATCAGTGCAGGCAGCTGGCAAAGCAGTTCAAGGTGGTCAAGGGGCGGATGGCAAAGAGGAGGACAAGGTGAACAGCACCAACCAGCCATCCTACATCTGCTCAGCTGGGGTGGCGGCATCCTCCTGGGCACATAGGATGTGAAATCTGCTGGTGGCATTTTGTTTTTCTCTCCCTTTTGTTTGTTTAATTGACAAGAGTATGTTTCTCTTTCTCTTGGCTTGAATATCGTGAGAAAGGAGGGCAGGCTCAATTAGCTGTAGATGCCTTTCCTGGAGGCCTAGGAGCTGTTTAAAAAGGCACAGGTGTGTGGTGGCTGCACGATATCACCTGGGATTTACTCCCATAAATGGGTCAGGTGTAAAAGAACGGCCGTTAATTAATGCTGATGAGCTGAAGATGCATTGCTTACCCTGACTGCTCAGCATGGAATGTGTGAGTTAATTCCAGGAAATCTAATTACTGAAGTTTCTAGTTTGCCTCTCCCTTCCCTGCGATGCTAGCATTTGAAGCATTGAAAGCATCTTTAGGGAGCCTGGGTGTTACTTTAGACTCATCTCTCCTCCCTGCAGCATGTGGCCTTGGAGAAATGGGTTGGCAAGAAATCCCAGCCTGAGAATTGAATTAAAGCGAAAGGAGATGCCTGGCTTCAGAGGAGAGCTATGATTTTGGGGGTAAAGGAGATAATCTCCTCTTTTTCATAGGAAGGACTTTGCCCTTGGTGGGACCCAAAAGCAGAAAGACATTCAGAGGTTGGTCTGGTTAGCTGTGGAAGTCATTGGCAGGGCAATAAATCCATCCCAGCTGAGAAAACTGTTTACGTACAGAACCAAACCAAGCAAGTCGGGCCTTAATAGGCTAAAGCTGGTTGGCTGCTTCCAATCCTGAATTTGGTTCTATCCTCCAAATACTGATTTAAAGCACTTTTGATTTCACAAACTCCTTTCAAACCTGGATCAGGAGATGGTATAACCTTGGCTGTAAGCAGGTGGAAAGGCAGATGGAATGAGGAGGGCACAAGGAGTCAGTGAGGGTTTAGCTCCATTCTCCAGGTACTATATTCTTGCAAGGGGGCTGCCATGTACATAAAGTAGCCCTGGGACTTTAGAGCCCTGCCTTTAAACTGGCATCAGCTGGAGATGCTAGAGGAGTAGAAGACAGGTTCTTACCCTTCTGGAGCAAACAAGCAACAAATAACAAACCACGGCAAGAATATCTAGAAATGTTCCTATTAACTGGGATAAGAGCAACTATCAGTTAATGCAGCCTAGGTAGCCCAGCAAGGGACTTGGGCAGTTGGACATGCAGATGCAACAAAGAAAAGATGGAGTTGGGCTAGTCCTCTGGAGGGGGCAGGGTGGGGGCTCAATTTTGGTTCTAAAGATGGAAAGAAAAATTGGCTAAGAAATCACTCAGTACCCACTGAGAGCCCACTCTGAGCAAGACGTGGCACGAAGGATTGGAGTTCAAGCCAGAATGTATCTCCTGATTCTGCTGAAACAGGCCCTCTCCAGCCACCTTCACCCAGACCCAGCTGAGGACCACCCAGGAGGACAGGAATGGGGAGGGAAGGCAGCAGGGTCACTAAGGCAGAGTCAAATTTTCACCTGCTGCATGGTTCCCGTAGTGGCCAAGAGAAAGCTTCCCCTTCATCCTCTGAAACTTCACTGAAAAATCAACTCACAAAAGGCAGATCAATGGGAGAAATGGCATATAAACTTATTAACATGCATTGGGGGGGATCACAAAGGGATTATCTTATGTCTGCCTCACAAAGGGGTATGGATGGTTGTATACCCTTTTTCTTAGGAGAAAGGGAGATGGGGGAGTGTGGATGATTTTAGAGGGGCAGTAAATGATTTTTAGGGGAATTCAATGGGCTTGAAGAACATACAGTGACCTGGGACAAAGTCTGTTGGGCCCACAGAGCAGACCATGGTTTGTGTCGAGTCTGTCCAAGTCTGTTAGACTTCAGTCTTTCTTCCTGTGATATGAGTTCAGTTAATGAAGACTCCGGGAAGGGACTGGAAGTAACTCTTTTCTTCTTTGGTGGCTCTGGACATTAGGCAGATGATATGGTTTGGCTCTGTGTCCCCACCCAAATCTCATCTTGAATTGTACTCCCATAATTCTCAGGTGTTGTTGGAGGGACCTGATGGGAGATAGTTGAATCATGGGGGCAGTTTCCCCCATACTGTTCTCGTGGTAGTGAATAAGTCTCATGAGATCTGATGGGTTTATCAGGTGTTTCTGCTTTTGCATCTTCCTCATTTTTCTCTTGCCGCTGCCGTGTAAGAAATGCCTTTCACCTCCTGCCATGATTCTGAGGCCTCCCCAGCCATGTGGAACTGTAAGTCCAATTAAACCTCTTTTTCTTTCCAGTCTTGGGTATGTCTTTATCAGCATCATGAAAATGGACTAATATAGCAGGCGAGGGAACTTCAGAGAGCAGCTTCCTCCTGTGCTTTGGGAGAGAGAGAGGATTGAGAGACAGGAGGGAGGCGAAGGCCAGAGAGACCTAGAGGCTGTTTCTTCAGTTCAGCATGTCAAGGTGCCGGATTTTGGGGTATTGGTTTCTGACCCCTAACAGTATCGATTCTAAATAATAATTAGAAGCTAGGAGGAGGTCCTCTGTCATTGTGCAATGGGAGGTGTTGGCTGTACTCAGGTCTGGGATTCAGACTCCATGGATGGGTGACGATAAATATCTTATCTCCCCTAATTTCTCTACCACATTCAGAAACAACGGCTGTCACACTATTTAATTTGTTCTAAAGAAAAATCAAATATGTCTCTGAGCTCCCAGGCACCAGTGATAAGAAGTCAAGATTGGTTATGGGTTAGCCCCACCTCTCCCTGAGGATCTTGCAGAAATCCCAGGGAACCCAGGTGGAGCGTGATGTTCTGGAGCAGAGCCCCTGGCCGCCACCCGCTTAGGGTCAATACTGAAGAGATGATGGGAGGAAGGGCGTGCCCACTGCTTCTGGGCTGAGTAGGATCTTGGCAGAGGCTCCCAAACTTCCAAGTCTGGTGTCCATCTCCTGGCCACCTACAAGTGAATGGTGGCATGTGCCATGGTAGGTTTAGCAGGTGATCCAAAATGTAGATCCCCATCCACATTGACAGATTGGAGTGGCCCTGCCCTCAGTGACCCAGGCTGATGGTTTCAGGTGTTGAGTAGAAGGAGCTATGCGTGATGGGGGTGCATCCTGAGCCCTTGGTGGAGCCTTCTGCAGCCTGGACTGCAACGGCAGAGGCTAAACCTGGGAAGCCTGGGCTAGGCGGCTGGTGAGCCATGCTTCTGAGCAAACCATGGCCCTGAACACTGCTCCTGTCTCCAAAGACCCTGGCTGCTTTTCTGTCTCGGCAGGGGTGGTGCCTAAGTAAGTGAATCCCTCAGGAGGGGCTGGTAGGGCAGGGCTGGGGCATTGTACCCTCAAGGGACCCTCCTGGGGTCTTGGCCCTTCAGCAGGCTGCCGTAGGGCAAGGGACCCTCAGAAACCAGGCAAAGCCTGGAGACCCTGTAAGAAAACTGGGTGGGGGTTGGAGCTGCTGAGCTCTGGGGCAGTCATGTAAATATCGTTGTTTATTTGCAATGGTTGTTGTTAAATGCCAGATAGGTCTGGTGCATCTCATTCTCAGTGGCATTGAGATACCAACGGTTCCTCACCACTCTGGGTAAGGCATGGAATGGTAACATGTTCTAATAGATAATGAAGATTGTGTCTCTGGAGGATTTCCTCCTAAATTATAGGCTGTCATCTGAATTATGTGGTACATTTGGTATTGGGTTTAGCAGGTGATCCACATTATGCATTAATGTAGCCATAGAGAAAAAAATAGATTCAAATAAGAAATATGGGGCTGGGCATGGTGGCTTATGCCTGTAATCCCAGCACCTTGGGAGGCCAAGGTGGGTGGATCACTTGAAGTCAGGAGTTTGAGACCAGCCTGTCCAACATGGTGAAACCCCATCTCTACTAAAAATACAAAAAATTAGCTAGGCGTGGTGGCGGGTGCCTGAAATCCCAGCTACTCAGGAGGCTGAGGCAGGAGAACCCAGGAGGCAGAGGTTGCAGTGAGCCGAGATTGCGCCACTGTACTCCAGCCTGGGCGACAGAGCATGACTCTGTCTCAAAACAAACAAACAAACAAAAATGACAACAACAAAAAAAGAAATATGGAAGAAAGACTTCCCAGCATGAAACTCGATTACTACCTGCTCATCAATGGCTTCTATCAGGTTGTTAAGCAGGTGGCAATAATTTATTTTAAAAATAGTTAAATCTTCTCTCAGAACATGTGCCGTATTTGTTATTGCTGTTGTCACCCGCATTATTGCAGCTGTTAATTACTTCAGAAAGCAGAGGTGTAAGTAACTATTTAGGTCATTTCTAATCTCTCTCTGGAGGACAATTGCTTCTTCTAGCATGTTCTCCCAGGCTTTGGTAGGCCTGGTTTTAAAAGTATCCTGAAATGAAGTCCTGGCCCTTCCCCGGGGAAAGCCTGTTCCATGGTTACATCTGATCACAAGGGTGAGCTTCCTCTTGTTACTCTTTCTCAACTTTCTTTTCTAAATGTCATCCTAGCAATCATTAATCACAGTGAATAAAAGTTATAATTAATAGAGGCCCAAATCGTTCAAGTGGAAGATTACTCTTTTGAATTATTGTGTTTTTCTTGGAAGATGTCCTCGAGTTAATTATTTAGTATTTAGGGTTTTTTTTTTTGTTTTTTTTTTAAACCACAGTTTCGCTTTTGAGAAGAACAAATTGATCACAGTAACTTGGGGGTGAGGGGATTATGTATAATGTATGCAGGAGACCCATGTTAAAAATAAACAATAAACACAAGGCTGGGGGCTTTGCTGCTCCCCCTGCTGGCTTTTTAGAAAGGAAAAAGATAAGCAGCCTAGACTCAGAGCTGTGTAGATCCTAAGGAAGCTGCAGGAAGCTGGTGAAACATGCAACCAAGAGATTCCCACTGTCGGGTTCCATTAGATGTTGAGCTGGGCTCTGGGTGAAGGATCACAGTGGGTGAGCAGAAGAGCTCGCTTCCAAGCATACAGGAGGGTGTGGTGGCTGCAGGGCCCCTGAGGCCTGCCACTCAGCACACTAAGAAATTGTATCTTTTAGATGGAGCCATCTTGTGTCCCCAGGATTAAAAACCTTCATCCACACTGGGAACAAGGAACATTTCAAGTTCTAACCCAAAATACAGAGGCAACTGTTCAAAAGTCAGCCATGAAAGAGTGCAAACTAAAAACCATACACTGTGAGTCTCTGGTTCTGTGGTTGAGGGGAGAGGCAGAGAGTACAGAAGTGTCCTGAGCCCCTCCCTGTCCCTGACCTGCTGGCTTGGCAACTCAAGACAGCATCCCTCCTGGGGCTAGTGTTAGCATTATGTTCCCAGGTACAATTCATATTTATATCCTACGTTCCCTTGTTGGCTCATTGGTGCCACTTGTTTTAAAAAAGGACATCTCTGTGTATTCTCAAGCTCAGCAACTTCTGGGCTACAAAGCCCCAGGGAGGAGTCCTGTTATGCTGCTGGGCTCTGTGTTGTTTGCAGGATCTTGCTGGCATTGGGTTACAATGTCTGGACCTCATTCTCGCTGACCTCAATTCACCCTGCTGGCCTTGGGAAAGCCCTGAGTCAAAGGTTTGTCAATTGCAATGGAAATCTGTGATAGAAACAGAGCGGCTCGGGCATCTCCACTGAAGTCCTGTACTATGCAGGGATGGGGACAGAACGGCAGCACTTAACTCCAAGTCTAAGGGGCTAAAATTCATTCGTTCATTCACTCATTCACCCACTCACTTAAAAGGCATTAATATAATTACAAATTAGTTCCTGTAATGCAATATACTGCAAAGTGAGTCCCTGTGCCTTTTCATCTTTCCACATTGTGAAAAATTGTTGGCCATAAATGGCCTCGATGATTCCTCCCTATATACACTTTTTTAAAATGTGGCTTTGCAGTTTTCTCCGTGGAAGAGAAGAAATCTGTTTCTCCTGCCTTTGAATCCAGGCTTGTCTTGTTACCTTCTTGGATTCAGCAGGCATGGCAGGAAGGATGGTTTGGAGCCAGGGCCTCAGGAGGCCTGGCCCACTTCTGCTCCACTCTTTCGGAATCCTGCCACCTTGAGAGCAGGCCCAGCACAGTGCTATTCTCAGCTGGAAGAATAGAGAATGGAGGACAGTCCAACTGTCCCAGCTTGAGGACATCATAGATCCTCTTACAGCCTGCTGGCCCCTGACCTGTGTGAGACCAGCCCAGGTAAGAAACGCTGCTGACTGCAACCTTCAGCTGACTGCAGACACACGTAGGCTTGTGAACAATAATCAGTGTTTACTGTTTCAAATCACTGTTTCAGGATGGTTTGTTACACAGCAATAGCTAAGATATGCACACACAGAGAAGGAGCATGCATCAGTGGAATTTCCACTTTGGTGGGAACATAGAACCAAGTGCTAAATTTCCCATCAAGCATGCCAAGTGCATTCTTAGCAATGGGCACACAGAATCCGTCCACTGACCCTGGAGGAGTCTGTTGTTACTAGGGATTCCAAGATTCCTTGTCCATCTGCAGGGCCATGGAAGCTAAAGGAGACTGTGGCATCATCGCTGGAAAGCCAACTTACTTCGGATAGCTGAAATGGGCTGGTTCCAACTGCAGCCAGGCTTTTAGAAACTGGGGAGGGGGAGAGTTGCCATGACAACCAGCATACCCTCACTGTGCTACCTAACGCTCACAGTGGTGGGGCTCAATGACTGTTGTCCACAGCAGGCCCAGGGTGAGGGTGAGGCAAGGCAGAGGGCTGGGCATATCAGGCAAGACAGGCCTGGTTTTGCCTACAGTGATGCCCCATACTGACTGGCTAGGTGAATACCCACCATTATTAAGGTAATGCAAAGACTCTAAGAAGAGGATAACTCATTTTCAGGTGTGCAAAGTAAGGAGCGCCCACTTGTGGCGGTGGTGAAGAGAGCCGGCCGTGTGGAGGAGGGAGCGCTGGTCTGGCTTTGAGGATGCAGGAGGTCCCATTGCTGGTCCCTCACTCCCTCATCTTCACCACCTCCTGGAGAGGCCTGTGGGCTGTGCAGCCTCTGATGAGCATGTGAGAGAGACTGTTGTTGCTGGTCTCATTATCTGTCCTTTTAGGCAAAGGAATTCCTATATGTTTCAGAACAGAGAGCTCACTGTGTGCCTGTAAATGCCAAGAAACCAAGACACCATCCGTTAGGGAGGCTGCTCTGTGTGCTGAAGCAGGAGGTGGGGCACGTGGGCCATCCCCAAAGGCTCATAGTGCTGGTATGGGACACCCCAAAGCTAGGCTTGGACTCCAGTCTGTAGAGGCAGGGTTTCCTCTCAGTGGTGCTTGGCCTCCTGCGTCAGGTTCCCGTGGGGGACTTGTTAGACATGTAGACTCCTGAGTCTGCAAACCTACCACCTCAGAACGAGGGGGACTGGGTCTGGGAATCTACGGGTTTAGTAATCTGCCCTGGATGCTTCTAGCACACTAACTTGGAGAACCACCACCCTGAAGGAAATTACCCCAGCCGAGCAGGACCAGCAAGAGGCCTCCTGTGCAGGCTCCAAGGCCCTGTGGGCAAGTACAGTGCTCCCTCAGGCCTTACAACCACCCTGTTCTGCACACGTTTCCTCTTCTCTCCTAGTGGCTTCCAAACATACCTGCATACCAGAATTGCCCGGAAATATTTTTCTTAAATGTGTATTTCAAGGCCCCCTCCCAGGTTAACTAAATCAAAATCTCAGGACAGGTGCCAGAAATCAACAAGTAATTTTAGAAAAAAATATAAAAAACACTCTAGTAGTCTTTGATGCCCAATCAGATGAGGGGACCACTGGGCTCTGCCAATCAGGGTCATACGCAGAGGACACCAATAGGTGATTCATTCTTAACTCAGTGCTCAAGGATCCAAATCCACCACCAGCCTTGGAGTGTGTTTACCCAGGATATGTGTTTTTTCCTTTTATTTTGGGGGCGATCTGAGTCAACCAATTTTTGAGTCTTCGAAACCCAGAGGGAGAATAATGAATGTGAACTTGTAGGAGGCAAACTAAAACAACATGCCATCTGCAACAAAATCAGCATAAATTCCCCAAATGGCATCGTGCTGCCAAGACAACTCTCCAAGGCTCCGCTGTCTGTCTCAGTAGAGTACAAGCCCTGGAGAGGTTCAGTTATCCTCCACACATGTGCTCCTAGGGAGCCAGGCAAGAGAAGAGACTGGAATGTTTAACAATAAAGTTCCCAGGGTTTAGAATACAGTGAGGGGCAGGTAAGCCAGAACTCGCTCGCAGTTCTGTTATAGCTTTGATTGCTGATAATTGGTCAATGGTTTGGTTGTGATAGTTGTATTATTAACCTAGTTGAAAAAAAAACTGATAGATGGTGCCTTTCTTAGGGACACATATCACAATTGAGTATCCATTCATTCATTTGACAAATATTTATCTACCATGTGTGAAACACTGGACAAACCACACAGCATCTGCTTTTAAGTTGCTTAAGGAAAGGGAGGGGTGACATCAGCGAGGGGCCACCAGTTAAGGAGTTAAGGGAATATTGTTCAGCTCAGGAAACATGAGGTCAATTTTAGGGAGCAGATTAGATTTGAGAAATTGGTTGTGTAGTTTAAGGTGAGAGCAAGTACATTTGGTGGAGGAGGAAAGACGGCACAAGCCACACACAGCCGCAGCGGATGTGGGATAGGTTTGGAGAGCAGTGCTGCATTCTGTTATTTTAGCACAGAAGATTGGAGAGCTCTCAGGGTGAAAAAGGGAGAATGGGGGATTGAGGGATGGCAGGCCGAGAGGTGGGGTGGCCTGTAGGCAGCATGGGTGTCCCGTGCTCCTGGACATGGCCAGTGATCCCGGCCATCTTTTCTACTCACTCCGCAGAGAGCCTTGGGGTCCTTTTCCACACTGCGCACTCCACAGCCACCAATAATGCTTTGGAGTTAGCGCGTGAGGAAAACTCCTTCTCCAAACCCTTTCTCCACATGAAGGCTAAGGAATTAGCATTTTATTCTGGAGACAATGACGGGAGAAAACAGTCTTCTTTTTCCCACTTGAAGAGGTGATATAATCAAACAAGATCTTCTGGATGGTTAATCTGCCAACAGAATCTGGAAAGAACTGGGATGGAGCAGGGCACAGGTGAGCCTGGGAGGCCAGTGACGAGAGGATTGCAGCTGTTTAGCGGGAAAAGAGGAAGCACTCGCTTAGGGAGGCAGCAGTGACGGAGCAGGAAGGAGAGGACAGAAGCAAGGGCCCCTTGGAGGGGAGAACTGGAGGGGCTGGGAAGCTCCTGGAATATTGGTGGCTGGGAGGTGGGAGAGATCAGACGGCTTGAATTTCATAGCTGAGATATGATGGTGCTCCAGCAGAGGAAGGGGCCTCAGGAGAAGCAGGCTTTAGAGGGGTACTGGATGAATTTAGTTCTGGAATACTGAGCTGGAGAAGCCAGCACTATGCTGGGGGATGGTCAGGAGAAGTTGGGAAGTGTGGGACCAAGATCAGCAAAGAAGAAGAGCTAGAAATGTCCCTCTGGGAGTCATGGACCTACAGGTGATGGTAGGAAGCATCTGATTAGACAAATCATCCAGGGAAGGTCTGTAGAGGAAGCAGAGGAGGAGAGCACAGGAAGGAAGACAGAAGACAAGGGCAGCCTGTATGTTGAACCTGTCACAGGACAAAGGGTTTTTGTCTTTATCCTCCTAAGTCTAGTTGTTTCCTGCCTGTTTGAAAATATCTACTTTCACGCATTAAAAGACTCTGGTGAATGTAGGACCCTCTCCCCAACCCAATTAACCAAGTTCAGGGAAAGACCTAAAACCCAGGTACCAGTTAACAAACATCCATGGTTTATCTCTGTGGACACTGGCTTTTTGTTGCTTTGCGGACGCAGACATGTAAACATGGCCTATGCAGATGTGCTCAAGAAACCCCCTCCTGCATGCTGGAGCCCCACGTGTTGTTTTCCTTAAAATGCCCCTTAACTGCCCCTGCAGCCTAGATGACAGAGCAAGGGAGGGAAAGCTCTGTTATCAGTGATCTGTTTTTTGTATTCCTGATCTGTTATCAGTGATCTGTTTTTTGTATTCCTGATCTGTTGCCATTTATAAGTGATTGAAGTTCTCTAGGGCCAGCCCAGTCCCTGCCAGGCAACCAGGTGGTGTTACGGTGTCAGAGGAAAGTTTCTGGTACAGAACCTTGGTGCAAAGGGCTTATCTACTGCTTGCTAGAGCATCTTCCATGTCTTGAAGACTTAAATGGGCCACACAGCCAGGCTTGATCCTGAAAGATGAGGGATCCCACAGCCACAGATGCAGAGTACTTTGGGCCTCAGGGACCAATCATTCCCACTCAGTGTTTAACCCGGTTAGCATCCTATGCATCCCCAAGCAGGCTGCTGAAACAGATAGCAGGAGCAACTTTCTGCAGAGATGTGTGCTGAAAGCAACATCCTAATAAACACTATAACACTATACACATTCACGAACAAAGGTGGACTCCAATACTAATTGCCCGAATTTCCTTTAAAACTCACCTTGGCCATCTTTGCAGAATTTTTCAGCATCCAGATTCCTCACTGGCCACATTCCCAGCAACAATTCTGGTCCCTCTGGCTCCAGAAGGAAGTGGTCATCTGCCACTTCCTCCCCACTATCCGTCCTCTAAGTCTCAGTCCTCTGGCTCCTCCTCCTTGCTCTGCTCTTTGCAGGATCTGCCTTGGCCTTTCTCACATTCATCGCCTCCTTGGCTGCCGGCTCCCTCTGGCCAGGCAGGGCTTCTCCTCTGCCTGCAGTGGCTTTGGGGTGGCTGCTGCATGGCTGGGGCCCCCTGCTTCTTGGCAGGTGACATTCCTGCCCTCTTGGGGAGGTCATGATGGCTTTCTTACCAGAGATGTCAACCACGCTTACTTTAGCTGGTGAAGGCACTGCCTTCATCCTTGAATTAGGCACAGGCTTTGACCTTCTGAGGGACTACAATATCTTCACTCCTTCCCAGCATTGACCTAGGAAGGTAATAATGACAAAGATTTTCATAGCCATAGTATAGTAAGAACCAACATAGATTGTACTCACCATGTGCCAGGCCCTATTCTAATATCCTCACAGGGTGGACTCTTTAAATCCTTACAATAACCCTACAAGTTTTAATAGGCATTATTATTATCATCCCCATTTTATAGATGGGGAAACTGAAGCATGGAGAGATTAAATAACTTTCTCAAGGTCCATGTAAAGCCCTGAATACCAAGACTGAAATGTGTGAAGCTCTAGACAGATGTGGCTGCTGTTATTTCTATTATTAGTTCATGTCTGCCTCTGCTTGGCTGTGATCTTGGGAAACATGCCTTGTCTTTCTCAACCTCAGTTTCCTCCTCTGTAAAGTACAGATCATCTATTCTAATTGTACCCTCCATGCTCTTAGCTCATCTTGTTCCTGCTTTTCTGCAGAAGGAATCCTGTTTTCTTAGAAATTCTCTTTCTCTGTTTTTTTTCCTGAGTTTTGCAAATAAATAATTGCTTGACTGTTCTGGAAGCTTCTAGAAAGTAACAGGAAATAATGCTCTGGGGACTTTTGTCAGCTCCCCTTTCTCTGAGAGGGCTGTGGAGTCACAGCTGCCCCAGCTCTCTCTAGGAACCTTCATTAAACCAGCGTTTTGATGCTAAATCAGTGTTTTCCAACCAAAATTCCCTCTGGGAGAGGAGAGGAAGAGATGGGAGAGCCTGGGTCAGTCCTCAATCACACTTCTTCTCCCATTACATCTTGGATCTCCAACGCATTGGTTCCCCGCACCCTGGGATTTGCCAGAACAGAGGTTAGCATCAAGGACTCCCCCTTGACCATCAGAGGATTTCCTTTTCTTGGAATAACCACAGTGACAGAGGGTGCATTGGTTTTCTTTCCTGATCTGTTGCCATTTATAAGCAATTGAAGTTCTAAGCTTCCAGTCCCCCATTGAGACAGGCAAGCCCATGGGCTGGTCATGTGGGTTTAATACCACTGTGCTAGCAGGATGTCCTTTGATCCTGTCCTGTAAAGTCTAGGCAAATGACATCCTGGGGGCTCCGGAGCTCCCAGGCCAGGGTGCTGAAGGACAGAGTGTTGAAAAGAGAGGGCTGTCTTTGAGTACTGCAAAGCGCAATGCAGTGTCCTTGCCAAAGCAACGTGGTGGAAGCCTGCCTGGTATTAATAGCAACAGCAAACATTTATGGAGCGTTTACAATGTGCTAGCTGCCATGCTAAGCACCATTTAATCCTCACAATGACCCTCATAAATAGGTATTATTATTATACCCCCACCAAGCTTTGTAGATGGGGACCCTGAGACTGAGAGAGGCTGAGCTACTTGCTGGATCACACAGTTATCGCCAGACTCCCAGCACCAAAGCTCACACCCTTACCCCCTGCAGTCTGCTGCCTCCCTCCCCAGTCCTTGGTGCTAAGGGCCTCCCAGTGCAGATAAGGCTTGCAGAAGACAGCGGCTGAAGGGCTGCCTTGGCCCTGTTCTCGAGTTTGCTCCTCAGGGCTGGGTCTTGGTGCTGGGAATTGAGAAGCTCTGTTACCAGAGTATCTATGGGGGATTGATCCCAGGGAAAGAATGCCTATTGATCTCACAAGAGGATTCAAGACCTCCACAAGCAGATGTTAGTATACAGGGGGACCCGTTCCAGCCACCTGCATGGTAATCCTCCTGGCAGGTGGTCTGCCCAGGAGACCACACAACATGGCAGATAGGGAAGTTGCTCAAAGGACATTTCCACTGGCAAACAACTCTTCTCTAGAGATCTCTCTGCCTGGTTTATGGATACCAGTCTTTGGAATTCAGAGTACTTTCTGTTTTGATGTTTACTGGAGATGGTCCAGTGCATTCTTACTCACCAAGTTTTATTTTCCAATATTCTTCCTTAGGCCTTAAACCTTCTGTTGTTACAACACTGCTTTGTGAAAACCATGGTGGAATTTCTGAGATTAGTTTTATTTCACACCAATACATTACAAATTCTGCCTTCCAAAGAAGAAACAGAAAGGGAATTGGATTAGGAGGCAGGAAAACCCAATGCCAGGCTCAGTTCAGCCTCAGTGAGTCTTGTGGTTTTGGGCAAGTCAGCCCAATGAATGGGTTGGACTAGGGGTTGGTCCAGCCATTTCCCTTCCTGCCCAGATGCCCTGGCCTCGAAGAAGCTCAGCATGGACTCCCGTCTGGGGCTGAGATGAAGTGAGGCACGTGGCTGGGGAATGAGGGTAGCAGGGCTAATGGTGGGGGTGGGGCAATTGAACAGTTCCTGACAACCAACGAGTACACGTCCAGGCTTCTTCTGAGTGAAGAGCTTTTCATGGCTGAGGGCCCACCACTGAGTCCCGTTTGGAAGAAACCCACGGGGCCGATGGCAGAGGGTCCCGCTCTGAAGCACGCGGGAAATAAGGAGGAAGAGCCAAGATGAACAGCGTGGATGCTTTCCTGGTCACCTTCATTTCACTTCTAAGCCTCAAAGTTGGTCAAGGCAATTTATTTTTAACTTCCTTGTCATGGCAGGTGGATTATAAACTACCTTCTAGAAAAGTGATTGCCAACCTAAAAATCTGAGGTTTCAGGTCCCATCAGATATTCGAACTCTTTTCAGTATTTCAGAAAATCTCTTGGAAATTGTACATTTACACAGATAATAATGTATTTACTAACAAAAATGCCAAGTTTCTCTGCTCTTTGGTTAAAATGATACTATTAATTTGGTGTGATAACTCACACCTATAATCCCAGCAATTTGAGAGGCCGAGGTGGGTGGATCACTTGAGCCCAGGAATTCGAGACCAGCCTAGGCAACACAGTGGGACCCCATCTCTACAAAAATAAAATTTTAAAGAAAGGATTATCCTATTAGTTCAGTGCGGTGACACTGGTGATCTCATGCTAATCTGAAGAGCTGATTGGCAGCCATTTATATTTTGAATAAGTAATAAGTAGGGAAAAGGTAATGACATACACTTATTTTTCTATCATTTACACTCTGTCCTACAAAGTAGATTGGAGTGCCTGGATTACTGCTTGAATTTTTAATTGTAGAACATTTTTCCTAACATTGGGGCCTTGGAGGAAAAACCTAACGAAAGGAGTATGAGGAAATGAGGGGTTGGAGGGCTCTTTTGTGGTTCATTATCTCTCATCTAAAAGGTAGGTGGGGTCAGCAGAAGACATCTAGAGGCCATTTCATAAGGGGGAGATGTAGGCTTAGCTTCACAGATACCCTGCCAACTTGGGGGCACAGATAACTTCTCTCTACCCTCTAATAAAGCCACTACATGCTTTGTGTTTATCTGGGTTCTTTAACGGTGTCATTATATAAATTTGCAAGAACTGACTCAACTCCCAACCCCTCTCTGAAACTATACCCCATAGACCAGTCATCACTTGATTTTCTGAACGGCTGTGGCCATTTTTTCTCTACCACGTTTAGCAGGTAATTAGGCATTGCCTGGGTGTCCTCGCTAAATGTCCCTAGGTTGTACATCTCTCCTGAGACCTCATCATCGGGGTCTCTCAAATCTTTAGTAGCAGAAGATCTGAAACAGTGCCATAAATACCTTAGCATGATATAACCTTTACTATTTCAAAAATGCTGTACTGGTCATCGCCACGCACAATCCCTACATCCATCAGGTGAGTTAAAAAGGAGGATGTTAATATCCTCTTTCTACAAATGAAGAAATGGAGGCTCAGTGTGGTTAAGGGATCTATAGGCAAGTGGTGGGGCTGGAATATCAACCACTGATGTCTCATTTTCTTTCCACTGTGCTGCCTTTCTAGGTATTCAATTCCAGGTGCAGTGGCTTTTAAACTTTATCACCTTACTTTGGTAGGACTGCAACAAATATATTTCTCAGAGGATTCTAGTGGGTTCTGGTTGTTTCCATTGAATGGTATGGGGCCAGCCCAGGTAGCATTGAAAGTCATGCTGTGGATTTCTTTGTTTAGCAGACTTTATTTTTCCACCTGATACCTGGTCCAGCCAAGGACTGGAGAGCCTCTGACCCTACATTTCTGTTCTGCCAAGGGGACTGAAAACATAAAAGTCATGCTGGATGAATAGGGCTGCCCAGTAGGCAATGAGAAGCGAGGGCTTTTGAACAGGCAGCAATCTCCTTTTGCCTCACAGACCCCGGCTGCTTGTTGTTTGGCTGCTTTGTTTGTCTCTGTGTCACTTTCTCATCTTTTTGTAACCCTGCTGCATCCCTGAGCTCTGATGCTGGTTTCACCAAGGCAGCAGCTTCTACCCAAAGCCTCACTTCCCTTCTCAGTAGAGTCACGGGGCTGACCTGGAAGGAGGGGATTGATGCATCCTTCAAAGGCTACAAATTCAGGCCCTGCCACTCCTGGGGCAGAAGCCCATTTCACCAGCCAAGAGGAGGATTTTAGCTACACCTGTAGGTTGACTGCCAAGTCTCAATCCCAGGACCCCTGACACACCAACACCGACCTGGGAGGCTGAGCAAAGAGTCGCTTCTTTCTGAGGCAGCCAAGTGAATAGATGGTGGGAAGCATCTGCCTGAGAAATGCATTTCTCACAGTAAATCACATTTACATGATTGTGCCTGCAAATGTCACTGTGGCATTTGCTCAGTTGAACATGGTGCCTCTGCTCTCCTGACTTTCCCCTGTCTCCAGGCCCACGATGCTCCTGGGGTCCAGGAACCGCACCTTAGGGAGGGATGCTCCCCTCAGCTCTGTCCTCTGAGGGAGAGACATTTCCTTCTTGACTTGGCAGATGTGTCTCTAGTACACATAGCATCTGGGTTTTGAGTTAATTTTGATTCAAGCGGTCCATGTGGAGACCATGACAGTGAGGATTTTCTTGATGACCCCTTACATTTTCTATTTTCTGCCTCTCATAAGCTGCAACCCTCATGCTGATAGGTCTTTTCCATCTATTTTTTCACTGTATTGCTATGGCACTGTGCCATGTGTGCAAGCTTCCCCGCTTTGTCTTGTAAATGTGCATTGTCTCCTTCCAAAGATGGTCAGCTCCCAGAAGAGAGACCATATCTGTTATTACACTGAGTCATCCGTACACATGAATATGCTGTGCTTTTATGTTTATAAGATCTTATGAGCATAAAGAAATATATTGAAGGGTACGTATTAAGGTGTTAACATAGATTATCTGGGTGAGGGGTGGCTAATATAGATGGAAGAAGGAGGAGAGTAGGAAAGGGTGGTTAAGCACAAAACTACTACACTTACCCGCCGACCTCATGGAAAAAATGTATCCCTGGCACATCAGTGTGACTTTGAGGGCAAAAAAAAGAGAAAGCCAAGATGATGAATTTTTTGATCACATTTATGTGAAAATATACATATGTATATGTGTAAAGAGAGTCACAGAGTAGAATGAAGGAAGACCAAAAGAGTACTGTGCACATAATAGACATTCAGTAAATATTTGGTGAATGAATGGATGCTGTGTGTGATAATTTTGTAGATTTGAATTTTCAAGCAGATAATTACTGGCTAATATTTATATTACATCCGCAATGCTCGCAGTGTGTTCTCGTAATCAGAATCACTAACGTTCTCTGGTTCATGGGTAGGGCTATCTGTCTGAGAGAGTCCCAGTTTACTTGATGGTTACCGTGTTCACCCACCAGAACTAGCTGGGGTGATTGCTAAAGATGGAAATGACAGGGCCTCAACCCTGCTATACTGACTCAGCATCATGGTGGGGGAGGGAGTGGGACTTGGGAATCTGCATTTTAACAGGCATCCCAGGTGATTTTTACGCTTATTAAAGCTTTGGCGCCATCGCTCTAGGCATTGTTAGTTGCCAAAGTGATATATTGCTTTTATAATTAACTTTATTCAGACAAGGCAAAACAAAGATTATTATTTACTATATTTAAAAAATCATGCCTCATTGTCTGACCTCCCTTTGTTTTATAACTGATATTTAAAAGACCTAATTCATGTGAGCTTTCTAGCGTGTAGACAGAACTTCAGAAGAATCCATCTAACTTGGCAGGAATCAAATACCTGAACCGAAATTAACTATCTTCTCCTGTGCCAGCTTTGTGCAGTGATCTGCCCAAGTGAAAGAATCATGGGCCTTTTGTCACCCTAAAACAAATTTCCAGAAAGAAAATGAATATATAAAACATAAAAAACCCGTGGTGAATAATATAGCCATTATACACCCAGCTTATGTTTTCTTCAAATATATTTTTTCATAAAACATTATAGGAAAAATTGTGTAGTCCCCCAACACATCCTCTTTCCCCCTTTCCCAAAGGCAACCACTTTACTGAATTTAGTGATTTTATTACCATAACATAGTATTTGTAAATTTTTACTATGTATTATATTCATACACACAATTTGGTATAACACATCTTAAACTTTATCTAAATAATATCATATGATATGCATTTCTCTGCAAATAGGTTTGTTTTGCCCAATGATATACCATGTTGACATATGTAACTCCAGCTCATTTTAACTGTTACTAGTATGGCCTAGAGTGATATAGCGTTGCGTAGCATAGAATGATATTAGTGTAGTGTGCTGTTGTAGGAATCTGGCACCAATTTTTTTTTCCCAAGACAGAGTATTGCTCTGCTGTCCAGCCTGGAGTGCAGTGGTGCAATTTTGGCTCACTGCAACCTCCATCTACCAGGTTCAAGCAGTTCTCCCACCTCAGCCTCCCACGTAGCTAGGATTACAGGCACATGCCACTATGCCTGGCTAATTTTTGTATTTTTAGTAAAAACGAGGTTCACCATGTTGGCCAAGCCGTCTCGAACTCCTGACCTCAAGTGATTCTCTTGCCTCGGCCTCCCACAGTGCTGGAATTACAGGCGTGAGCCACCACACCCAGCCCACCGTTTTTAATCTATTCTTCTTTATTAACGTTTGTTTTCATTTTTATAAAACTATTATGAACACTGCTGAAATGAGCCCTTTCGGTGAATTTCTTCTGGTGTATGAGAATTTTATGCACCTAGCAATAGACTTGCCTACATGTATGTCCAGCTTTAACAAGTATTACCAAATTGTTCTCTAAAGAAATTGCATTAATTCATATAACCATTTCTTGAATATTCCACCAAGTTTTCTGTGGCCTCAAATTTAAGAGCAGAAAACAGACATACAAGCCAAAGAAAGAAAATAGCTTTGAAAACTCATTTAATTATTGGTAGAAAGTACCAGACTGTTCTTTTTCCAATCTGGAGGTGTTTCTTCCACATGACCACCTGCCTTCAAATACAATCAGTGCATATTGGTTAAGCCCTGCCAACTAGGCATTTGCAAGTGGAGGTCTCAAAATACACAGGTTAAAAGACTCATCCTCTGAAGTTTAAAAACTAACTGGAAAGCTAAGACATAAACTATAGATAAAAGTTAATTATTAAATAACAATTTAACAGTAAGAGAGAAGAGATATCCCTGGGCAGTACTGATTCATCACTGAATGAGTAGAGCCTGCATTAATTCTATAGGAGTTCACAAGATGGGGAAGTCAGAGCTTATGTGATTCTGATTTGCCACAGAATGGTTTCCTAGCAACCATTACTAGCTGAGAATCAGTTCACTCTGCTGTTTTGAACCAGACCTTTCTCTGTTAGAAAAATGAGTCAAATAAATGCCAGCTTAAGGTAGAATTTCACCACGTAAAACTATATTTGAAATATATGACTTTTGAACAAAGATCTAAAGTAGTTTCCTTCGCCAGAACTTAACAAAGGTGGATGTGTGGAAATGGAAGTGGCACCAGATTTAGGGACTTGGACACCTAATTTTTCTCAGGAATGGGGGTGGACAGTGGTGAGTGAAGAGGCAAAAGACAGACTCAAGGAAAGTGTGGGCGGGGAGACAACAGAACCCACATGGGAATTATGGAATTGAATAATTCCCTAGCCACACCTGGCCCAGGAAATTTTGAAGTTCTTACAGGTACAGGGTTGGGAAATTCATCATTTGCACATAATTCCTGGAGACTTGCTTCATATCACCAGCTTCTACTTTGTCCCCAGAGACATTTCTACTTCTACTTTGTCTCCAAGAGACTGTGCATCACGTGTTTCCTGACATAGAAAACACAGCCTTCACCTGATGGTTTCTTTCTAGATCTCTCACCAAGTCTTACCACCTCTGAGGATGACTGAGCGGAAGAGGAAAAACCTTGAGGCTATTGTGGGAAGCAGGCCCAGGGCAGTGCTTGTTTTGAGCTTATCAGTACCTTACCATGCATTTGTTTTCGTTTTTTAACTATTATGAACACTGCTGAAATGAACTCTTTGGGTGAATTTCTCCTGGTGTATGAGAATTTTGTAGACCTTGCCATGGACTTGTGTATGTGCATCTCCGGCACCCAGTAGAACCACACAGAGGAGGCACAATTCATCACTGATAGAAAGAGTTTCCAAAGCAAACTCTTCCAGCTCACACATGACAGAAAGGCATTTCTTGGCCCTTCAGATAGAAATGTAGATTCCCAGAGTTCAGAGTTGAAAGACACTTTACAGTTCAAATACGTAGAATCTAAAGCAACAGACAATTCTGCCTTGTGGTTTAGTTATTACATATCTGTGCCCAACATCTCCTGGAGAGGAAACTGCCTCCTACCTTTCCCCTTTGTACAAAAACAACAATCAGATACTCTCAGAGACATCGAAAAGGCATAGTTTAAAAAAAAAAACCTAGTCAATAATATTGAGAATGAGATGTAAGTTAAGAGATCCTAAAAAATTTTTTTATTATTCTTAAAATCTCGTAAGGTTTTAAGTTTAGTTGAATTAAGATTAATTAGAGTTCTATTAATAATTGGTCACTTGAGCACAATTTTCCAGTACTGTAATTTCTATTACATATTGAATTTCATGGAAAGCCTTTAGATATCAATGTTGTGCCAATACGAGAAATTTACTGATAATTTTTTTTTTTTTTTTTTTTGAGATGGAGTCTCACTGTGTCACCCAGGTGCAATGGCACGGTCTCAGCTCACTGCAACCTCTGCCTCCCGGGTACAAGTGATTCTCCAGGCTCAGCCTCCCGAGTAGGTGGGGCTATAGGTGCATACCACCATGCCTGGCTAATTTTTGTGTTTTTAGTAGAGACGGGGTTTCACTATGTTGGCCAGGCTGGTCTTGAATTCCTGACCTTGTGATCCACCCACTTTGGCCTCCCAAAATGCTGGGATTACAGGCTTGACAAATGTTTTGTTTCAAATGGTAGACTAAGCCATCCAAGTGCATTTTAGGTGTTCCTTGACATTGTTTTTTTTTTTTTTTTTTGATATATCAATTTTTATGAAAAGTGATTAATTTATTTGAATGTAGTCATAAGAGTCCAGGTCCCACCAAAGTTGGTGGGTCTCCTGGTTTCTGTCACCTGAATTCAGCCTCTGTTCTGGTGGATACAGTGGTATGTGGGGTCTGGCTCATACAAGCCTGCAAAGGTTTGTTCAATATTCAGGCATTTTGTGAACCAGAATAAGTATTCAAAATTAAATGATATAAACTCACACTTCAATAAATTACATTTAAACCAAGGCTAATAGGTACTCAAAACTCATGACTTCCTAACGATTTGGCTGTATTTTACTATTGTCTATGCTCTTGGGTTTTCTTTGTTATGCCTGGTGAATCTGTCTGGAAATACTACTATCTGTGTTCATCTCTTCCAACACTGTGTTCAGTAACATTATGTTGATACCATGAAACCAGCTGTGGCGGGAACATTTATACTACTAAAAGTGGCAAACACTACAAATCAGGGCTTTTATGGTAGAGCCAGTTGTTAGACATTTACCAACACGCTCTTGGGGCTCATGTCACCTCTGAGGTGACACTGAATTGTGAATCCTGGCCAACATTCCTTCCACCATCTGGCTCATGTGTTCCCAGTTCTAAGCAAAATACAGTCAGAAAGAAGGTACTCTATAGTCGCTTCTTAAATTAAAAAAAATGAAACACCAAAAACCTCATAAAATCCATTTCATAAGTGACTGTTAGGTATCATACTTTGTTTTGTGGGATTATGCTGAGGTTTCCACCTGAAACCTTTATTCCCGTGGCTAATGGAGACATCTCTATACGGCTGATTTAATCCTTTCCAATACTTCTTATTTATTTTTCATAGTGGGCCCAGCCTAATAACTGTTCTGCCTGTTAGGGAGCTGCCTTCTGGAGCAGTTTTGATGCAACACCTTTCACCGACCCCTGGAGGACCAGACAGCCAGAAGTACCTTTGGTTCACACTGATTATTAGCAGCTTAGCATCTTGAGTGCTAAGCATACTCCCCTCCTGCTGGTTAAATCCCTTGTTTTTTTCCTCTTGGTTGCACTAAGATAATCGCTAAGTATTCATCACACAAGGGCAGTGTGCTAGGTTCTGCTTTGTCAGGAAAACAGGAAGTGTTTTTTTCACTAATGCTCAGAGCCAATCCAGCATGATATGGATTTAATGAGAGACTGGAAAGAGCCCAGCAGACAGCCAGGTATATGATGAGAGACCTGTCCCCAGTCCACTGGAAGGCCAAAGCAGCTGATACTAAGGCCCCTATGACAACTGGTATTCTTGGTACATTTTTGAAGTTGCTGATATATTCTTTAAAAAAAGAAAAACAGAGATGAAAAAATGTACTGTCACTAAGAGTTTGGGGTTAAGTTTCTTGAGGCAGAATAGATATGGATCCAGCCATCCATTCCTAGATAACTAATCAAGTAGTATGAAAACCTAGGAAAAAGTCTGCTTAGGCTCTTTGAGATTCTCTTGCCTATGGACGGGGCTCTGGGGATAGCGGGTGCAGAAAGTGAAGGAGAATCCACCTGCTATTGGCTTGCTTCCTGTAGGGTAATGCTTGTCATGGGTGATACCAAACAACGAGAGGTCATTTTCTATGAGGAGTTTATGTTACTGGATGAACCTACCATTGAAACTTTAAACAAGGCAACTGTTGGCCACCATGCCATCAGTGGTGATGGGGTGAAGACGCAGATTTCTTACCTCCAGTACATTCTACTCCCTCTAGTTTCTAAATGAGGTATCTTAGAAAAGAAAAAGGCATAAAAGGAATCACTGATAGCAACTTAGCACTTCTAGGCCCTGACTACCCTCCCCAGCTTCATACTGAGTCAGACTTCCGTGTTTCTCAGAAGGGAAAAAGAAACTAGAGCAAAGCCGCAGTCTCCTGCACAGCTCCAGGAACATGCTACCCTTGACACCTGCTGTCCTATCCCGTTTTGGGGGGTGCGGGGTTGCCCAGCCTCTCTGTTTCTCTGCTGCTGTTTCAGAGACTCTGTAGTATGCATACTGGCTCCCCAAGAAAAGCCGAAGCAAAAGTGGTAATTTAGTGGGAGATCATATTCCACGGGTTGAGTCTCATGCTGTGTTGGTCCCATAGATGCAATTAGTTACCCGAACAGCAGAAAGCTTGTTCTGTTGTTGGCAGGTACTTTGGCACATCACCCATGGAACAGATGGCTACTTGTTCCACAAATTAGATTTCCAGATGATTACATAAAAGTGTGTCATCCAGCCACTCCTTCCTTGCCCTTCCTGCCTCTCGGACGGATTGGAATGACTCTGGGTAAATGCACTGACCTTCTGCCAATTAGCCATTCCTCTGGGTGGGAGCACAGTGGAGACAGGGTCTGAGGGAAGCAGGGGAGTCCACTCTATGCAGACACTTAATTAATCTGCAATGTGCATATCGTCTTGCCCTTTCCCTCCCACCCCCATCCCAACTTTCCCAAATGATGTATGTACTGACCTGAAGGTACCTTGTTTCCCTTCAATCAGCCTTGATGGCCAGGTTGGGTTTTCTCTGCTCCAGGTCTACTCTTCTGAGTCATAATGCTGGGATGCAAAGAAGAATCCTGCCCCGTCGCTAAGGGGTGAAATAGGAGGGGACTTCTGCAGCAGAACTGCCCACCAGTCTCCTTCTGTCCCTGAACTCTCTTCCCAGAGGACTTACATTTACTCTAATCAGACAAGGGGAGTCCTTTCATCATGTCCCCTCTCTATCCCAATCTCATTGACCAGAAAGGGACCAATTCTGACTGGCCAGAAGCCAATCAGATTTCCTGTCTTGGAAAATGAAGACGAAGGAATCAGGCTGCTGACTGGGATCAATGCGCAGGCGCTAGAGTGATGGTCCAGGCACGCTTGCTGCAGGGGTCTCCAAATGGGCCCAGCTCCAGGGTCTGCTTGGTCACCTTCTCCTTGGATCCTCTTAATCCAGACCTTTAGAATAAATACCCCTTTATTTAAATTTGCACAAGTGGTTTCTGTAAGTAAAATGATTCCTCGCTTGTGCAACCCTTACCCTACTTTCTTCATCAAAGGAAAATCACAGAAACCATGTCACTGCCTTGACTGTAAATAGTCCCCAAATCCTGAAATGTCAGATGCCCACCACTGTGCCAGGCAAAACATTCCTGAGCCAGCGCCACAGTCAGGTTCAGTCATGAATGGAGTGGGACCGTATCTGAATGCCCCTCACCTGTGCTCTACCCACTAGCGTAGATCACGTTGCTTGAGTCTTAAAACCATGACATCCGTGTTCTTTCCTCTAGTTGCCAAAGGGACCATGCTGAAGGGGCTGACCTTCTGTGTCTTGGGCTTACTCAGCGATGTTGGGGTCATCATACCAGTAGGGTTGGCTACTGATTGTACTGCTTGATTGTCTTGCCTTTACCGTAAGGTGGTTTAGAGTAGAGAGAAGCAGGGCTTCTCATGACAGAGGTAGCTTGGGACATGGATAGTCGTCCAGTGAGGAGGCAGCTGGGCTCAGGCGCAGAGCTCCTGGAGGCAGGTATAGGAAATGCCCTGTCAGCTGGAGAAGTCAGTCGTTTTGGTTTTATTTCTTTGGTTTGCTTGCTTTTGCTTATTTATTTTCTCAAAAATTTCAAACAAACCTGCCTGCCAGGGTGTGTGCCAGGAGCCCATTGGACTCAGTCTTTATAAAAGGGATGGTTATCTCTGTGGGTCTGATGAAAGTGACCTTCAACATTCCCTACATAGGATGGCAAAGGAGATCAGGAACATGACTCCTCGCCCTCATTCCAGGCTCTAGACTTAGGACCCCTGAGACCAAGCTCTTGTCTGCTCAACCAGTGACCACTGTCTGTTAGCTGCTTGGAGATAGTCCTGTATGGGCCATTGGGGCACTGGGGAGCTGCTGCTCTGCCTTAAGAGGGACTCGGGTGAAGCAGCATGTCTATTGTCATAGTGTATTTGGCCAGAGGCACACTAGGAGAGACTGACTGTGGGTGATGAACTTGTCTCCCTGTCTAGCATGTTCCTTCTGTACTTGGTGATCTGTTCCTGACCGTGAAGTCCTTGTCATGAATGTGCTAGGCCAGTTTGTTCAACCTCTTTGGCCAGAAATGTGTGAGTTTGTTGTTTACATAAGACAAGGCGGTGAGGTCTACCCATAGGGAAGAGGCCAAGCAAACTGCAAAATGATCATTTCCAGGTGTGTCCAGTTTTAATGCAGACTCAGCTGCTTCAAGTAATCAGCCAGTACCTCTGCCACACCAGGTTAGCTGAGTTTCCAGCAGGCATCAGCCCTTGTTCCCATGGTCTGTGTTCATTTATCTTCTTTAACTTCAAGCTGACCTGTTGTTTTATTCTTCAAAACCCCTAGGACTTTATAACCAGATGATTCTAAAATTTAAATAAGTATACACTTGGAAAGTGGAGAAAATATATTAAGACTCAGACCTCGAGCAATGGCCAGGTTATAGGCTGCCACAAATCAAAAGCAGGCTTCTTGGCATTTCACATGAAGGGACTGTCTCTAATTGGGGGCAAGTGGCTTGCCCTGCTCTGCTTCTTGGGTGAGTGACCACACTTGACCTTTCTTGTTTAGGAATGCCTTTGGCCTCAAACCTGTGACTCTTTGGAATGCTGGCAATTTAGAAAGGGTTATCTCTTCAACTCACCACCTGAAAGAAAAACAAAACCCTAATAGCATGATTAAAAAAAATACAACCAAGGCAAAAATACATCAAAGGACCAATAAATCAGTGGATCTGCAGTAGGGGTGGGGAGAGATGGTTTTGCAGGACAGTTTCCAAGCCCCAGTTCCTCCCTCTTTACAGTTCTTGTCATGCAGCGCAAGGCAATTCAAGACTGACGTCATGTCGATATCTCTGAGTCCACATGAGGCCGTTTGGTTAGGCAATACCTACTGGGTGTTTGGTTTATAAAAGGCTTGGGATTAAGACCTGAGTGAGGAGACAAAGGGATCTGAAGACCTGGTTCTTGTATTCACAGGGTTTGCGATCTCACTGGGAGATATCCTGAGGTCAAACAACTTAGAGGTAGTTCTTGGAAATCATAAACTACAAAATACAAATGGCCATAAGGGGCACCAGGGAGGGGAGGGACTGAAACAGTGAAAATCCACCCATCTTGTCTGGGATATTTGACAAACACATTTTGTGTTAATATACATCCAGCTAAGTCCCAGATCTAGCCACATGGATGTAGATATCATAGGAGTCTTTGATGTGCTTAGCTACTCAAATGCCTATGGCGGTTTCGCTGATCAACATCACTTGGGAATTCTCACCAGTGGGACTATTAACCAGAGCTTGGTGCTGGTTAGTCACCAGCTTCTTTTCCCTTTGAAATCTTATGAGGTGAGAATTTATTCCTTGCCTTGCTGTCATTGGATAATATCATTACACACCTTTATATTGTCATCACCCTTTCACCAATAATGTATGTGAAGTTATATTCTTGTTTGATGTAAGGGCAATCCTATATCTGGAAGTAAGTGCGTGGAAAAGAGCATATATTTGAAAGCTTATGTGCATTCACAGCATGTGAGAGGACAAATGATCCCAATAAAGTGTGAATGTTTTGATTTCCAACATTAGTCCCCATGAGGCTGTTTATTTCTTCCTATGTTCTTGGCTGGCAATCCAAGGTAACTGACACCACGTGGACATGGGCTTATTGACTCAGGCCTCGCAAGCCAAGCTGCCAGGCTCCCAGGAGTTTCTGCTTACTTAACCAAGGCGAATAACATGCTTTGCCTCTTATTTTTTAAAGTACCCTTTCATTAAAACAGCGAATCACATGCATTTTCTAAAACTTTACTGCCGACTTTAAAAGATGGCTGGGTTTTAGGGCAGTATTTAAGGTAATAATCAAGAACCCATGGGCCATGTGGTGAAGCTGTTGAACAAATCTTGGTGTATTGGTGAAGACACCCTGGGAAACTTGAAAGACATAAATCTGGGTCGAGTAAAAGGATGTGCTATATCCTACAGTGGGTATATGGCATTTATTATCCAGAAGAGGCAGATTATACCGAAGATGGGAATAACTTAAAGTTTTAGATTGGTTTTTGGGTTGAAGATCAATGAAAGGATATTGAGGAAAATGAATTTTAGATGTGTATGACTACAATGTTTTTTTTTATTATTATACTTTAAGTTTTAGGGTACATGTGCACAATGTGCAGGTTAGTTACATATGTATACCTGTGCCATGCTGGTGCGCTGCACCCACTAACTTGTCATCTAGCATTAGGTATATCTCCCAATGCTATCCCTCCCCTCTCCCCCCACCCCACAACAGTCCCTGGAGTGTGATATTCCCCTTCCTGTGTCCATATGTTCTCATTGTTCAATTCCCACCTATGAGTGAGAATATGCGGTGTTTGGTTTTTTGTTCTTGTGATAGTTTACTGAGAAGGATGATTTCCAATTTCATCCATGTCCCTACAAAGGACATGAACTCATCATTTTTTATGGCTGCATAGTATTCCATGGTGTATATGTGCCACATTTTCTTAATCCAGTCTATCATTGTTGGACATTTGGGTTGGTTCCAAGTCTTTGCTATTGTGAATAATGCCGCAATAAACATACGTGTGCATGTGTCTTTATAGCAGCATGATTTATAGTCCTTTGGGTATATACCCAGTAATGGGATGGCTGGGTCAAATGGTATTTCTAGTTCTAGATCCCTGAGGAATCGCCACACTGACTTCCACAATGGTTGAACTAGTTTACAGTCCCACCAACAGTGTAAAAGTGTTCCTATTTCTCCACATCCTCTCCAGCACCTGTTGTTTCCTGACTTTTTAATGATTGCCATTCTAACTGGTGTGAGATGGTATCTCATTGTGGTTTTGATTTGCATTTCTCTGATGGCCAGTGATGGTGAGCATTTTTTCATGTGTTTTTTGGCTGCATAAATGTCTTCTTTTGAGAAGTGTCTGTTCATGTCTTTCGCCCACTTTTTGATGGGGTTGTTTGTTTTTTTCTTGTAAATTTGTTTGAGTTCATTGTAGATTCTGGATATTAGCCCTTTGTCAGATGAGTAGGTTGTGAAAATTTTCTCCCATTTTGTGGGTTGCCTGTTCACTCTGATGGTAGTTTCTTTTGCTGTGCAGAAGCTCTTTAGTTTAATTAGATCCCATTTGTCAATTTTGGCTTTTGTTGCCATTGCTTTTGGTGTTTTAGACATCAAGTCCTTACCCATGCCTATGTCCTGAATGGTAATGCCTAGGTTTTCTTCTAGGGTTTTTATGGTTTTAGGTCTAACGTTTAAGTCTTTAATCTATCTTGAATTGATTTTTGTATAAGGTGTAAGGAAGGGATCCAGTTTCCGCTTTTTACATATGGCTAGCCAGTTTTCCCAGCACCATTATTAAATAGGGAATCCTTTTCCCATTGCTTGTTTTTCTCAGGTTTGTCAAAGATCAGATAGTTGTAGATATGCGGCATTATTTCTGAGGGCTCTGTTCTGTTCCATTGATATATATCTCTGTTTTGGTACCAGTACCATGCTGTTTTGGTTACTGTAGCCTTGTAGTATAGTTTGAAGTCAGGTAGTGTGATGCCTCCAGCTTTGTTCTTTTGGCTTAGGATTGACTTGGCGATGTGAGCTCTTTTTTGGTTCCATATGAACTTCAAAGTAGTTTTTACCAATTCTGTGAAGAAAGTCATTGGTAGCTTGATGGGGATGGCATTGAATCTATAAATTACCTTGGGCAGTATGGCCATTTTCACGATATTGATTCTTCCTACCCATGAGCATGGAATGCTCTTCCATTTGTTTGTATCCTCATTTATTTCATTGAGCAGTGGTTTGTAGTTCTCCTTGAAGAGGTCCTTCACATCCCTTGTAGGGTGGATTCCTAGGTATTTTATTCTCTTTGAAGCATTTGTGAATGGGAGTTCACTCATGACTTGGCTGTCTGTCTGTTATTGGTGTATAAGAATGCTTGTGATTTTTGTACATTGATTTTATATCCTGAGACTTTGCTGAAGTTGCTTATCAGCTTAAGGAGATTTTGGGCTGAGACAGTGGGGTTTTCTAGATATACAATCATGTCGTCTGCAAACAGGGACAATTTGACTTCCTGTTTTCCTGATTGAATACCCTTTATTTCCTTCTCCTGCCTAATTGCCCTGGCCAGAACTTCCAACACTATGTTGAATAGGTGTGGTGAGCAAGGGCATCCCTGTCTTGTGCCAGTTTTCAAAGGGAATGCTTCCAGTTTTTGCCCATTCAGTATGATATTGGCTGTGGGTTTGTCATAGATAGCTCTTATTATTTTGAGATACGTCCCATCAATACCTAATTTATTGAGAGTTTTTAGCACGATGGGTTGTTGAATTTTGTCAAAGGCCTTTTCTGCATCTGTTGAGATAATCATGTGGTTTTTGTCTTTGGTTCTGTTTATATGCTGGATTACATTTATTGATTTGCATATATTGAACCAGCCTTGCATCCCAGGGATGAAGCCCACTTGATCATGGTGGATAAGCTTTTTGATGTGCTGCTGGATTCGGTTTGCTAGTATTTTATTGAGGATTTTTGCATCAATGTTCATCAAGGATATTGGTCTAAAATTCTCTTTTTTGGTTTTGTCTCTGCCAGGCTTTGGTATCAGGATGATGCTGGCCTCATAAAATGAGTTAGGGAGGATTCCCTCTTTTTCTATTGATTGGAATAGTTTCAGAAGGAATGGTACCAGTTCCTCCTTGTACCTCTGGTAGAATTTGGCTGTGAATCCATCTGGTCCTGGACTCTTTTTGGTTGGTAAGCTATTGATTATTGCCACAATTTCAGCTCCTGTTATTGGTCTATTCAGAGATTCAACTTCTTCCTGGTTTAGTCTTGGGAGAGTGTATGTGTCCAGGAATTTATCCATTTCTTCTAGATTTTCTAGTTTATTTGTATAGAGGTGTTTGTAGTAATCTCTGATGGTAGTTTGTATTTCTGTGGGATTGGTGGTGGTATCCCCTTTATCATTTTTTGTTGCGTCTATTTGATTCTTCTTTTTCTTTATTAGTCTTGCTAGTGGTCTATCAATTGTGTTGATCCTTTCAAAAAACCAGCTCCTGGATTCATTAATTTTTTGAAGGGTTTTTTGTGTCTCTGTTTCCTTCAGTTCTGCTCTGATTTTAGTTATTTCTTGCCTTCTGCTAGCTTTTGAATATGTTTGCTCTTGCTTTTCTAGTTCTTTTAATTGTGATGTTAGGGTGTCAATTTTGGATCTTTCCTGCTTTCTCTTGTGGGCATTTAGTGCTATAAATTTCCCTCTACACACTGCTTTGAATGTGTCCCAGAGATTCTGGTATGTTGTGTCTTTGTTCTCGTTGGTTTCAAAGAACATCTTTATTTCTGCCTGCATTTCGTTATGTACCCAGTAGTCACTCAGGAGCAGGTTGTTCAGTTTCCATGTAGTTGAGTGGTTTTGAGTGAGTTTCTTAATCCTGATTTCCAGTTTGATTGCACTGTGGTCTGAGAGATAGTTTGTTATAATTTCTGTTCTTTTACATTTGCTGAGGAGAGCTTTACTTCCAAGTATGTGGTCAATTTTGGAATAGGTGTGGTGTGGTGCTGAAACAAATGTATATTCTGTTGATTTGGGGTGGAGAGTTCGGTAGATGTCTATTAGGTCCACTTGGTGCAGAGCTGAGTTCAATTCCTGGGTATCCTTGTTAACTTTCTGTCTCATTGATCTGTCTAATGTTGACAGTGGGGTGTTAAAGTCTCCCATTATTAATGTGTGGGAGTCTAAGTCTCTTTGTAGGTCACTCAGGACTTGCTTTATGAATCTGGGTGCTCCTGTATTGGGTGCATATAGATTTAGGATAGTTAGCTCTTCTTGTTGAATTGATCCCTTTACCATTATGTAATGGCCTTCTTTGTCTCTTTTGATCTTTGTTGGTTTAAAGTCTGTTTTATCAGAGACTAGGATTGCAACCCCTGCCTTTTTTTGTTTTCCATTTGCTTGGTACATCTTCCTCCATCCTTTTATTTTGAGCCTATGTGTGTCTCTGCACATGAGATGGGTTTCCTGAATATAGCACACTGATGGGTCTTGACTCTTTATCCAATTTGCCAGTCTTTGTCTTTTAATTGGAGCATTTAGCCCATTTATATTTAAAGTTAATATTGTTATGTGTGAATTTGATCCTGTCATTATGATGTTAGCTTGTTATTTTGCTCGTTAGTTGATGCAGTTTCTTCCTAGTCTCGATGGTCTTTACATTTTGTCATGATTTTGCAGCAGCTGGTATCGGTTGTTCCTTTCCATGTTTAGTGCTTCCTTCAGGAGCTCTTTTAGGGCAGGCCTGGTGGTGACAAAATCTCTCAGCATTTGCTTGTCTGTAAAGGATTTTATTTCTCCTTCACTTATGAAGCTTATTTTGGCTGGATATGAAATTCTGGGTTGAAAATTCTTTTCTTTAAGAATGTTGAATATTGGCCCCCACTCTCTTCTAGCTTGTAGAGTTTCTGCCCAGAGATCCGCTGTTAGTCCGATGGGCTTCCCTTTGTGGGTAACCCGACCTTTCTCTCTGGCTGCCCTTAACATTTTTTCCTTCCTTTCAACTTTGGTGAGTCTGACAATTATGTGTCTTGGAGTTGCTCTTCTCGAGGAGTATCTTTGTGGTGTTTTCTGCATTTCCTGATTCTGAATGTTGGCCTGCCTTGCTAGATTGGGGAAGTTCTCCTGGATAATATCCTGCAGAGTGTTTTCCAACTTGGTTCCATTCTCCCCGTCACTTTCAGGTACACCAATCAGACGTAGATTTGGTCTTTTCACATAGTCCCGTATTTCTTGGAGGCTTTGTTCATTTCTTTTTATTCTTTTTTCTCTAAACTTCCCTTCTCGCTTCATTTCATTCATTTCATCTTCCATCACAGATACCCTTTCTTCCAGTCGATTGCATTGGCTCCTGAGGCTTCTGCATTCTTCACGTAGTTCTTGAGTCTTGGCTTTCAGCTCCATCAGCTCCTTTAAGCACTTCTCTGTATTGGTTATTCTAGTTATACATTCGTCTAAATTTTTTTCAAAGTTTTTAACTTCTTTGCCTTTGGTTTGAATTTCCTCCTGTAGCTCATAGTTTGATAGTCTGAAGCCTTCTTCTCTCAACTCGTCAAAGTCATTCTCCATCCAGCTTTGTTCCATTGCTGGTGAGGAACTGCGTTCCTTTGGAGGAGGAGAGGTGCTCTGCTTTTTAGAGTTTCCAGTTTTTCTGCTCTGTTTTTTCCCCATCTTTGTGGTTTTATCTGCTTTTGGTCTTTGATGATGGTGATGTACAGATGGGTTTTTGGTGTGGATGTCCTTTCTGTTTGTTAGTTTTCCTTCTAACAGACAGGACCCTCAGCTGCAGGTCTGTTGGAGTTTGCTAGAGGTCCACACCAGACCCTGTTTGCCTGGGTATCAGCAGCGGTGTTTGCAGAACAGTGGTTTTTCGTGAACTGCGAATGCTGCTGTCTGATCATTCCTCTGGAAGTTTTGTCTCAGAGGAGTACCCGGCCGTGTGAAGTGTCAGTCTGCTCCTACTGGGGGGTGCCTCCAAGATGGCCGAATAGGAACAGCTCCGGTCTACAGCTCCCAGTGTGAGCGACGCAGAAGACGGGTGATTTCTGCATTTCCATCTGAGCTTTGAAGAGAGCAGTGGTTCTCCCAACATGCAGCTGGAGATCTGAGAACGGGCAGACTGCCTCCTCAAGTGGGTCCCTGACCCCTGACCCCTGAGCAGACTACAATGTTTTTTAATGAGAAAGGATAATCTCTGCACTCTCCTCCCAGATAAAATATTCCTTGGGACCAAGTTGGAAAAAGAATGATGGGCCTATCTAATTCAACATTGGAGGTCCTTTGTGTGTGGCTGAAAGCAGCTCTCTTTATTAAGGTGATGTGTGATACTATGTATAACCTTGTCTGAGACAATTAAGAGCCTAAAGTAAATGGAGTGGCTCTTGCTCAGTTGACTGCTGGCTCAATAAGGATCTGCCAAGTTTGTGTAACTTAAACTACAATAAGAAAAGCCTGGGACTAGAATAAGGACAGAATAGTCTCATTGTGCCCTCCTCTAAACAGATCACTTCTGGAGTGGTCTCTTCCAGGCTCTTGAAGTGCCACTGATGTTACAACTTGGAGAAATAATACCCAAACATGTATGTATGTATATATATGTTTTTACCATGCTCTAGGGCTCTCAAAGCGGATACATTTATTAACTCCCTGAGCCTCACAATAAACCCAGGATTTCATATTATCCCCATATTGCAGATGAAAAAAACTGAGGCTCAGAGAGGATAAAAAACTGAGGCCAGGAGGTGGAAGTTCTAGAACTTAAACACAAGCTCTCTGGCACCAGGACTGGTGTTTTTTCCACTCTACCATGCTGCTTCTCTGCACCGCAAAAAGCTCAGAGGCAGGTGGCCAGGGCTGAGGCTTCAGGAAGCCACATCCTAGAGGGTGCTTTTGAAGAAACTGGAGATGCTTGGCCTGAAAAAGAGGTTCTTTAGAGGGCCCCCGATAGCTGTTGTCAAATATTTGAAACCTGTCACATGGAAGAGGGAGGAGATTTCTTTGTAACTCCTGAGGGCAGAATTAGGACTAATTGATTGGAATTATGCATGAAGCCAGAGGGTGAATGCAAAACCATGTCTGAAAGGAGTGAGAAGTGTTGGAGCTGCAGAACTATGTCCGTACACGTCATCAAAGCAATGGCTGAGAGCAACAGGAGGGCCTCTCTTTTTTATGTTCTCAGAGCTTAGCTTACTTTGTACCTCTGAGCCCCTTCACAGAAGTTTTGTGTTCTTATACGATGATGATAATTTCTAAGAAGCCATTGGACACAATGGAATCAGCAGATTCCCAGCACCCAGCCAGAGAGCTGATAGAAGAGGAGCTTGAAGGAGCAACAGTCGGAGGCCAGAGAATTCTGGCAAGATGGTGGGGATGATGGCCACACAGGTTTTGGATCTTCCTAAATCCCCACCTAAAAACAGAGATACTAAGTAGCAACACCAAAATCCTGGCCATGGACAGGAAGGAAAGAGCCTTCCAAGCATCTAGGCAGGTGGGAGGGAGGCCACTGGCGTGCGCGCACGCGCGCACACACACACACACACACACACACGCTGATTTTCATCAGTCTGCAGCCCAAGCCGGCTCAGTTTTGATTTCCCTCCTGGTAGTTTTCTTGCTCTGGGGCCCTGTGCTGGAGGGGAACCCTGGCCAGTCAGTTTCAAAAGTTCATAGTTCAGAGCCGACCACAGATCCCTTGCACGCTCCTCCCAGTAGCAGCTGCTGGTCTCAGGCCTGCAGCGCTTCCCATCTGTTGGTGTTTGGAGTTCTCCTGTGCTGGGTCTGTAGCTGCCCAAGACTTCCCTCTACTCCCTCACAGATAGTGAGGGTGCTCAGGGCTTAGTTGGTGGTTTATCCTGACCTGCTTGTATTTGGGGTTCATGGGGATACCCCATCAGCTAGTTTGTGATAAATGTTGTTCATGGCCAGGTTTTTTGGTGTTGCTACTTAGTATCTCTGTTTTTAGGTGGGGATTTAGGAAGATCCAAAACCTGTGTGGCCATCATCCCCACCATCTTGCCAGAATTCTCTGGCCTCCGACTGTTGCTTCTTCAAGCTCCTCTTCTATCAGCTCTCTGGCTGGGTGCTGGGAATCTGCTGATTCCATTGTGTCCAATGGCTTCTTAGAAATTATCATCAGCGTATAAGAACACAAAACTTCTGTGAAGGGGCTCAGAGGTACAAAGTAACTTAAGCTCTTAGAACATAAAAAAGAGAATAATGAAAAAGATTTACAAACAGATATAAAGAGGTGTTTTTTCCCAGTGAGTTATGATCCTGGGCCTGGCAAGATAGGCTGTTTATCCACATTTTGCATTCTTCACCCCAGTAGAGAGCAATTCTCACAGTTGGGTGTCCGGCTCAGTAATCTGTCGGTTTTGCCTGACTAAAGTCACATCATTGATTGATGCCAAATCTTGCTCAATTAAAGGTTCATTTTTCTTTTGGCTGTTGGCAAATGCAACATTGATTATGGGTTATTAGCATCCACCCCCTCAGATTTCGAATGCACTGGGAGCGTTTGCCTGCATACCAACCACAGCAGCAGCACCTAGGGCCTGGAGCCACCTTTCTAATCTGGGCCCAAGGACACCTGCCAGTGTGTCTGACTGTAGGGAAGGGATTTGCTCAGTCAGGTCCTTCCTAGGAAGATTAAAAGGAAAAAAAGGATCTTTTCCCAATCTCCTTCCCATTCCCAGCCCCCTACCCCCACCTCCAAGCCAAGAGAAATGGTGATATTTTGTGATAACATCTGGGCTCTTTTTACTTGTTGGTTCATTCATTCATTCATTCATTCATTTATTCATCCATTATGTATTTTTGAGTGCTGGCCTGTAGGGGAAATGAAAAAAGCACAGAGTCTATGGAGAGATGAGACTGAGTCTCATAAGCCCTGTGTGAAAATAGCCTCCTTATTGCAGGAGTACCTAAGCAGATTGTGGAAACTGAGCCTGCCGCTGTGGCCACACCTTCCCATCACGCCCCTTCCTCTGCAGTTCTCTGAGGAGACAGCAGCCAGCAGCCCCGTCTAATCAGACATTTCTGTCTAAAAAAATAATGCTCCAATAGCCTTTCAGTTCCACTTCCCATCTTCCACCTTGGAATTTCCCTATGGACAGCATGTCCTCCAGCCCCTCCATTCACCCCTCAAGGCCTTGAGGCAAGCCTCATTGATACCAAGGCTTTCCAGGAGGGACAGCAGCTTCTCTTCCTTGCAGGGCTGAGGCCTCTGTCAAGGAGCCCTCTGGTGGGATGGAGTCCATGTCCCCGAGGCCATCCCTCTAGAGTTTCCTTTGCGTTCTTGCCTCTGCTCCTGATGGGACCCACAGGTCTCTACTGTTACCCAGTACCTTGGTTTCCTTGGGCTGCTGGAACAAATTGCCATAAACTTAGTGGCTTAAAATAATGCAAATTTATTATCTTACAGTTCTGGAGGTCAGATGTCTTACTGGTCTAAAATCAAGGTGTTGGCAGGGCTGTGTTCCTTCTGGAAGCTGTAGAGGAGATTTTGTTTCCTCGCCTCTTCCAGTTCCTAGAGGCTTCCTGCATTCCTTGGCTTGTGTCCTCCTGCTCTGTCTTCAAAGCCAGTAGTGTAGGATCATCTCTCCAGTGTGGGATCATCTCTCCTCTCTGAGCTCTGCTTCGTCATCCTGTTTTCCGACTTTGACCCTTGCTCCCACCTCTTCAGAGGACCCTGTGATGACACTAGACACACCTGGGTAATACAGGATCATCTCCCCATCTAAATCACATCTGCAAAGACCCTTTTGCTATATAAGGTAATATTCACAGGTTCTGGGGATTAGGACATGAACATCATTTGGGGGCTATTACCGTATCTGCCACACCCAGCCCTCATTATCCTGACCAAGGCAGGGAGAAAGCCTCAACTCACCTCAGCTGAGACAAGCCTGACATTTGTCAAAATGATAATACCTATGAGAGTTAACATGTAGTGAGTGTCTGCTTCAAAATCTCAGGCCCTAGAAGAGCTTTAGATACATGTTCTCATTTAATTCCTCAACATCTCAGGTAGTTGAGGAGACTGAGGCATGAGAGGTTAAACAGCTTACTCAATGGAATCAAACCAGAGAGCGTCAGAAGCAAGCAGCACATGGCTTCCCTGGACAGGAAGGTCGCCTGGGAAGCTAGCGGAGCAGAGAGATAAAGACTTATTCCCAACTATTGCCTGCAACAGCAGAACTTTAAGTATTTTATATGAAAGGCAGGGGATAAAACTTCTCAAACGCCTTTGTGGCCAGTGTCAATTAAGCACTATCACTCTAGGAGGTTGCTAATCAGACATTTCTGTAGAAAAAAATAATGCTGCTGAAGTAAGCACGACTTCTCTATGAGCTACAGAATAACTGTCAAGTTTGTTAGTGGAAATTCTTGCCCCTCCTTTTCCTCGGTGGTTTGTTCAAGACTCTGCCGCAAAAAATGCCTCAAGTGCTTTTTCTAGCCACAGTCCCCAGACGGGTCTCTCATCTCCTTGCTTAATTTTAGCGGCGATGTGGATCTTCAGGAGTCTAATTTTCCTTTTGGAGGAGAGCTAGCAAATCTTCAGAAGAACTCTGCAATTCTATAATCCTTCTGACTGCCAGGTGAAATATGGGCCTGGAGACAGATTTCGCAGGAATGAAAAGGTCTCACAGCTACTTGCCCTAAAGAATGTGAGCCCATGGAGAATCCAGGAAATGAAAATAAAATGCCCAGTTTTGATATAAGGCCAACAAGACAAATCTTGTGCATGGTTCAGTGTTAAATAATGTCCTTAATCCTCAGCCCTTGGGACCCGGTGTCTCCATTGAATGTCGATCAGCTTGGGTCAGAGTCTTTGCCGTGGCTGGACTGGCATTCAGGGCTGTTTGCAGGCACAGTAAATATTTGTCCTGTCAGACAGCGTCTGGCTGCTCACATGTCTTGTTTAAGAGATAAATGTCAGGAACCTCTCTCTTTTTCTCTCTCTTTTTGGTGTGAACTACAAGGAGGTATACAGACATCAATATCATTCCCACTTGCCTAACAACTGTGAGACCTCAGATAAAGATGAAAATCTTCGGAGGTCTCATATCCTGATTGGGTTTGTGTCAAGTCAAAGTGAAGCCACCCCAGCCTCAGCAATATACATGCCATTGATAGCACAGCCTGTTCCAGGTCAGAAGCAATTTCTGTTCTGACAAGTCTGTGTTATTAAAAAGTTAAGGAAAGCAGAGAAGGGAGTACAAAGATTAGATTTTTCAAAGATGAAATTACAAAGTTAATGGCACTGAGCCATCTGTTTGGAGAGGTAAGGAAATCCACAATGAGTTTAGGAGATATCAGGAATCCACAGGAAGGATGAACCTGAGGAGGAAAAAGGAAGAAGAAAAGGAAAATAAGAGCACTTCTGCCTTAGAGATATTATATCATGATTACAGGGATCAAGGATAATTATCAATTAGAAGGAAGCACACATTAGGGTAATGTGTCATTGCTGCAAGCTAAAACCGCATAATTGGAAATGATGACATCACACATTTCTAATTACACATTCATAAATATGTAGCAAGTGATCCATGGGGAAACTGAGGCAAGTTTTTTTTTTTTTTTTTGGAGACAGAGTCTTACCCTGTTGCCCAGGTTGGAGTGCAATGGCGCCATCTCGGCTCACTGCAACCTCTGCTTCCTGGGTTCAAGCGATTCTCCTGCCTCAGCCTCCCGAGTAGTTGGGAAACAGGCACGTGCCACCACGCCCAGCTAATTTTTTGTATCTTTAATAGAGATGGGGTTTCACCATGTTGGCCAGGCTGGTTTCAAACTCCTGACCTCATGATCTGCCTTCCTTGGCCTCCCAAAGTGCTGGGATTACAGGCATGAGCCACTGTGTATCTTTCTCATGTGTGTGCTTATAGAAAACTAGGGGTGATGATTCTGATTGGCCATTGGGAGCTTCTCTCAGGCTGAGGAAGGGGGGTGAGAAGTAGCAAGAGACTTTCCTGATTTTGGAGGGAGGGGTTTAGGTGCTTACAATAATTATTCCCATTGCCACTAGGTAGGGCCACTCTGAGGAACCACCCTGGTGAATGAGGTCCCATGAGGCTCAGGAGTATCTGTGGTGAATATTTTGCTTCCAGAATGAGTGCCCTCCCCATACAAAAATTAGGAAATGAGCTTTATTAGAACCATCTTGTGTGCCTCTGAAACCAAGGGATGAATTGTTCAGTGCTTAAGAATTTATAAACTACATTTCACATAACACATGTTCTCATGTGGTCCTCCCAGCAACTGTAATGGAAAGTTTAGTCATTATTCCTGCTTGACAGTCGAGGAAACTGAGAGCCAGGGAGTTGCATGATTACTCAAAGTTACACAGCCAAGTAAGTGTCAGAGCAAAGTAAGTGTCAGAGCAGGGGAGGACATGGATTCCTTAACTCTAAATTCTGATGTATTTCCTTTGTTTTGTATTTCCATTTATTACCCCATCTGGCCCATTGTCCAGTTGGAACCTCTCACTATTTCTCTCTATGGGGCAGGAGAAAAGCTGGAGCTTTGGTCCAGAGGCTTCATTAAGACTTTCGACTGAATGTGGAGTGAAGGTTCTGGACCTCCCTGACACTCTGATGAGGATCCTCATCTGTACTGTCTGTCTCGCCCAGGGCCTTGCCCTTCCCATTAACGCCAGGCCTTCCTTAGTCTTCACAAACATGGGCCAAAGTATATAAACACCCTATAATCAGCAGTTGATGAGGATGTTTATTCATTCAACAGATGTTTGCAGAGCTCCACACTGGGCACTGTGCCAGGCACTGGCAATCCAAGTGGTGCTTATCCTTATGAGCTTATGAACGCATCGTGTCCATCGTTTGATATGAAAAATTATCTGTATCAAATAATTAATAATTACTTGATAATAATTTGATGTTAATCAAATTATTAACATAGGAAACATACAAATGGGGAGAATAACTATGAAGGAAGAGAGTGCTGTGTTAAAGCAGCATATATCAAAGAGAGCTGAATGAGGGGGAAGAGAGAAGGTAGGCGCAACATGCTCCACTTGCTCTCCAGGTCAGAGCAACCTCTTCTAGTTGCTCTGATCCCTAGAGAGCCACAACACTGTGGCTCTTGCCCTCTGACTTTTGGGTGGGTTTGGCCAATGGGAGACACCAGCGAGAGATCAGAGAGTGAAAGGGGAGGGGTAGAAGTGTTTCTAGCCTGGCCTCCTCCCCGTTGGGCTACAGTTTAGTGGTGGTGTGCTCCTCTTCTGGGGATCACAGCTGCTGTCAGGAGACCCCTCTCCTACAGCTGCATTGTCCTCCTCTTGCTCCTTCAGACCCAGGGGTGGCAACAGGGTCCAGCTCAGGGTGCTTCTCCAGCCCTTGCTGGTTTCCCTTGACCCCATCCGGATGCTGTAACATGCCCCTTCATTAAACTCCTTTCACTCGCCCTCTTGGAGTATGCTGTTTGTTTCTTGCTGGGACTGTGATCAATACTAACAGCTACCCTGAAGAAGTGACTTTTGATTGAAAATTATCCAAGAGAAGAATTTGGGAGTGAGGAATAGAGTGTACTCATAGCAAAGAACACTGTTGGCTGGAGTGAGCAGGACACATTTGAGAAATGAGCATGTGGCTGAGTTTAGAATAGAAGGGCCAGAGTGGTAGAGATGAGACTGGAAAGATAGGTCAGGGCCCAGGACCTAGGTATACAGCTGTGCAACCTGTGCACTGCACAACTTCAAGCAGAGCTCCACACAAACTATGAGACAAATGGAGGACCTGCAGGGGCCAGACCTTGTTGGATCCTATAAGCCATGTTAAGGATTTGGACCTGGATTCTAAGAGCAATAAAAAACCACTGAAGGGTTTTAAGAAGGGTAGGGAGGGAGAGAGGAAGAGAGAGAGAGAGGAAACCAAATTTTCATTAAAAAACATAACACTCAGCTTCTGTTCATTCAGGACAGAAAGCTCTGTGAGGAAGACTTCTTAAGAGGTCAGTGTTGTTGACCAAGTGAAAGAAAATGGTGGCTTGGAGAGGGATAGCAGTGAAATGGAGGGACACAGATCAACTTAAATATTTCGAAAGCAGAACAGTGTACTTGTTGGTGAATTGGATGTAGAGAGTAAGAGGGAAAGAGGTGCTGTGGGTGGCTCCAGATGAATTCTGGCAGCTGGTTAGATGATGGAAACCCTCTTGAGCTTGGAGAACCAAGTCAGGATCAGTTCAGCGGCAAGGCTGTGACGTTGGTTGCCTTGAGGTATCCAAGGGAGTCTTCAAATTCTGAAACACTGCTGGGAGCACAACTGAGGCAAGGACTGGAAACTGCTGGATTTAGCAACTTGGAGATCATTGGTAGCCTTGTTTTTTTTTGGTGGAGTAAAGAGTCAGATTGGGGTGGTCTGAGGACTGAGTGAGACATGAGCAGATGTTGTCAGTGGGGCTGGACAACACTTTTTAGACACTTGGTTACGACAGGGAGGAGAGAGGCAGGGTGCCAGTTGACCAATGAGGATGGGGTGAGAGAGGTTTTTTTTTTTTTTTTTAATGGGAGCACATTCTTCATGAAAATTCAATGGAAATATAGAGCTTGCATGTACAAAAGAGAAAAAGGATCATTGAAAGTAAAGATTCCTGAGAAGGAGGGGTTGATGGCATCCAAAAATAGGTAAGAGAACTTGCTTTGATTGAACTTTCTTACAGGAGCGGGAAAGGAAAAGAGAATGCACGTGGATGTGGGTGGATTGTAGCTCTGAATGTGTGACTCTGAAGGACTTTCCAGATGGTGGTTCCTATTGTCTGTACGAAGCAGGAGACGTCATCTAGGCATCACCTGCTGAGAGTGAGGGGTGATTGTGAGTGGATGTGAGCATACGTGTGCATGCACAACTGTGTACATGTGTGTCTGAGCTCCTATGCTCATCCAGAGTTTTAAAAGAAGCCTAGAAGATTTGACATAATATAGTATTAGGTAGAAAGTTCAAATTGATAGGACCAGGAGCCAGTCCCAATCCAGTGCCAGGCTTATGGGCAGGACATCAGCACTTATTGAAGAGAGCAGAGGAGGCTGGGGCTCCTTGAGCATGGTTTCCATCTTTTCTCCTGCACCCCACCTGCTCCTTAGGGACAGCAGATGAGGAGAGAAAACCTAAGGAGGTACTTAAAATGTTACTGTGATATTTATAGTGTTGTGATGAAAATAGAAAGTCTGTGGATGTGGCTTAAGTGTGGGGAAGAGAAATTGATCACCCAGGGATCCTGTACTTCTCTGAAAAGCTGATCTGTGAAGAATTCCTTGTTAAGATGTTAACACATGGATGAGTGATGTACATGTTTCAAGACCACAAGTTGAAGGGTCAGGACTTGAATTAAGAAGGCAAGTTCATACCTGTTTATAACAGTGGGATGTTTTTAATAATATGTGCTGTCTGTTTGAGGGGTAGTTATATACATTACTGCCAGGAAGAATTTAACTCCCCGGTCCCGATGCTTCCATGAAGAAATGTTAGCTCTACTCCTTAGGAGGAAACAGCACTGGAGAGACACTGCTGATTCCAAGGTAAAATGTTAGGAAGCCCCCTTGTCTGCAGGCCAATGCCTCTGTCTCTTATCCGTCTCTACTGGCTCCAAAGCTAATCTTTTAGACTCCATTTATTTTTCTGTATCTCACTTGCTCAGATCATGAAAAGGAGAGGGGGTGATTTGTAGCCCTCCCTCAAACCAAGCCAGTCACAATTAAGGGCCTGTTAGTGCCAGGCTTGGATTTTCATACATCACCTTATTTAATCTTAAAACACCTTGCAAGGCAAGTGTTTTTAATTCCCACTTATCTCATTTAATCCTTACGACAATCGTATGGGATCTATGTTATTAACCTTAATTTAGAAAGGAAGAAACTGAGGCTTAGAGGTGTTAAGTAAATGAAGTCACTCTGTGGGTAAGTGGCTGGTTTCAACCCAGTGTTTTGTTAAAGGCAAACAAAGCCCAGGCTCCTTCTCTATGCCACACTGTAGCTGACAGGGAGCGCATTTTCAAGTCCAAGTCTCAACTGAAGTTGTGAGATTTGGCGGGTCTGGAAGACCTCACTGGAGGTTGTGATTAAAGTTAGAGTCCTGTTCTATACCTGTAATGATGACTTCTCCCACCTCTCCACAGCCCCTCCTGCACAACCCCAGACTCTTTTTGGAGGTGGTTATTGAATAGAGCAAGACCCGTGCTATGACAGTGCGGATCACAATCACACTCATTCAGAAATGAGTTAAGACCCCTACCTACCCTGCTTTTCTTGCTTCAGCCTGGCATATCTTCCTTAGGAAATCGGCACTTACCTAGAGCCCCCTTTGTGCAGAACTCAGTGGCTAAAGCCACGGGGATCTACAAAAGCAATGGGAGACACAGTGGCTGCTTTGCTGAGCTTTATTTTGGGACTTTGTGTGCATTAGAAACTAACATTTTTTTTTCCAACAACACAATCCCCTCCCAGGTTTTCCTACATTTGCTGACAAACAACTTCCTCAAGAACAAAGACTGGGACCCAGACTTGAGTTTTTGGCTTGGCCTAAGTTGGGCCCCTGAATGCCCTGTGGTCTCCTCTCCTCACTTCCCTTTTATTTCCGGGGCCTGGAGAGGGATTTGGGCTCAGTGCAATCAGGAGCTGAGGCAGATTTGGAGCCTGCTTGGCTCAGAGCCACTGGGATTTGGACCCATTAAGGCATGACTCCAGTTTCTTTTTGCAATCTCTCTTGTAACTCTCCAGTTGGAATTTGTTTAAATTGTCTCTAGGTTGTACTGCCTTGCTTCAAAAGACTTGTTCCATTGTGGAATAAAAAGAGTTTTCATAAAATGTAAAGGCTTATGCAAATCGTGTCCTCTCGCTACCATTTCTTCCTTCCTAACCCAATCCCTGCCGCCCTTGACTGCAGTTCAGAGGCTTTAGAGTGGCCAGAGAGGAGCAGGAATCTGTAAGCAACTATGACCTCGACCACTGCTTACTGAGCACTTACTCTGTGCCAGGAACAGTGCCAAGCTTGTTACTTCATTATCTCATTTTCCTTCTCAATACCCTTACGGTAAGATGTTATTATTCTTATTTTAACAGATATATTAAATAACTTGCTCAAGAATACATAGCTTCAGAAAGGGCCAGGATTTTACTCCTGCTCACAGAACTGGAAATCCAAGGCCTGTGAGTGCTGTGTTTTCCAGTGAGATGTCTCCATAGCCAAGAACAAGGATAATGGGGCTTGAGAGTAGAAGGACAAAAAAAAAAAAGAAAAGAAAAGAAAATATGAATCACCATGATGGGACTTCCTCAAAGAGGCACAAGACTCAGGACCATATCCGGGGTAGTGAAAAGGTATGAACTCTGTGGTCAGAAAACTGGGTTCAAATATTACTTCTGGCACTTAGAACTGTGCAATTGCAGGCAAGATATTCAGCCTGTTTTAGCCCGTTATTATTGCCTTATTGCCATTATGGCAACAATAATAATAACAATAATAATTTCCAACAAATCTTACTACCTAGTTTATTTTTCATCTTGTATTTTTTATTTCTGGTGTATATATGAATGTATGGCACTTGGGAAATGCCACCAAAATGATAGATATTATTTGTAATTCAATCATTTATTCAACAAGTATTTATTGAGTGACTACACAGTTATTATATTGATTTTTGCCCCACAGTTACAGTGCTTAGGGCTTAAGAACTTTTCAAGTACCTGCAAGAATGTTAGAAACCTAAAATTAAATTATTAACTCCAAGATAGAAAGCAAAATTTAATAAATGCTTAATTGAGTGTCTATTAAACTAAAATTATGTCAACCAGTTAACTGTTGACAATGCAATGCTTTTATAATTATATATAAATAATAAATATAATAGAGTTTACACCACGAAAACAAAACAAATTTAACTTGTTAATGGATACTTTTTTAAGATAAAACCATGACTGTCAAATAAATATACAAAGTGAACATATGTCAAATATTTTATTTAACTTATTAATTCATGAGGAAATCAGTAAGATGTTACAAGTAGTTCAAATGAGAATTCAAAGAGTAGAGCTATATGTAGGTCATGAAATGAATTTACAAATAAATGAAAAATTGGCTTTTTCCATAATTGTTTGGGTGGGGTGGGATTCAATTGTTCCTCCACCAGACAGAATTAATTTGCATGTTTATAGAAAAAAATTGTTTACATTGCTATCATTTTATTTTTATAACTTACAGAGTGGTAAATAGCTCAAAGATAGGATAGGTCTAAACCACATAGAATTAGATAAGCCAAAGTGGTATGCTCTAGACAACGCATAGTTTTCCAATAAAAACATCCAGTAATCTCTTTGGTAGTTTTTAGTACATTTCAAAGTCTTTCACAATTTTTTTCTAACAATCTCCTTCTTCCCCTTGTGATTATATAATCTCAAAGAAAGAATTCTTGATCACAAAATAAGGCTGATTTCAATTAGGTTTAGCCTGATTGTTTACATAGATGCAGCAAGGATGTTAATTAGCATATCGTTTTTCTTAAGTTTGCCAGTCTTTGCAAATCTTGAGCTATATAGTACTGAGCAACAACTAATGCTACAAAATTAACTTATGTCTGGGAGTTTTCATAAAAATCTCAGATGGGTTTAAAAGCCTCTACTATTTACTATCTTGAGGCTAGGAAATCAATTCCAAGAAACTCTCTCTACCAAATTTCACCTGCAGTACCTATGAATTTGGGTGAAATCCTCTTTTCTTACGGTCCCTGAATATCCTAAAGTTACTGGTGTACTAGAAAATGACCTTTCTAACACCCTGAAAGGTGGGGACTCTGTCAGCCAGGAACCAGGCCAGTTTTCCTGGGAGGGCTTTGTAGGCACTGATTCTCTAAGTATGACCAACTTCTGTTTGTTAAAACAAACTGGTGTTCATATCTGATTAAATGAGCACCATTCTCAGATATGACACTTCAGATAAGGCCTTGATTGTACTATCAATTATTTAATTATATTCTGGTGAAAAGCAGGACCAATTCCTACCAAAATTATGCAAATAGCTATATTGCCATGAAAAGTAAGGAGGTTCTTTAAGAGTTTCTGAATTCTGGGAACTCAGTGAGAATCAGATATTTAAAATCTGTTTCTTTAAATTTTTTTTAAAATTTTTTTGAGACAGAATTTTACTCTGTCACCCAGGCTGGAGTATAGTGGCACAATCTTGGCTCACTGCAACCTCTGCCTCCTGGGTTCAAGCAGTTCTCTGCCTCAGCCTCCTGAGTAGCTGGGATTCCAGCACCTGCCATCACGCCCAGCTAATTTTTGTATTTTTAGTAGAGATGAGGTTTCACCATCTTGGCCAGGCTTGTCTTGAACTCCTGACCTCATGATCCACCTGCTTTGGTCTCCCAAAGTGCTGGGATTACAGGTGTAAGCCACTGCGCCTGGCACCTCCCCCTCAAAATTTTTTTTTAAATTATACTTTAAGTTCTAGGATACATGTGCACCACACATGGTTTCTTCAATACCTATTTATTGAGAGTTTTTAACATGAAGCGGGGTTGAATTTTATTGAAAGCCTTTTCTGTATCTATTGAGATAATCGTGTGGTTTTTGGTTTGGGTTCTGTTTATGTGGTGAATCACATTTATTAATTTGTATATGTTGAACCAACCTTGCATCCCAGGAATAAAGCTTACTTGATTGTGGTGGATAAGCTTTTTGATGTGCTGCTAGATTTGGTTTGCCGTATTTTGTTGAGGATTTTTGTATCAATGTTCATCAAGGATATTGGCCTGAAGTTTTCTTTTTTTGTTGTGTCTCTGTCGGGTTTTGGAATCAGGGTGATGCTGGACTCATAGAATAAGTTAGGGAGGAGTCTCTCCTCCACAGTTGTTTGAAATAGTTTTAGTAGGAATGGTACCAGCTTTTCTTTGTACATCTGGTAGAATTCAGTTGTGAATTCATCTGGTCCTGGGCTTTTTTGGTTGGTGGGCTATTTATTACTGACTCAATCTCAGAGCTCATTATTGGTCTGTTCAGGGATTTAATATCCTTCTGGCTCAGTCTTGGGAGGATGTATGTGTCCAGGAATGTGTCCTTTTCTTCTAGATTTTCTAGTTTATGTACATAGAAGTGTTCATAATATTCTCTGATGATTATTGTATTTCTGTGGAGTCAGTGGTAATATCCCCCTTCTCATTTCTGATTGTTTTTATTTGGATCTTCTCTCTTTTCTCCTTCATTAGTCTAGCGAGTGGTCTATCTATTCTATTAATTTTTTTCAAAGAAAACAGCTCCTGGATTCATTCATCTTTGGGTGATTTTCTGTGTCTCAGTCTTCTTCAGTTTAGCTCTGATTTTGGTTATTGCTTGTCTTCTGCTAGATTTTGGATTGGTTTGCTCTTTGTTCTCTAGTTCTTTTCGTTGTGATGTGAGGTTGTCATATAGAGATCTTTCTAACTCTTTGAGGTGGGCTTTAAGTGCTACAAAGTTCCCTCTTAACACTGCCTTAGCTGTGTCCCAGAGATTCTGGTATGTTGCATCTTTGTTCTCATTAGTTTCAAAGAACTTCTTGATTTCTGCCTTAATTTCATTATTTACCCAAAAGTCATTCAGGGGCAGTTATTCAATTTCCATGTAATTGTATGGTTTTGAGTGAATTTCCTAGTCTTGATTTCTAATTTGATTGTATTGTGGTCTGAGAGGTTGTTTGTTATGATTTCAGTTCTTTTGCATTTGCTGAGGAGTGTTTTACTTCCAACTATGTAATCTATTTTAGAGTATGTGCCATGTGGTGATGTGAAGAATGTATATTCTGTTGTTTTGGAGAGTTCTGTTGATGTCTATCAGGTCCATTTCATCCAGTGCTGAGTTCAGGTCCTGAATATCAATGTTAATTTTCTGTCTCAATAATATGTCTAATATTGTCAGTGTTGTGTTAAGGTCTCCCACTGTTATTGTGTGGGAGTCTAAGTCTCTTTGAAGGCCCCTAAGAGCTTGCTTTATGAATCTGGCTGCTCCTGTGTTAGGTGCATATATATTTAGGATAGTTAGGTATTCTTGTTGAATTGAACCCTTTACCATTATGTAATGCCCTTCTTTGTCTTTTTTGATCTTTGTTGGTTTAAAATCTGCTTTGTCTGAAACTAGGATTGCAACCCCTGTCTTTTTCTGTTTTCCATTTGCTTGGTAGATTTGTCTCCATCCCTTTATTTTTAGCCTGTGTTGTCATTGCATGTGAGATGGGTCTCTAAAAGACAGCATACCAATGGGTCTTGGTTCTTTATCCAGCTTGCCACTTGTGCCTTTTAATTGGGGCATTTAGCCCATTTACATTCAAAGTTATTATTGATATGTGTGTGTTTGATCCTGTCATCATGATGTTAGCTGGTTACTTTGCAGACTTGTTTATGTGGTTACTTTATAGTATCACTAGTCTGTGTACTTCAGTGTGTTTTTGTAGCAGCTGGTAACGGTCTTTCCATATTCAGTGCTTCCTTCAGGAGCTTTTGTAAGGCAAGTCTTGTGGTAATAAATTCTCTTAGCATTTGCTTGTATAAGAATGCTAGTGATTTTTGTACATTAATTTGGTATCCTGAGACTTTACTGAAGTTGTTTAAAAACTTTACTGAAGTTGTTTAAAAACTTGACTGAAGTTGTTAAAGAATCTTATTTCTCCTTTGCTTATGAAGCTTTATTTGGCTGGATGTGAAATTCTGGGTTGGAATTCTTTTCTTTAAGAATGTTGAATATTGGCCTCCAATTTCTTCTGGTTTGTAGGTTTCTATTGAAAGGTCCACCATTAGTCTGATAAGCTTCCTTTTGTAGGTGACCTGACCTTTCTCTCTAGCTGCCTTTAACAATTTTTCTTTTATTTCAACCTTGGAGAATCTGATGATTATGTGTCTTGGGGATGATCTTTTTGTGAAGTATCTTAGGGGGTTTTCTGCATTACCTGAATTTGAACGTTGGCCTCTCTAGCTAGGTTGGGAAAGTTCTCATGAATGATATCCTGAAATATGTTTTTCAAGTTGTTTACACTCTCCCTATTTCTTTAAGGGACAAAAATGAGTGATAGATTTGGTTTCTTTACATAATTTCATGTTTCTTGGAGGTTTTGTTTGTTCCTTTTCATTCTTTTTTCTCTATTTTTGTCTGATTGTCTATTATCAGAAAGCCAGTCTTCAAGCTCTGAGATTCTTTTCTCCACTTGATCTATTCTGCTACTAATACTTGTGATTGCATTATGAAATTATTGTAGTGTGTTTTTCAGCTCTGTCAAGTAATTACATTCTTTTCTATACTGGCTATTTTATCTGTCAGCTACTGCATTGTTTTATCATGATTCTTAGCTTCCTTGGATTAGGTTTCAATGTACTCCTGTAGCTCAGTTATCTTCATTCCTGTCCATATTCTGAATTCTATTTCTGTTATTTCAGTCATCTCAGCCTGGTTCAGAACCCTTACTAGAGAGTTGATATGGTTGTTTAGAGGAAAGAAGACACTCTGGCTTTTTTAGTTGTCATGGTTCTTGTGTTGATTCTTTCTTATCTTTGTGGACTTATGTTCCTTCTATCTTTGAGGGTGCTGACCTTGGGATTTTTTTTTCTTTTATCCTATTTGATGACTTTGAGGGTTTGATTTTGGTGTAAGGTGGATTCGGCCAACTGGCTTTGTTTCTGGAAGATTTTAGGTGGCCAACACTCAGATCCTAACTTTGAGACTGCGCACTCTAACTCTGGGGGACTTGTATTGGGCTCCAAATTTGTTCTCTGGCTCCTTGAGGTTAGGAATCTACTTTGCTGGTTGGGGGTGGGGAGTGAGGTGCTCCGACACTGCTGGTCACTACACTCCGATGGGTGGTGTCAGCCAAAGCATTTCTTAGTGCACTGACAATGGGATCCTTCCTCATTCATACATGCCAGCGGCGTCAGTAGTGACAGCTGCGGCAGGGTGCTCACAGGTGCCGGGGATGCCTGCCTCCCTGCAGGCATTCACCACAGTGGTGGAGGCAATGCAGCTGTTGAGGACCCTGCTGGCAAATGTGTGAGCAGTCACATTGGTGGTGGTTTTGGCTTGGGGTGGGATGCCGGTGGGCACAGGTCTGTGTGACTTCTCTGTGCTCTGTAAGCAGGAGCGGTCTAAAATCAGTGTCATTTCAGTTTACAAAAGCAGAGTTTACTAAATTGTCATGGGTTAAAGAAGTATAAAAAGAGAGGGAATGGCTTTCTTATAGATTCAGAAAACAGAACATTAAAACAAAAACAATATTCCAGCTAACCCCAATAAAATTTCTCTTATCAGTATATTCAGTCCTATAATTAATTCTTATTCCTCTGGATCTTGGGTTAGCAATCGCATGAAGCTGTCTGCTTCTCAACTAAAAAGAGTTCTAGAAATCTTGCCTTAGCCCACAGGTGCAGTCTGAGTGTTGTCTAAGTTATGTTACATCAGAAGACTGTACCCAAGAGTCTATTCTTTGAAATGTCAATAGTTTGAAGTACCTAGTATAGTCCTTTTCCGGGAAGCTTTATTTAAGACATAAACTCTCGCCTTCACTTTATAGCATTACCTCAGGGATGTATTAGAGTAAAACAAAAACCATTTGTAGGTAACAAAGACATATGGCTGCGGTTAATTTCTTTCTTTTTTCCTTTTTTTTAAGGGCTGTTTTGCTTTTAATGAAGGCAGATACAAAATGCATCAATGCAAAAGAAACTTTTATATACTCATTAACATAGTGAGTAATGTAAATTACATTTTGATAATGTAAAATACAGTATGTTTGTTAGGCCTCAAAAAAGAAACCACAGAGTTAGCTGCAACTTACGGTAACTGGAAAAGCTCCTTAGGTTGTTTTTACCCACCACCTTTATTACAATAGTTCTAAATGATATCTGGGGAGGGGATTAAAAAATAATACAAAGCTCTTTTCAGCTGTGGTTCAAAGAACTCTAGTGAAGCTGTATGGCAATGACATTGTGGGACCATGAAATTTCCCCAGAAGTATTTCTAATAATATAGGCAGTTAAGAAGCTTAATAGTTTCAAAGTCTGGAAAGCAGCAAAAATATCTTAGAGAATTTAAAAACATTATAAACCTCTCTTCTCTCCTACAGAGACATTTTAAAGCATGGACATAACTTTAAGGATATTGAAAAAACATCAGTAGTTTTCATAAAGCTTCAATGAATACCCCAAGGCACAAGTGTTGAAAATGGTCTGTTCACAAAATGTCACTGCGTTGTACTTTTGGAGGTCCAGATATACTGTGCTTGCAGTGAGAGGACAACTTTATCCCTAGTTAAAAGCACCAGATGTGTCAAGCTCAGCTTCCATTTACACAGGATGCACCCAAAATCCCTACGATAGTGAATGGTTCAAGTACTAGACCACATTTCCAACGTCTTGCCTATTTGCTTAGTCGGCACTGAGGTTCTTTTAAACCCTGTAGGTCTGTAGAATATTTTGAAAGGCCAGAACTACCCTGAAAATAGTCTTGAAATAATACAGAGCCCTTCTAAAAGAGCTCACTGGATACTTTAATAACATTTACAGAAAAAAATAAAGACAATAGCTGAGTTTCTTTCAAGTGAAGATGAAAAATAATGTAGAACTAGCATGTAGGCTAAAATGTTTGGTAGTTAATGTCAAAAATTGCCAAGATTATTAATGTATATTTTTGGTAATCACTATTGGCCAGGTTAATTTTTTTTGTAAAATATACAATATTTTAACAGAACAGAAAAATCATTATTTTGACCACTAACAGAAGAAAACCCACAGCAAGAGAAGCATCTATAGGGCAATTAAAAGTTACGGAAGTTTACTAGCTTTAGAATACATCAATACACTTCGATTATAGGAATATTTCATTTTTAAGACTAGAGTGCTTTAATGTACTTTTAGTAACAACCCAATCTAAGGAGACTTGGAGGCTTGTGAAAAAGACGGGTCCACCAAGATGCTGCATTTCTAGTGTAGGGTGGATTAATACTTCTGTAAGAAGGAAGGAACTGAGTCACCTCAGCATTGCTAAACAGGGTTTTTCTTTTAAACAGTAACTCAATCTCATGACTCACCTCACTTCACTAGTACAAAATTAGGCAGGAGAAGAACTAAGCTCACTGGTCAGACTCAGAAACAATGATTTGGCAACCTGTAGTCACTCAGCTCATGATGTGTGATGATCGGCAGAAAACTGCTCAACTCTTGCTGTCCATTCCTTCACATCTGCAGAGGAGTTTGGTGTAACCACTTCTCTTTATCAACTTAAGCTGCATACAGGCAAAAAGGTCACAAACTGCAGGGAGGCCGAAAAGGTCTAGGAGGAAATTATATTCCTCCTGTAGAGGTGAATTAAGTAATACTTCCTGGGCCTTCTTTCCAAGCAGCCACTTGTCTTTGACAGAGGATAACTGGCTGAGGTTGCCCATCTTCTTCCTGGCAGGACCCAGTCAGCTGTGTTAAAGGGACACCAGGAAGTGGTCATGGGGCTTTTAGGCTTTGGTTTGCCAGCTCTGTCTTCCTTGGGACTTCCTTTTTTGTATGGCGGCCAGATGAGCCACTCTGACAGCTGTTCTTTATGACTTGGAAGGAATCAGAAATTCTAGAAGGAACCATTACCTTTAGTGCCTGTGTTCTCTTCTTTTCTAGAAGGACAGAGCCACATGTTCAGGGAATCTTTATGCTTCTCAGGCTCAGGTTTGGGTTCCTCAGGCATCCCATTTTTATCCTTTCCTTCTTTCTTCAGAAGCCACTTGCACAGAGCTTCCTTCTCACAATTCTCATCACACACACACTTTGCAAAGCTTGTGCAGGGCTCATTGGCTTTGCACATCTCCTCTACCTTACATGGGTCATGATGCTTCTGGACAGGCCAATCCCAGTAACCACACTGGGGGTGGACAATGGTGTTTTGGCCTCCAAGTGGTCATTCAGGCAGTTCAGATTGCCAGGTTTTCAATCTCCACCCCCTTGGGCTTGTTGCCCTGACAGTTGGTGCGGGAGTTGGTCTTGACAAGCCAATCGTTCACATTGTAGGACTAGCACAAGTGCTTAAACTTCTCACTGGTTTCATGACTGCCATTCTCAGGCTTCTCCAGCTTCTGGGGTTCCTAGGGAGTCACCAACCAATCTGATAGATCTGTCTCATCTTGTTCAGGAAACTCTTGATCTTCAGTTTCAATGGAGAAAGAACTGGTAGTGGAATGGCTGTTACACTTTTGATAACTTGGTTTTTCAGGAACTTCCTGTCACTGACTCTTGAGGAGCCAGTTTTCTAAGCCCTTTAGGTTTTCCCAGACACTACTGAAGAAATTGCAGGCTCTTGCAGAAGCCTGATTATTCTCCAAGGTCTGCTTTTGGGTGAGTCAGTCCAGACAATCACTGGCAGGTTTGCTTCCAAGGAGCCATTTGCTGAGAGGAACAGTTGTGATGCTGGATTCTGCTCTTGCATTGGGATATAGCCTCTTTTCTTCAGGAAAGGCCCAATATTTGATGAACTAGCATGATCCATCAAGTGCTCAGGAATTTGAATGGTTTTGAGAGACACAAATGTGGTGATGGTCTGATGCAGAGCAGTTGTGTCTGCTTCAAAGAGTAGGACAGTTGAATATTCAGGCTTAAAGGTCAAACTGCCCAGTCTCTCCAGGCACACAGAGACTTGATTGGCTAGAGCTTTGTTTTGGGTACACTCTAATCAATTATTCTTAATTATAGTCACCCTACTCTGCTATCAACTGCCAGAACTTATTCCTTTTATCTAACTGTATTTTTGTACCCATTAACCAACCTCTTTTTATGTCCCCTTCCCACTCTTCTTGGCCTCTGGTAACCATCATTCTACTGTCTACTGCTATGAGATCCACTTTTTAAGCTCTCATATAAGAGTGAGAGCATGGAATATTTGTCTTTCTGTGCCTGAGTTATTTTGCTTAACATAATGTCTTCCATTTCCATCCATGTTGCTTCAAATGACAGAATTTTATTATTTCTTATGGCTGACTAATATCCCATTGAGTATATGTACCACATTTTCTTTATCCATTCATCTGTTGAGGGCACTTAGGTTGCTTCCAAACCTTGGTTATTGTGAATAGTGCTGCAGTAAACACAGTAGTGCAGATATCTCTTTGATATACTGATTTCCTTTCTTGTGAACATATACCCAGCAGTGGAATTACTGGATCATATGGTAGTTTTATTTTTAGTTTTTTTGAGCAATCTCCATACTGTTTTCCATAATGGCTATGCTAGTTTACATTCCCAGCAACAGTGTGTATGTTTGTGTGAGTTCCCCTTTCTTCATATCATCTCCAGCATTTATTATTTTTTGTCTTTTTGATAACAGCCATTCTAACTGGGATGAGATGATATATTATTGTGGTTTTAATTTGCATTTCTCTGATGATTAGTGATGTTGAGCATTTTTTCATACACCTACTGGCTATTTGTATGTCTTATTTTGAGAGATGTCTATTCAGCACATTTTAAAATCTGTCTATTTTTAAATCTGATTTTTTTTGCTAAGTTGTCTGAGTTCGTTGTATATTCTGAATATTAATCCCTTGTCAGGTGAATAGTTTGCAAATATTTTCTCCCATTCTGCAGGTTCTCTTTTCACTCTGTTGTTTTCTTTGCTATGCAGAAGCTTTTTAGTTTGATATAATTCCATTTGTCTGTTTTTACTTTTGTTGCCTGTGCTTTTGATGTATTTTCCATAAAATCTTTGTACACATCGATGTCTTGAAACATTTTCCTCATGTTTTCTTCTAGTGGTTTCACAGTTTTGCATCTTACATGTACATCTTTAATCAATTTTGAGTTGATTTATTGTAGATGGTGAGTGATAGGAGTCTAGTTTCATTTTTCTGCATATAGATATTCAGTTTTCCCAGCACCATTTATTGAAGAGGCTATCCTTTACCCACTGAATGTTCTCAGCACCTTTGTTGAAAATCAGCTGGTTGTAAATACCCAGATTTATTTCAGGGATCTCTGTTTTGTTCCATATGTGTCTTTTTATGCCACACCATGCCCTTTTGGTTACTATAGCTTTGCAGTATATTTTGAAGTCAAGTATGTTGCCTCCAGTTTTGTTCTTTTTGCTCAGGATTTCTGTGGCTATTTGGGGTCTTTTGTGGTTCCATATACATTTTAAAATTGCCTTTTATATTTCTGTAAATAATGCCATTGGAATTTTGATGGAGATTGCATTGAATCTCTAGAACACTTTTGGTTGCGTGGTCATTTTCACAATATTAATCCTTCCAGTCCAAGAACATGGTACATTTTTCAATTTGTTTGTATTCTCTTTAATATCTTCCACTGGCATTTTATGCTTTTCCTTATAGTGATAGTTCACCTCCTTGGTTAAATTTATTTCTAGATATTTTAATTTTTTAATAGCTATTTTAAATGTGACTGTGTGCTTAATTTCTTTCTCAGCTGGTTTGTTGTTGGTGTATAGAAATGCAACTGATTTTGTATGTTGATTTTGTATCCTGAAACTTTCCTGAATTTGTTTATCAGTTCTAAGAGGTTTTCTTGGTGAAACTTTTAGGGTTTTCTATATATAAAATTATGTTGTCTGCAAACAGGGTCATTTGACTTCTTTCTTTTCAATTAAAGTGCCTGTTATTTTTTTCTCTTGCCGAATTGCCCTGGACTTTCACTACTATGATGAATATTTTTTTTTCTCTTGCCTAATTGCCATAGGACTTTCATTACTAGGATGAAGTGGGCATCCTTGTCTTGTTCTAGGTCTTAGAGGAAAAGCTTTCAGCTTTTCCCCATTCAGTACAGCTGTGGGTTTGTCATATATGACCTTTATTGTGTTGAGGTATGATCCTTCTATAACTAGTTTGTTGAGAATTTTTTTTATCATGAAGGGATGTTGAATGTCATCAAGTGTATTTTTTACATCTAATTGAGATGATCAGTTTTTGTCCTTCATTCTGTTCATGTGATGTATCACATTTATTGATTTGTGTATGTTGAACCATCCATGGGTCCCTGGGTTAAATCCCACTTGATCAGGGTGAATGGTCTTTTTAATGTGCTGGTAGTTTCGGTTTGCTAGTTTATTTTTTATTTTTTATTTTTTATTTTTAGGATTTCTACATCTATGTTCATCAGGGATATTGGCCTATAGTTTTCTTTTCTTATTGTATATTTGTCTGGTTCTGGTATCACAATAATGCTGGCCTCATACATTGAGTTTGAAATAATTCCCTCCTCTTCAATTTTCTGGAAGAGTTTGAGGAGAATTAGTATTAGTTCTTTAAATGTTTAGTAGAATTCAGCAGTGAAGCCATCAGGTCCTGGGCTTGCTTTCATGGAAGACTTTTTATTACTGATTCAATCTCATTACTTTTAATTGATCTGTTCAAGTTTTCTATTTCTTCTTGGTTCAATCTTGGGTAGGTCGTTTGTGACCCAGAATTTATCCATTTCTGCTAGGTTTTCCAATTTGTTGACATACAGTTGTTCATATAGTCTCAAGTTATCCTTTGTTATTTCTGTGGTATCAGTTGTGATGTCTCCTCTTTCATTCCTGATTTTATTTATTTGGGTCTTTTCTCTTTTTTTCTTGGATAGTCTAGCTAATGTATTGTTGATTCTCTTTATTTTTCAAGACATTAACTTTTCATTTTATTGATCTTGTGTATTTTTTGTCTCAATTTTGTTCACTTCTCCTCTGATTTTTATTATTTCTTTTCTTCTACTAACTTTGGGTTTGCTTTGTTCTTGCTTTTCTGCTTCCTTGAGATGTACATTAGGTTGTTTATTTGAAATCTATGGCATTTATTGCTGTAAACTTCCCTCTTAACACTGCTTTGGTATATCCCATAGGCTTTGGTATGTTGTGTTTCTATTTTCATGATTCACGAAATTTTTAATTTTTCTTCATTGACTCATTGGTCTAGTTGGTCCTCTTGCTTATATTCTTCTATTTTATATTTTTAAAAATACTCCATGGGTAAGACTGATGTATATCCCCAGTTGAGAATTAATGATCTAGAATCCTCTAGATTCAAATTAAAGAAGTAAGTTTTTGGTTAAGTTAGCATTTCAAATAATAACTGAGTTTACAACTAATAATGCTATATGCTATACTGCTGTTGTCTAATATCAGACAAAACATTGCCAGGATACTAACAAATACAGAAAAACTTGAAAGAAACCATTTCTTAAGAGTTTTGATCAGTGTTTTCCCTGAGGTGAAAACATAGGCTAAAAAAGTGAGAACATTGACAAATCCCCAGGGGCATCCCACAAATCATACAATTTCTGAAGTATTCACTTAACTTACACAGATTTCACCTGGGGCAGGCTGAATGTCTCTTCTGATATCTCTTCCCATGAAACTCTTACACTAGTCACATATCAAACAAACCCACTTATTTCTAATACTTCTTTTTTTATAAAGTAAAAGAGAAAACCTTGTCATTTTTTTTCCCCAGAGCTTTCTGGGAAATCTCAAAGATGAAAGTTTTAGGTGTAAAAAAAATCTTGAAACTTTTATTTCATTTTTTTTCTACATTTAGGATCCTATTTGGGGAAGGCAAATTTTTAAAAGTTATCAGAACAGTTTGGACACTTGCTTAAGAGAGGCCATGGATACCTAAGAAGCAATATTTGGTTACCTATTTAATTAAAGTGACAATAAAACATTTAAAAATATATACTAACAGCAATGCAGTTAGAAAAAACCCTTATGTCTTTCATAAATGAGGAATTTTTTTCTCCTTAAATAATCAAAGACATTATAAGGTCATCATATAACACAGAAAATTATTCTGGTAAGACACAGAATGTTTTCTCTCTAGACAGAAAGAATTCTTCACTTTAATTTTGTAAAGTAAGCATAGTATTCATTACAGACAGTGAAGAATTACCATTCATATTGTAAACAAAGGCATGCATCAATAAACCAGGGAAGCAAACCCATCAAAATAGAATGAACTTTCCTAAGATTTTAACACATTTCATCACTTCTTTTCAGACTGAGCTATCATCCACAAAGGCCAAGCTGAATCCACATTCCAAGTGTGGTCTTTCCTTATGCTCTTAGGTATTCTGGGACAAACTGACACATGACATAAGGACAGATCTCAGGTCCAAAAGATCAAAACAAATTTTTAAAGTATTTCTAACATATTACTTACGTAAACATGCAATTTGTTCATCACTGCTATTCTCAAATTAGACAATAAACCAATATTTTTAAAATTCTCAGCTCTAATTTCTAATATGATATTGATAGTTATAATCTACATACACAGATAACCTTTGAGATCTGCAACAAGCCCCAAGGGTGTAAAATGGTTTGGAGACCAAAAATTTGAGGACAGCCGCTCTTTTTCCATGAAATATCAAAACACACATGCAGTTGGATCTCCCTGTCACTATCGCTCCTTAGTGGCAACCACTCATTAATTATAACTTTTAAACAAAGTAACTAACTTCTCATTTACAGAGAAAAGTCAGTGTGGGATGGGTAATTGAGAACTTCCTGCAATACATGAGCATTACAGCAAACTAGAAAAGCTTGAAACAATTTTCTACAGCCATGCACATCTCTTTTACATGTTCTTAAAGTGGCAAAAGTGAACATGTTCACTAACATTACTCATAGATATAGCCCCTCTAGAGCTTTTAATTAATTAATTATATGGTACAGTAGTCTATCTTACTTAGAAATTATGTAGATATTCTCCATATATCTAATAATTAATTTAATACCAGTTCAAGGTTTTTCAACTACCTAAGGATCTTGGAAATTATCTTCAAGTTGGCAGACTACGAAACATAATTATTCTTGAAATAAAGTTTTGGAAGTCATGATTCAATTTTGTTGGACACAAATTTACATTATGTACAAATAATGTTAGTGTGTTTGATCAGTAACCTGATAACTATAGGACAAAGCAAAGCCAAGTAGAATAAAATGTATGCTTCTATTATACTCAGCACAGATAAATCAGAGAAGACGTAACTGTTTTATTAAACCAAACATATTAAACTACAAATGCTCCTTGACTTATGATGGAGTTATGTCTTAATAAACCCATTGTAAATTGAAAGTATTGTAAGCCAAAAACACTTTCAATTTATGATATTTTCTTTTTCTTTCTTTCTTTTTTTTTTTTTTTGAGACAGGGTCTTGCTCTGTTGCCCAGGGGGAGTGCAGTGGTGCAATCATCTCACTGCAGCCTTGGCCTCCTGGGCTCAGTGGATCTTCCCACCTTAGCCTCTTGAGTAGCTGGGACTATAGGCGCATGCCACCATGCCTGGCTAATTTTCGTATTTTTTGTAGATACGGGGTTTGGCCATGTTGCCCAGGCTAGCTTTGAACTCCAGGGCTCAAACAATCTGCCCACCTCGGCCTCCCAAAGTGCTGGAATTAGAGGTGTGAGCCACAGCACCCAGCCAGTATTTTCAATTTGAGATGAGTTTGTCTGGATGTAACCCCGTTGAAACTGAGGAGTGTACTGAATGAATATCACTTTTGCACCATTGTAAAGTTGAAAAACCCTAAATCAAACGATGGTAAATCGGGAACTTTCTGCAGTCTTATTTGCCAAAGATTTGCTGTAATTATGTGAGCTTGGGCAGGGTGCAGTGACTCACACCTATAATCTCAGTGCTTTGGGAGGCCAAAACGAAAGGATGGCTTGAGCTCAGGTGTTCAAGGCTGCAGTGAGCTATGACTGTGTCACTGAACTCCAACCTGGATGACAGAACAGGACCCTGTTTCTCAAAGAAAAAAAAAAAAGGTGGAAGGTGGGCAGGGTGGCTCCTGCCTGTAATCCTAGCACTTTGGGAAGTTGAGGCAGGAGGCTGACTTGAGGTCAGGAGTTCGAGACCAGTCTAACAACATAGAGAGACCTGTTTCTGCTAAAAATTTAAAAAACAACAAAAAAAATCTGAGTGTAGTTGGCATGCATCTGTAGTCCCAGGTACTCAGGAGGCTGAGATGGGAAGATCACTTGAACCCAGGGGTGAGGCTGGAGTGAACCATGGTTGTGCCACTGCACTCCAGCCTGAGGGACAGAGCAAGACCCTGTTTCAAAAAAAAAAAAATTACTTGGATTCTTAAAGGGTTTCTGAATTTGTTTCTGCAAGCATATTTTAGTGTAGTACATTTAAAATATTAGAAATCCAATCTCCTCAGTTTATTAAAATTTTAGGAATAGTCAATTTATAAAAGCACTTATTTATGTCTTTAAGTCAATCAGAATAGAACTTCTTTAAGAAACCAAAATTTAATTGATTAATACTCTCTCGAGGTAGGAAAAGATTTTGTACTCACACAAGAGGTAAAGGCTTGAATTACAGAAATAGATGTCTAGCCACAAAGGAGCTTAGAGCTTCAATTCTACAGTTTTAGCCTCAGGTTAAGAGATAGAAGGCACAGAAACACAAAAACTCACTGGTACAGATATCAAAGGGCTACTCTCCTTCCCGATGGGCACTAACGTCTTTGAGCTAAAAATAGACAAATTGATAAACAAATTAATACTAACCAACCAGATTCTCTGTCATCTTTTTATTTAACAGAAAACAGATTTATATAACATATTAATCCATTTATAGAAACCGTTAAATGATCAGACTGTAAAACCAAATTCCCGCTCATTGTTGCCACCACTGGGGGATGACTTCTCAGCCATATGCAAAAGAAACAAATGAAATGAAATAAAACAAAACAAGACACAGAATTGGTGGAGATGGGGAAAAAAATGAGAGAAACAGTCAACAATGTTCTATTGCTACCCATACTAGTCAGTGTTCTCTAGAGGGCAGGACTAATAGGATAGATCTATATATGTAAGGGAGTTTATTAAGGAGAATTGACTCGCATGATCACAAGGTGAAGTCCCACAGTAGGCCATGTGCAAGCTGAGGAGCAAGGAAGCCTGTCCGAGTCCCCAAACCTCAAAAGTAGGAAAGCCAGCAGGGCGCAGTGGCTCACGCCTGTAATCCCAACACTTTGGGAGGCTGAGGTGGGTGGATCACGAGGTCAAGCGGTCAAGACCATCCTGGCCACCATGGTGAAACCCCATGGCACGTGCCTGTAGTCCCAGCTACTCGGGAGGCTGGGGCAGGAGAATCACTTGAACCTGGGAGGCGGAGGTTGCAGTGAGCCGAGGTCGTGCCACTGCACTCCAGCCTAGTGAGAGAGAGAGAGAGAGACTCCCTCTCAAAAAAAAAAAAAAAAAAAAAAAGTAGAGAAACCGACAGTGCAGCCTTAAGAGCTTTCAGTCTGTGACCAAACACTGAGAGCCCCTGGCAAACCACTGGTCTAAGTCCAAGAGTCCAAAAGCTGAGGAACTTGGAGTCCCATGTTTGAGGGCAAGAAGCATCTAGCATGGAAGAAAGATAAAGCCCAGTAGACTCAGCCAGTCTAGCCCTTCCACGTTCCTCTGCCTGCTTTTATCCTAGCTTTGCTGGCTGCTGATTAGATGGTGCCCACCCAGATTGAGAGTGAGTGCCTCCCAGTCCACTGACTCAAGTGTTAATCTCCTTTGGCAACAGCCTCAGTGACACACCCAGGAACAATACTTTGCATCTTTCAATCCAATCAAGCTGACACTCAATATTAACCATCACACTACCTCAGGTTCCTCTCCAGGAGCCAAGAATTTACATACTGGGGCTTCAGCTTCCTGGAGATGCATTTCTCTTCTCCAGGAGTGCAGTTTTCTCTTGGTCTGTCAGGTGAGTCCACTCTGCACATCGCTGGAAGATGTCTAAAGCTGCTAAAAAATAATTTTTTTAAAAAAAAGGTAAACATAACATACAAATATAAAATGAACATGTCAATAATTTTATTTAACTTAATAAGAGAAATAGTATGATGTTACAATGTATTCAAAAGAGATTTCAAAGAGCAGAGACACATGCAGGCATGCAGGGGAGGAAAAATGGCTTTTCCTTCTACTGGTCTTAGAGTTGTAGGCTGGGGCCCTTGTAATGAAAGACAGGAACAACAGAAATGCTAACATATTTATTTAATACAAGTTTTTTGTAACACTGGGGACTTCCCAAGGAAAGAAAACCCCAAAGAAACAGTTAAACCTGTGTTTTGATGCCAGGTTTGATGAAGAGGGGAAAGTTGTAGAAGAATGTGTTAGGACAAAGGGAATGAGTAAATCGGGGGAACGTAGCAAGGCCTGTTCACTCACATTCCTCTCTGTGTCCCTCCATCTTCAGAGGTAAGGATGCTTCTTTCCTCCGGATGTAGAGAGGGCACCTCTCACATGAGAGGTTTATTATCTCCTTCATGGGAGAAGGGCAGGGGAAAGTCAGAGAGACCTTTCTGCACTACGTATTTCTCAAATTCCTTCAGCTGCAAATACTCAGTATGCCAAGGTGGGTGGCATATTTTGGGGCAATGTGTCCTGAACTTGGAGTTACATGTAAGTGACACTTAACATGAATTTACAGATAAATGTAAATGTAAAATCTGCTTTTTCCATAGTGAAAGGGGGAAGGGAAATCAATTGTCTCCCCACCTAACAAAATGTGTTTTCATGTTTATAGACCAGAATGATTTGCATTGCCACCAGCTATCTACAATTTACAGAGTTGTAAAATAGCTCAAAGACTATGAAAGATGAAAACCCCATAGAGCAGAAAACCTAAAGGGGTGTGCTTTAGACAACATAGAGATTTCCATTGAAGATATACTCTCATCTTTTTGTTTGTTTGTTTTGGTCCATTTCAAAGTCTTTCACAGACAAGGCTCAAAAGTATAAAAATTATAAAAATCACACAAAGTTTACAGCAAAACAGTTATATTAAATGTGGGCCATAGGTACATTTTACTATCTTTGATTTGACGTGGAGTGGAATATTAAAAAAAAAAGTGAAAGTGCCTAGAATCTGTAAAGGTCCCGTTGCTGTTTAGTAGGTGATAGCACTGTGTTAAGCAATTGGGGGATCACTGAGAAGAGGGGAGATTTGGGCCAAGCCTTCATGGGACTTATATCCCATTTCATCATGGTGTACAAAAACAAAGAAAAAAGTTTTTTTAAATTAGGTACTGATATGTAATCAGAAAAATTAAGTTCAGTAAAAGAGGATGGTGCGGAGGAAATGTAACTGACTAAATAAGGTGGTATAGAAGATATTGTTGGTTGCTGACTTACTATGTTTCACCACTTTTGTGAGATCAGACCCTTAATTTTTTTCTAGTATAGAGGGGCTCAAAGTGTGCAGGGAAGGTAGGCCCTTTCCCTGGTTCCAGGCTATGGTCAAAGCCCATCACGGTAATTCTATTCTCTGTGTCTTTCTCTCCATTACTGCCGAAATTACTCTGTTTCTGGCACCATGATCTCTCTTTAGTGTTACCATTCTCCAAATAATTTTCTTTCTGTTAACCTGTTTAATTGTGAACTTAATTATAAATTAATTCATTTAAAATTAATTGTGAAATTGTGAAAACACAGACACATAATGAAAAGCATATAAAATGAAAAGAACAGCTTTTAATAAAATGATCATCCATGTAACTATCATGCAGGGAATAGACTAAGAGATTGTGAGCATCCTCCAGTCCATCCACGTGTCTTTGCCTGATGGTGGCCCCTTTCTTATTTCCAGAGGCAATCACTATCTTGATACGGTGCTAATTTCATCTAGCCTTTTCGTCAGGGTTTTACCACCTATATATTCATCTGAAAAATTTGCAGTTATGGCTGTCCTGAACTTTATTATAAGTTGCTTCCTTCACTCAACACTGTATTTGTGAGATTCATTCATGTTGCTGGCAAAATTAATTTGCTAAGTTTCATTGCTATATAGCAGTGTTCTCAAAACTTTTTGCTCTCAGAACCCCTTTACACTGTTAAACATTATTGGGAAGCCCAAATACCGTTTGTTTATATAGGTTATACCTATCAGTATTTAGTGCATTAGAAATTAAAATGAAAATCTAAAAATATTTCTTGGTTCATTAGAAATAATATTAATACTTCAAAAAAGTATTGGATACATGGTAAATCTAGAATTGCTGTATAATCCAGCAATTCCACTTCTAGAAAGTGGGAACACAAACACATGTTTGTGTACCAGTGTTTACTGCAGCATTTTCCACAATAGCCTAAAGGAGTGTACAACCCAAATGTCCATCAATGCAATGCTAAATACCATCAAAATGTGGTATATACATATAATGGAATATTATCAGCCATAAACGAGAATGAAGTTCTGCTACAACATGGATGAATCTGAAAAACAATATGCTAGGGGTGAAATAAACCAGATACAAAAGGACAAATATTGTATAATTACATTATATGAAATGTCTAGAATAGGCAAATTCATAGAGACAGAAAGTAGATTAAATGTTTCCAGGGCTTAGGGGAGGGAAGGAATGGGAGTTATTGCTTTAAGAACATAGTGCTTTTGTTTGTGGTAATATAATTAGAATTGCACACTTAAAAATTCTTAAAATGGGATCGAGACCATCCTGGCTAACATGGTAAAACCCCGTCTCTACTAAAAATGCAAAAAATATTAGCTGGTCATGGTGGCACGTGCCTGTAGTCCCAGCTACTCGGGAGGCTGAGGCAGGAGAATCGCTTGAACCCAGGAGGTGGAGGTTGCAGTGAGCCAAGATCATGCCACTGCACTCCAGCCTGGGTGACAGAGTGACTCTCCATCTCAAAAAAAATAAAAAATAAGGAGTCATTTCCAAGGTGGCTGAATAGGAGCAGCTCTGTTCTGTATCTCCCAGCGAGATCAATGCAGAAGACAGGTGATTTCTGCATTTCCAAATGAGGTACCTGGTTCATCTCACTGTGACTGGGACAGTGGGTGCAGCCCATGGAGGGTGAGCTGAAGCAGGGCGGGGTGCAAGGGGTCAGGGGATTTCCCTTTCCTAGCCAAGGGAAGCCGTGACAGACTGTACCTGGAGAAATGGTACACTCCTGACCAAGTACTGCACTTTGCCCATGGTTTTAGCAACTGGCAGACCAGGAGATTCCCTCCCATGCCTGGCTTGGCAGGTCCCACGCCCACGGAGCCTTGCTCACTGCAAGCACAGCAGTCAGATCAACCTGCGATGATGCAGCTGGATATGGGGAGGGGCATCCGCCATTGCTGAGGCTTGAGTATCTCACAGTGTAAACAAAGAGGCCTGGAAGCATGAACTAGGTGGAGCCCACCGCAGCTTAGCAAGGCCTACTGCCTCCATAGATTCCACCTCTGCGGGCAGGGCATAGTAGGACAAAAGGCAGCAGACAGCTTCTGTAGACTTAAACATCCCTGTCTGACAGCTCTGAAGAGAGCAGTGGTTTTCTCAGCAAGGTGTTTGAGCTCTGAGAATGGATAGACTGCCTCCTCAAGTGGGTCCCTGACCCCGTGTAGCCTGATTGGGAAACAGCTCGCAGTAGGGGCTGACAGACACCTCAAACAGGTGGGTGCCCCTATGGGACAAAGCTTCCAGAGGAAGGATCAGGCAGCAATATTTGCTGTTCTGCAGCCTCCGCTGGTGATACCCAGGCAAACAGGGTGTGGAGTGGACCTCCAGCAAACTCCAACAGACCTGCAGCTGAGGGCTCTGACTGTTAGAAGGAAAATGAACAAACAGAAAGGAATAGCATCAACATCAACAAAAAGGAGATCCACACCAAAACCCCATCTCTAGGTCACCAACGTCAAAGACCAAAGGTAGATAAAACCACAAAGATGGGGAGAAACCAGAGCAGAAAAGCTGAAAATTCCAAAAAAGCAGAAGGCCTCTTCTCCAAAGGATCACAGCTCCTCGCCAGTAAGGGAACAAAATTGGATGGAGAATTAGTTTGATGAGTTGGCAGAAGTAGGCTTCAGAAGGTCAGTAATAACAAACATCTCCAAGCTAAAGGAGCATGTTCTAACCCATGGTAAGGAAGCTAAAAATCTTGAAAAAAGGTTAGATGAGTGGCTAACTAGAATAAACAGTGTGGAGAGGACCTTAAATGACCTGATGGAGCTGAAAACTATGGCATGAGAACTTCATGATGCATGCACAAGCTTCAATAGCTGATTCAATCAAGTGGAAGAAAGGATATCAATGATTGAAGATCTAATTAATGAAATAAAGTGAGTAGACATGGTTGGAGAAAAAAGAGTGAAAAGAAACAAACAAAGCCTCCAAGAAATGTGGGACTATGTGAAAACACCAAATCTAAGTTTGATTGGCGTACCAGAAAGTGACGGGGAGAATGGAACCAAGTTAGAAAACACTCTTCAGGATACTATCCAGGAGAATTTCCCTAACCTAGCAAGGCAGGGCAACATTCAAATTCAGGAAATACAGAGAAGACCACAAAGATACTCCTCGAGAAGAGCAACCCCAAGACCCATAACTGTCAAGATTCACCAAGGCTGAAATAAGGAAAAAATGTTAAGGGCAGCCAGAGAGAAAGGTCGGGTTACCCACAAAGGGAAGCCCATTAGACTAACTGCGGATCTCTTGGCAGAAACCCTACAAGCCGGAAGAGAGTGGGGACGAATATTCAACATTTTTAAAGGAAAGAATTTTCAACCCAGAATCTCATATCCAGCCAAACTAAGCTTCATAAGTGAAGGATAAATAAAATCCTTTACAGACAAGCAAATGCTGAGAGATTTTGTCACCACCAGGCCTGCCTTACAAGAGCTGCTGAAGGAAGCACTAAACATGGAAAGGAATAACCAGTACCAGCCACTGCAAAAACATGCCAAATGGTAAAGACCATCAATCCTATGAAGAAACTGCATCAATTAACGGGCAAAGTAACCAGCTAGCATCATAATGATAGAATTAAATTCACACATAACAATATTAACCTTAAATGTAAATGGGCTACATGCCCCAATTAAAAAACACAGACTGGCAAATTGGATAAAGAGTCAAGACCCATTGGTGTGCTGTGTTCAGGAGACCCATTTCACGTGCAAAGACACACATAGGCTGAAAATAAAGGAATGGAGGAAGATCTATCAAGCAAATGGAAAGCAAAAAAGCAAGGGTTGCAATCGTAGTCTCTGATAAAACAGACTTTAAACCAACAAAGATCAAAAGAGACAAAGAAGTCCATTCCATAATGGTAAAGGGATCAATTCAATAAGAACAGCTAACTATCCTAAATATATATGCATCCAATACAGGAGCACCCAGATTCATAAAGCAAGTTCTTAAAGACCTAAAAGAGACTTAGACTCCCACACAATAATAATGGGACACTTTAACACCTCTCTGTCAATATTAGATCGAGACAGAAGGTTAACAAGGATATCCAGGACTTGAACTCAGCTCTGGACCAAGTGGACCTAATAGACATCTACAGAACTCTGCACCCCAAATCAACAGAATATACATTCTTCTCAGCACTACATTGCACTTATTCTAAAATTGACCACATAATTGGTAGTAAAATGCTCCTCATCAAATGTAAAAGAACAGAAATCACAACGTACTGTCTCTCAGACCACAGTGCAATCAAATTAGAACTCAGGATTAAGAAACTCACTCAAAACTGCACAACTACATGGAAACCGAACAACCTGCTCCTAAATGACTACTGGGTAAATAACGAAATGAAGGCAGAAATAAAGATGTTCTTTGAAACCAGTGACAACAAAGACACAAAGTACCAGAATCTCTGGGACACATTTAAAGCAGTGTGTAGAGGGAAATTTATAGCACTAAATGCCCACAAGAGAAAGCAGGAAAGATCTAAAATTGATACCCTAACATCACAATTAAAAGAACTAGGAAGCAAGAGCAAACAAATTCAAAAGCTAGCAGAAGGCAAGAAATAACTAAGATCAGAGCAGAACTGAAGGAGATAGGACACAAAAAACCCTTCAAAAAAATCAATGAATCCAGGAGCTGGTTTTTTGAAAAGATCAACAAAATTGATAGACTGCTAGTAATAAAGAAGAAAAGAGAGAAGAATCAAATAGATGCAATAAAAAATGATAAAGGGGATATAACCACTGATCCCACAGAAATACAAACTACCATCAGAGAATACTAGAAACACCTCTATGCAAATAAACTAGAAAATCTAGAAGAAATGGATAAATTCCTGGACTCACATACCCTCCCAAGACTAAATCAGGAAGAAGTTGAATCTCTGAATAGACCAATAACAGGTTCTGAAATTGAGGTAATAATTAATAGCCTACCAACCAAAAAAAGTCCAGGACCAGATGGATTCACAGCCGAATTCTACCAGAGGTAAAAAGAGGAGCTGGTACCATTCCTTCTGAAACTATTTCAATCAATAGAAAAAGAGGGAATCAGCCAGGCATGGTGGCTCATGCTTGTAATCCCAGCACTTTGGGAGGCCGAGGCAGGTGGATCAAAAGGTCAGGAGATCAAGACCATCCTGGCTAACATGGTGAAACCCCATCTCTACTAAAAATACAAAAAATTAGCTGGGTGTGGTGGCGGGCACCTGTAGTCCCAGCTACTCAGGAGGCTGAGGCAGGAGAATGGTGTGAACCCGGGAGGCAGAGCTTGCAGTGAGCCGAGATCGCACCACTGCACTCCAGCCTGGGCGACAGAGCAAGACTCCGCCTCAAAAAAAAAAAAAATAAAGAATCCTCCCTAACTCGTTTTATGAGGCTAGAATCATCCTGATACTAAAGCCTGGTAGAGACACAACAAAAAGAGGGAATTTTAGGCCAATATCCCTGATGAACACCAATGCAAAAATCCTCAATAAAAGACTGGCAAACCAAATCCAGCAGCACATCAAAAAGCTTATCCACCATAATCAAGTCAGTTTCATCCCTGGGATGCAAGGTTGGCTCAACATACACAAATCAATAAACGTAATCCATCACATAAACAGAACCAATGACAAAAACCACATGATTATTTCAATAGATGCAGAAAGGGCCTTCAACAAAATTAAACAGCCCTTCATGCTAAAAACTCTCAATAAACTAGGTATTGATGAAATGTATTTCAAAATAATAAGGGCTATTTATGACAAACCCACAGCCAATATTATACTGGCTGGGCAAAAATTGGAAGCATTCCCTTTGAAAACTGGTGCAAGACAAGGATGCCCTCTCACCACTCCTATTCAACATAGTGTTGGAAGTTCTGGCTTGGTCATTCAGGCAAGAGAAAAAAATAAAGGGTATTCAATTAGGAAAAGAGGAAGTCAAATTGTCCCTGTTTTCATATGACATGATTGTATATTTAGAAAACCCCATTGTCTCAGCCCAAAATCTCCTTAAGCTGATAGACATCATCAACAGTCTCAGGATACAAAATCAATATGCAAAAATCACAAGCATTCCTATACACCAATAATAGACAAACAGAGAGCCACAACATGAGTGAACTCCCATTCACAATTACTACAAAAAGAATAAAATACCTAGGAATCCAACTTACAAGGGATGTGAAGGACCTCTTCAAGGAGAACTACAAACCACTGCTTAACTAAATAAAATAGGACACAAACAAATGGAAGAACATTCCATGCTCATGGATAGGAAGAATCAATATTGTGAAAATGGCCACACTGCCCAAAGTAATTTATAGATTCAATGCTATCCCCATCAAACTACCATTGACTTTCTTCACATAACTGGAAAAAACTACTTTAAAGTTCTTATGGAACCAAAAAAGAGCCCGCATAGCCAAGACAATCCTAAGCAAAAAGAACACAGCTGGAGGCATCACACTACCTGACTTCAAACTATACTACAAGGCTACAGTAACCAAAACAGCATGGTACTGGTACCAAAACAGATATATAGACCAATGGAACAGAACAGAGGCCTCAGAAATAACACCACACATCTACAACCATCTGATCTTTGACAAACCTGACAAAAACAAGCAATGGGGAAAGGATTCCCTATTTAATAAATGGTGCTGGGAAAACTGACTAGCCATATGTAGAAAGCTGAAACTGGATCCCTTCCTTACACCATATACAAAAATTAACTCAAGATGGATTAAAAACTTAAATGTTAGACCTAAAACCATAAAAACCCTAGAAGAAAACCTAGGCAATACCATTCAGGACATAGGCATGGGCAAAGACTTCATGACTAAAACACCAAAAGCAATGGCAACAAAAGCCAAAATTGACAAATGGGATCTAATTAAACTAAAGAGCTCCTGCACAGCAAAAGAAACTATCATCAGAGTGGACAGGCAACCTACAGAATGGGAGAAAATTTTTGCAATCTACTCATCTGACAAAGGGCTAATATCCAGAATCTACAAAGAACTTAAACAAATTTACAAGAAAAAAACAACCCTATCAAAAAGTGGGCAAAGGATATGAACAGACACTTCTCAAAAGAAGACATTTATGCAGCCAACAGACATATGCAAAAATGCTCATTATCACTGCTTATCAGAGAAATGCAAATCAAAACCACAATGAGATACCATCTCATGCCAGTTAGAATGGTGATCATTAAAATGCCAGGAAACAACAGGTGCTGGAGAGGATGTGGAGAAATAGGAACACTATTAGACTGTTGGTGGGAGTGTAAATTAGTTCAACCATTGTGAAATACAGTGTGGCGACTCCTCAAGGACCTAGAACTAGAATTACCATTTGACACAGCAATCCCATTACTGGGCATATACTCAAAGGATTATAAATCATTCTACGATAAAGACACATGCACATGTATGTTTACTGCGGCACTATTCACAACAGCAAAGACTTGGAACCAACCCAAATGTCCATCAATGATAGACTGGATTAAGAAAATGTGGCACATATACACCATGGAATACTATGCAGCCATAAAAAGAATGAGTTCATGTCCATCCTTCGCAGGGACATAGATGAACTTGGAAACCATCATTCTAAGCAAACTATCACAGGACAGAAAACCAAACACTGCATGTTCTCACTCATAGGTGGGAGTTGAACAATGAGAACACATGGACATAGGGTGGGGAACATCCCACACCAGGGCCGGTCTGGGGTGGGGAGCTGGGCGAGAGCTAGCATTAGGAGAAATACTTAATGTAAATCATGAGTTGATGGGTGCAGCAAACCAACATTGCACATGTATACCTATGTAACAAAGCTGCACGTTGTGCACATGTACCCTAGAACTTAAAGTATAATTATAATAAAAAAGAAAACAAAACAAAAAATTCTTAAAATGACAATTTTTCTGCTATATATATTTTAGCATAATAAAACAATAACAAAAATAATGATAATAAAACCATTACTGTAACATTAGTGCTATGGTCTGAATGTTTGTCCCCTTGCCCCAAAATTCACATGTTAGAATCCTAATCCTCAAGGTGATGGTATTAGATGAGGTGTTTGGAAGATGACTAGGTCATGAGGGCAGAGCCCTCATGAATCAGATTAATGCCCTTATAAAAGGGCTTAAGGGAACTCCTTTGCCTCTTCCCCCATGTGAGGACTCAGGGAGAAGACACCATCTGCGAACCAGAAAGCAACTCTTCACCAGACACTGAATCTCCCAGTGCCTTGATCTTGGACTTCTCAAACTCCAGAAATCAGACAAATGTTTCTGTTTTTATATGCTACCTAACTTATGGTATTTTGTTATAGAAGCAATCTGAACCATCTTAGTCTTACAACAATAAGTTACATATTTTCATGAAAAATAACTGTAGTTTCCAAAATAAGAAATTAATTAGAAGAGTGGCATTGTTTTACTGTCTTCAATGTGTGGTTTAAGAGAAGACAGTTGAATTTACATGGGATTTTGCATTGATGTGTTGTAATACTTTGGTTTGGTTGAAGTATCTGAAGGAAATCTAGTTTCATGCAATTATGCAGTTGGAAAAGGGAGGAGTAGTTTAATAGATTTTGCAGGTAATTGTGGGCATTCTTCTTTGATATTGTGCCAGAATTTGATAAATAGTAGTTTCTTAAGAATTTTTTGAATGTGGAATCTGAAACCATATAGTTTTGTCTATCTTGCTCTTTGAGTGGATCTTTTACTTAAGTGTGATTTTATAACATTATGCATCGGTCATTTTGAATATGTTGGCTCATGAGTTATACATGTCTTCTGAATGTTGACATATTTTATTATGCAATATAAAAAAAATCCCAACAGTTAAAATTGCCACCATCTCATCTGAAGATTCTTTAAGTTTTGGAAAACTCATAGTGGTGGGACCAGTTTTCAAAAATTCTAATTTTCATGTGAAAGCTCAGATTTCATAATTGGCAACAAATACTGTCTTTTTTTTCCCAGGCTTACTTTGTTAATGTTTGAGAAAATATCTGCCAGATTCCTAAGTCTGAATAACTATTGCTGATGTCAGTTTGTTTTTTCAATTAAAAACTGCTGTGTCATTTAAAAAAATTGATAGTTTAGCTCACAACTCAATTATTTGCACAAATGCTTTTCTTCAAGGCAGCCATTGTACTTTGGAATGCAGCAGAAGTGCTTTATGTATACTTCGTATTTTGTCACACAGAATATTTAAAAATATACTAACTCTTTTGGAGAAAAATTTGGCAATACCATCAAAACAACATATTCACTTACTTTTGATTCAGCAATCCTACTTCTAGGAAACACCTTGAAGACATATCTCCAAGAGCACAAACATTTATTATATATGTTGGATGTTTTGTACCTTCCAAATTTCATGTTGAAATGTGCCCTCCCGTGTTGGAGGTGGGCCTAGTGGAAGGTTTTTGTGTCATGGAGATGGATCACTCATGAATGGCTTGGTGCAGTCCTCACAGTAATGAGTTAGTTCTCACTCTATGAGTTCATGTAAGATATGGTTGTTTAAAAGAGCCTGGCACCTTCTTCCTCTCTCACTCTCTCTCACCATGTGACACATTGGCTTCCCCTCACCTTCCAACATGATTGTAAGCTTCCTTAGGCCCTCACCAGCAGCAGATGTGGCACTACATTTCATGTTCAGCCTGCGGAACCATGAGCCAAATAAATCTTTTTTCTTCATAAATTACCCAGTCTACAGTATTCCTTTTTAGCAATGCAAATAAACTAACACAATGCATATGTACACTTTTATTTGTTGCAGCATTGTTTAGAATTGCAAAGTATTGGAAACAACCTAAATGCCCATACATAGAGAACTGGTTGAATAAACTATATGACATCTACAAAATGGAGCATTGTATAGCTATATAGAAGAATAAAGACAATCTATAAGAACCAATTTGGAATGATTTCCAGAATATACTGTTAAGAGAAGAAAAGGAAAGAACAAAAGAATATCTATAGTATGCCATTCCTTATATAAGAAAAAAAGGATAAAACACACATAGCTGCTTGTTTTCACAAAAAAATTCAGGAAGGATAAATGAGATTATCTTAGGGATGGGTAGGAAGTAATGGGAATGGGGCTGTGCTGATAATGATGAAGAGGAGTGACTTTTTTGAGGGGGGGGGGTGGAGGTGTACCAAATGTCTTTATTTGAAGGAATAGTACAAATCAAAGAACTTAAGTGGATGTTTTGGTACAACTTATAGAAAAGGTAAAGGAAACCCCAACATGCATGCACTGCCTTGGTGACCAGGGAAGTCACCCATGGTTATGGGAAAATTAGCCTAAAGCTTAGCTCTCATTATCGCTCTGTCCCAGGGTAAGCTTGTCAAAGAGATAGTCTGCCAAGCCAGATTCAGGGGGTCCCACCTTGTGTGACTTGGTCACATGGTCACCCAATTCTTTGATGGATTTCACTTGCTCATTCAGGTAATGTGTCTCAATGAAGTCAACTCAGTGGTGGTCATTTTTGTCAGTGGCCAGTTTGTGCAGTTCCAGTAGTGACTGATTCACGTTTTTTATCAAGTGTAATGCACCCTCCATTGCATTCAGCCTGCTCTCTCAGTCATTACAGTATGGTTTCTTGATATCCTGAAGGAAGATTCAGCCACCTTGCTGGTTCTGCAGCATCTTCAGTGTCTCGGCATGTTTCCTCTTCTCATGAGATTGGTGAAGAAAGTACTTGGAAAAGTTCTTCAAAGCCACATCATCGCAGTCAAAGTAGTAAGATATGGACAGGAAGAGTTAGGAGGTGTAGCGCGAGCTCCAGATTGAGCTGGCAGTTGATGGCAGCCTCTGTGTTCTGGTGGTGAGGCAGGAGAATAGGGTGTGGAGGCTGGGAACCTAAGGCCAATTTGCACTGATGTCCTAGAACCGAATCAAAAGGAAACCCCACCTCCCCGTGCCCAAGTAACGAAAAGATCAGAGGCTACTCTCTTTGTGCTGCCTTGCAGATGAAAAATAGAAAGTACGTCTGTAACTTCACTTCAGCTGCTGGTCCCCTCCCACAACCAATCAGACTGGTCGTGGGCCAAATCTTCGTTTACAAAGGGTGTAACCAAGTAACCAATGGGAAACCTCTAGAGAGTATTTAAACCCCAGAAAATTCTGTAACCAGTACTCTTGAACTGCTTGCTCAGCCTGCTCCTGCTCTCTGTGGAGTGTACTTTTGTTTCAGTAAATCTGTCCTTTCCTTGCTTCATCCTTTAGTTGCTTTGCTTGTGCATTTTGTCCAATTCTTTGTTCAAAATGCCAAGAATCTGGATGACTCCCAGTCAAGACCCTCCAATAGTATGGTAGTGGTGGCTCACCTGCAAGGGGGATGTAGTCATCATGGAGGCTAAGGAGAGGTGGCAGCGGCTGTGCGGCACTGGAGCAGCTGGGGCCTTGGAGCTGTCTGAGGGCTCGGTGAGGAGGAGGCAGAGGGCTGACTGTGAGCCGCAGGGGTGGGGTGGGGGGTGGGGGTGGAGGACCAGCACCGTGTTACATGCAAACACTGTTGAAGCAGGAAACCTCGGCGACTCCCAGTGAAGAACGTCTAGATATATTGTTGAGTACACCATTTTGTATAGCCTTGACTCTTAGAATCAGCATCTTACACATACCCCCAAATATAAACAAACACTTCAAAGTAAATAGGATGTAAGAATAATCAAAATGAAATAAAAACCAGAACAAGCGAATTTTTTTTCTTTCTTTTTTCTTTCTTTTTTTTTTTTTTTTGACAGAGTTTCACTGCTTTTGTTGCCCAGGCTGGAGTGCAATGGCGTGATCTCGGCTCACCGCAATCTCCATCTCAAGTGATTCCCCTGCCTCAGCCTCCCAAGTAGCTGGGACTACAGGCATGTGCCACCACACTCAGCTAATTTTTGTATTTTTAGTAGATTTCATCACATTGGTCAGGCTGGTCTTGAACTCCTGACCTCAGTTGATCCACCCGCCTTTGCCTCCCAAAGTGCTAGGATTGCAGGCATAAGCCACTGTGCCTGGCTGCAAATTTTTTAAAAAATGAAAAATATTGAAGAGGATGGGGAAGGAAAGAACTGACTTACGTCATTTTGAAAAACAGTTACTTTGACTAGATCTTATATGACGAAAGACACAAGAACCTGCACATGGGGCATAGGTGAGCAGTTCTGTAACTACTTTATGTTTATATACTAGGAACAAATAAGTATAGATAATGAGAACTGAGTTTCTCACTGTTAGTGAAAGAAGCCAGAAATAAGGAAAGGAGAAACACAAATAAGCTTTGTGTTGTTGGACTGAAATCAGATGTATCAGTGTGAACTTACGTTTTTTTTAATGCATACACAAGTATAGAATGTGTGTGTGTGTATCTGTTTGTGGTTTACGCTTGATCTTAGCCAAAAGGCCGAGAAGCAATTGTGTCTGTGGTTTAATTCTAACTGTCCACTGAGTGGAACTTAATAACAATGAACATGCCTGATTTCTAGACCTTGGTTTCTCCAATAAAAAGAACCAGAGTTCCACAGGAAAAATGGTAGATTCCAGGGTTTGGGCATAGAAAATACAAAATGAACTTGGAACATCATATGGTACCAGAAAAGAAGGAAGTGTTTCAAAAGGATAGGGATATGTCAAAACGACACAGGAACCCATCTGAAGGAGCAACCAATGGTCAAATCTGAACAATTTGAGCAATAAAAAAATAATAGTACAATTGGGTTATAATCTATAGACTGAAATAAACATCCATGAGTCCATACTGATATAAATAAATAATTGAATAAATAGGAGAGAAGAGATAGTTTTTCCTTACAGAATATTTCCACATCTAGTAATTCAAGTCTAGAATCCTTGAATTTCTAGTTGTGGTAGACAGAAAAATGTCCCCCACTCCTCAAAGATGTCCATGCTGTAATCCCTAGAACCTGTAAACATGTTACCTTATATGGCAAAGGGATTCTACGGATGCAATTAAGTTAAGGCCTTTGAGATGAGGAGATTATCCTGAATCATCTGTGTGGGCCTGAGGTAATCACAATCACTCTTGGAATTAATGTTGCACATTTAGGGAATTCTTCAAAAAAATAAAAAATAACATATTACATAACCAACAAACTAATGAGGGAGGCCAGTGGAATGGTAGCAAACAAACAAAAACTTTGATTAATCCTAAAGAGGGCAAAAGAGAACAGAAAAAGAAACAGAAAACAGGTAGGACAAAATAGAAAGGTAGAAAAATTAGCAAAATGGTAGATTTCAACCCAAGACATGGAATGAAATGAATAAAGCAAGAGGCTGAACTCTACATCACTTAAGAAATTATTTTAGGCCGGTCGTGGTGGCTCATGCCTGTAATCCCAGCATTTTTGGAGGCTGAGGTGGGCAGATCACCTGAGGGCAGGAGTTCCAGACCAGCCTGACCAACATGGGGAAACCCCGTCTCTACTAAAAATACAAAAATTAGCCAGGCATGGTCGCAGCACCTGTAATCCCAGCTACTTGGGAGGCTGAGGCTGGAGAATAGATTGAACCCAGGAGGCAGAGGTTGCAGTGAGCTGAGGTTGCACTATTGCACTCTAGCCTGGGTGACAAGAGTGAAGCTCTGTCAAAAAAAAATTATTTTAATAGGTTTGTTAATTCTGGGAATATCTCTGGAAGAATACACAGTGTTTCCCTAGGGGCTCAGATGAGAGGAAGGCTTCTCTTTCATTATTTACCTTTATTTGAAATTTTGACCATGTGAATGTATTACATTTCCATTTTAAAAATGTTAATTAAAATAAATATTTGTTGAATGAGTATACTGGATATAAAAATTCATAGAACAGACTTATCTTTTTGGTTTATATTTAGATTTTCTGGTCCTTTCCCCTGCACCTAATTTTCTCTCTTCTATTTCTGTCTTCCTTTTTCCTTTTAACATTTTGTGCCCAGTGAGGGATTACAATGGCTTACTGCAAATATTGCAATTTAAGAAACATAATACACTCCATCCTTTATCTGGACTGGACCATGGCCCCCTGGCTCTGGAACAAAATCTGTCCAGGGGTTTTTCCAGGATTCTGACCTGGAACTGGCTGTCAAGACCTAAGAACAGTGATGATGAAACCAGTCCTCTGGCCACCTTAGCCATAGCCACCAAAGTGTGAGGAAGTGCCCCCTACTTCCCAAGGAGCCTTCTTCACAGAACAGAAAATCCAGAGAATCTACTTTCACTTTAAGAAATTAGAAATTAGCAGAGAAGACCAGCTTAGGCAACATGGAAACATCCTGTCTCTACAGAATATACAAAAATTAGCCAGGTATGGTAGTACATACCTGTAGTCCCAGCTACTTGGGAGGCTGAGGTGGGAGGATTGCTTGAGCCTAGGAGGTCGAGGCTGCAGTGAGCCATGATTGTGCCATGGCACTCAGGGCGACAGAGCAAGACCCTGTCTCCAAACGAAAAGAAAAGAAATTAGCACAGGAATGAATCCAGAAGCTGCTGCCCTCAATCCAGGTCAAGTGTGTGTTTCTAGGATTTTGACTGTGTTTCCCTGGCTGTCAGCAGTAGCTGTGGTTGGGAGCCTGCTGTGCTGGGATGATGTCTCCAGGAGCATTACTCAGCAACTGCAGAAGTGTGCAGTAATAGACAACAAGGAGACAGAAGTGAGGGTTTCCCGAACAGGTACCGGAAAACATCCTGTACAGCCTCAGAAATGCTTTTCTGTAGCTGATGCCTGGTGGTTTAGCACAGGAGGCTGCCTCACCAAGGAGTGGGCTGCCTCTCAGAGCAGGCAGAAAACACCCAGGCAGAAATCCTCTTACTTTAAGCTTGAAATGCTGTTGATTTGCAGGGATTGGTCTCTGGTGATCTTTAAGACCAAACTTAAATGTCTGCATATATGAAATTTTTTCATTCAACAAACTTAGTGGCTGCGTACTGTAAGCCAAGTATCATGGGCTTTGATTTATCAGTGTTTGGAGGAGAATAGGAAGAAAAGCATATCAGGGAGGAGAGAGTTTTATAACCTCAGCTTCTCACCAATAGACAAGCAATATGGCAGTAAGACAAGGAGGAGTCCCAGAAGTAATCACCCTCATTTCTTTTCTGTGAGACCAGTTGTTATAAACTAGGGATGGTCAAACTACTTCCTGTGGCCAAATCTGACTCACAAACAAACCCAGCTCATGGTCAATCTAGTTCACTGCATCCTTTTATGAATATAATTTTATTGGACTGCAGCCACATACATTTGCTTACATATTGTCTATGGTTGCATTCACACTAAAATGGCAGAGTTGAATAGTTGAAACCACAACAGTATGGCTCTCAAAGCCTAAGATATTTATTCCCCAGCCACCAATGGAAAAAGTTTACTGAGTCCTGGCTGGGCGCGGGAGCTCACGCCTGTAATCCCAGCACTTTGGGAGGCCGAAGCGGGTGGATCAGAAGGTCAGGAGATCTAGACCATCCTGGCTAACACGGTGAAACCCCGTCTCTACTGAAAATACAAAAAATTAGCCGGGCATGGTGGCGGGCACCTGTCGTCCCAGTTACTCGGGAGGCTGAGGCAGGAGAATGGCGTGAACCCGGCAGGCGGAGCTTGCAGTGAGCCGAGATCGCGCCACTGCACTCCAGCCTGGGCGACAGAGTGAGACTCCGTCTCAAAAACAGAAAAATTAAAACAAAAACAAGTTTAATGAGTCCTGTTATGAGCTCATATAGAGCAAGGATGGGTTCAATATGTCATCTGAACACATCCAAAACTAAACATTTTTTAGTAGGGATTGGTAGGCAGGAGAAACTTAGGGCCACGTAGATTGGTGACCAGTTTAGGATTGAACCTTGGCATAACTTAGTGTGTACTTTTTCTAGGAGAGCTAATGCTTTATAGCTGTACACACGAGGCAGAATGAATGATGCAATTCAGCAGTGATTAAAGGTGGAGCAGGTTCCTCCCACATCTGCTTTTCTTGGCAACTGAATAGCAGTCAGTGTGAAAGGGGATGGAGAAATGTCGTGGATATTCAGGTCCATGGAGGCAGCAATTAGAAGCACTGGATGTGATGAACACCTAGTTACTACATGAATGGATCATAAAACAAAATGTTGAATGAAAAAAGTAGGAAACAAAATGAGAATGCCAAACTGTTTATGTCAATTAAAAATATATGCATGCAAATCAACAATTTGCATCTTTTATACCACTTATAAGCACAGAGATACACATTGAACACATTACAATTGCCTTGTGAGGGAAGACAAAGGGAGTGGCTTTGGGAAAAAAGAGTGAATCAATTAATAAATAGGACAGTGTAGAGGCCTTGCATGGACAGATGATGATACTGTGATAAAGTGGTGATAACAGCTGAGGACTTTAACTGGCAGCACCTGAAGTCCAAGGACAACAAAGTAACAACTGAAAAGAAAGGAAGGAGGAAAGGAGGATAAGGGAAGGAGGGAGAGAGGGAAAGATGGGAGAAAAGAAGGGAGGGAGAGAGAAGGAAAGAAAGAAGGAAGGGAGGAAGGGAGGGAGGGCGAAGGAAAAGAGGGAAGGAGAAGGACGAAAGGATAGAAAGGAGAAAGGGAGGGAGGGAGAAAGTGAGGGACAGAAAGAGGGAGAAGGAAGGAAAGAAGGGAATGAGGGAGAAGGAAGGAAGAAAGGAGGAAACAAGGCTGGAAGAATCTGGAGACATACACTGCTTCTGTTACAGCTTTGACAACTACGTGGGTTTGGGACCCGTGACGACCTGTAAGGACTCAGCTTGCAAACAATCCAGCGTCTTAATGGAGGCAGTGGTGGTAGTGATGGTGATGTGTGCATGAGTGCGTGTGTGTGTGTGTGTGTATGTGTGTGGCATAAGTAGGGTAGGGGTCAGAGCTGGGAAACCCAAGCCAAATGAGTTCAGTCTAGGGCTAGATAGGATGTAAGAGTCCCAGGAAAGTTGAGGTTCAAGCCCCAGTTGGAATTGACAACCCAGTCAACCTGCTGCTCTGGCAATGGGGGGTGAGTGTAGTGTGGATTGAGGAGGGCTTTCGCGCTCTGGACACTCACATGGGGCACGTTGAGAGTGAGCTCTAATATAATAACTAGGTTCTGCGTGGCCCAAGGACAGAGTAGAAGCCTCGGGCAACAACGGGTTAAAGGACTTGAGAGACAATCACCAGAGTCTGTAGGTGAATGTTCTCATCCTGTGCTTAATCTCCACAACTTGGTTTAATAATTTCTGTTCTAATACTTATGGGTCGTTTTGCTGGTCAAATGAGATGGCTATGCATAAAAGAACCATGGAAAAATAAAGTACCCCTTACTTCAGTTATTAATATATTTAAGCAGTTTCTTAGAATATAATTTCTTCTTCCTATCCACGCATCAGCCCAGTTTGCTGGATAGGAACTAAAAAAGGGAGCTAGTAAAAATTCCTAGGAGCCATTTTACTCCAAAAGATGTGAGAAAAAACATAATAGCTTTTATGTTACTTTAGTTACCTTTTTCAAAAGGAACATGTATTATTACACATAATTTTGTCCTTAACCCTCAAAAACTAAATTAGCCTTTCCATGGTTTTCAAACATTTCTGAGGTACATCTCAGAACTGCCCAACCTACTGTTAATGTCAATCATGCTGTCCTAGCTGCTGACACTAGAACTTTGTCCAGTCATAATATATCAGTGCTGGAAAAGAAGAAAAATTGAGACATTTCTAAAACTCACAAGTCAGTGGACTTTAGGTGTCAGGAAAGAAAAGGAAAGCCCATTGTGAGAATTGTTCTTGCTAACCCAACTAAGATGGTATTTTTAAGGAATATGATAAATATGCTGGTATCATTTTCTATTATCAAATAACTTAGATATGTTTCTAAAATAACCTTTTTCTCATTTAAAAATAATTTGGAAATTATGTAGGATCTAACAAAAAAGTGAAACTCACCTGTAACCCACCAAACATTCAGGGAATACACATAGACACACACACGTATATATGTATATATATGTGCATATATTGCATATATTATACTCATTTTTTGCAACAACAGGTTGCAAACTATATACACAGTACTGAGTTCTGCTATTTTTAAAATATAGCCTTACATCACTAGCCCCTTTTCGTGTTACTAAGTTTTTCTCGGTAACATGATTGTTAAGTACCAAATAACATTTCATTATACAAATATGCCATGGTTTATTGGACCTTTTCTATAGTTAGTTTACTTATAATAGTCATTCCTATTGCTAATAGTAATGACTGTTGTAAGTAACATTTTCATAAACTTTCTTTTATATAAATCTTTAATAGCATTGCTAATTGTTTCCTAGTATAGATTCTTGAAATTGGAATTACCCGGACACGATATGTTATCACTTTTAAGTCTAGCGACATATGGTTCTAAGTTGCTTTTTCGAACCATTGTAATAGTGTACTCCAATCAGCAGTCTATGTCCTTCCACACCCTCACCAGCACTGAGTTTCATCTTTAAAAAAATCGTGGCCAATTTGAAAAGTGCAGTGGACAAATTGCTTAATTCTTCCCAGCATACTTTTGGGGGACATTCTTTCTCCATTCCATAATCATTCGTATCAGACCTTAGAAGCATAGGCAGTGTTCAGTGATGGCATGTATATTGTATGCTTCCATGTGACACCACCACATATTTTATTGCTTAAATTGTCTTTGCATTATAAAAAAGGAAAACTCCCACAATCCATGTTATTTTAGAAAGTATCTTATGCCAACAGCATCTTGCATACATATTACTATTCTAGAGGAAGTCAAGCTTCATTGGGTCAGGACTTCCCTTTCAGTGATTGAAAAAAAAAACAAAACTCCCTAAGGCCTATTTTCTTTTTGGATATTTGACTCTGCACAGTGTCAGCCCTCTTATAGCTGATGCAAATTAAGGTATTTATAGCCCAGAGTGTGACACCTTATGGAAGGCATATAGGAAGAACAGGGTGGGCAGCCAGGATGAGGTAGGGAGGGATGTGGCGAAAAACACTGTGTGACTCCACCCAAAATTGCAGGAGACAGAAATAAAAAAAGAGTGCATAGAACAAAGCAAACACCAAGCAGCAGGAGGTGATATTTTCCAGGGCTTGAGGTGTAATTCACTTTTAAACAAAAGCATTCCCTTACATAAATGACACATTGCTTTTTCACTGTCCAGCTTTTATTGAGGAGAGACGCAAGAATAAACTCGGAAAAAAACACCCAGAAAGCTTTGGAGAACAGGATGAAAGACCTATGTGCACAAAAACCTGGGCTCAGGGATTTAGGTTCCAGAAACCTCTAGTTAAGACTTTTATATCTCTTACTGGATGAAAGTGGGCTCCTTCCAGGAGGCACCTGTAATTTACCTGTTCACATATTACTTTGTTCTGAGAGTCAACAACAGTAGAGTCAAATAGTTTTTTTTTTTTTTTTTTTTTTTTGCTTATGAGTACGGGAGATAATACCCAACATGGTTGTTTTGGTTGTTTTACTAAAGAGTTATGATGTTTAGGGGGAAAAACACTAAACATCATAACTCTTTAGTAAAGAGTTTGGAGGCAAGTGCCTTCCGTTTGGAGGCAAGTGCTTAAATCTCTCTCAACTAGCCATTACTGAAAAAGAGTTTATTCATAACTCAAGGCTCCATGACTTCCCTTTGGCAGCTCCTGGAATTGTTTGCATCACGTCTGGATGGAAACAGCCAGTCTCTGCAGGGTTTCCCTGGCAAACATTACAGAATAGTTGCTTCTGAGTCATCCCTGAGAAGGGATGCTGCAGAGGAAAGAAAAAGGCATAAACCAACTATTATAGGCTAAGAGAAATACCCCAATTAATTTGTTGTTTTTGCAAAAGTATACACTCTTTTAACCCACTATAATGAACTAACCAATTATTCAGGTATTATCTCTCACTCCAAACCCACTCCCTACATAATATTTTGTGATACTGAACCTGAGACTCTGCAAAGCACACTTCTGCTTTGCTGGATGGCTCTCTACTATACTTTGCAACAGGGGGTGCTACAGGGAGACTGTGATGCTGAGCAGGCAGGGGACTTGCTTTTATTTACTTTCTGCTGGTTCTTTTTCCTATCAGGGTTATCCCAGCCAGTTGGGCACCTCGTGGGGCTGCTTTCTGCAGTTGCTACCTCTGTGATACCACAGAATTCTCTTACTGTTCTTTCAGATGCCGAGATAACAATTGTACATCCAGTTAACAATTCTTTAACGTGTGCCCAGCACAGAACTAGACTATGGGGACATGGTGATGACGAGACATCATCACTGCCCTCGTGGTGTAACTGTTTAGTAGCTGATGAAAGATGATGCCTGTCTTAGTCCATTTTGTACTGCTATAACAGAATACCACAGATTGGGTAATTTATAAAGAACAGAAATTTATTTCCTCAGTTCTAGAGGTTGGAAAGTCCAAGATCCAGGTGCTAGCCTCTGGTTCCAAGATGGTGCCTTATTGCTGCATCCTCTGGAGAGGAGGGACATTGTGACCTCACATGGCCCGAGAGCAGGAGAGAGAGAACTCACTCCCACACATCCTTTTTATAGCGGCATTGATCCACTCAGTAGGGCAGAGCCCTCATGACCAAAACACCTCTTATTAGGCCCCACCTCTCAATACTGTTGCATTGGGGGTTAAAAATACCCATGACAGGAAGTACAACCAGAGCAGTAGGCTCCGCATGTTTCTGGTTGAATGTGGCGTGTTCCACTCTTTAATTACAGTTTAAAGTCCATCTGTCTATCCTATCTATCCTATCTATCTATCTATCTATCTATCATCTTATCTCACTTATCTGTCTTTCCCACTAGTGTAATATGATGAGAGGTTAAGAGCCCCAGGCTCTGGAGTCAGACCACCAGTATTCCTGGCTCTGTTCCTCACGAATTGTATGTCTAAGGCCATGCTGCTTACCCACCCTAAGCCTTGATTTCCTCTTCTGTAAAATGGGAACATCAGTATCTACTTCTAGTTCCTGGGGCTTTAAGGACTGTATGAAATAATGCATTTTACATGCTCAGCCTGGTACTTATTACCCACTAAGTACACATCCAACTTTGGCTGTCAAATCTGAGACTCTCCCAGATTCCCAGGGTCAGCTGGCTAACTTTTCCTTTTGTGTTATGAAGCAGCTTGGGGGAAAACATGGTTGTGAGCAAGATAGGAGGGAGAAAAACAGAGTTCTATCATGTGGTTCTCAGTAATAGTGACAGCACTACCACCACCAACAACAGCAACAATGCAGTAATTTCAATACCGGCATTATTTATCAGCCAAGAAGCCAGCACAGAGAATAGAAAACTAGGCCGGGCTTTCCTTTCTTAAGGCATCTATTGGACTGGAATTAGGCTGAGAAACATCACAATCAGAGATGTTAGTGGTGGGAGGTCAGAGCTGAGCAAATGAAGCATTAAGAGCTGGTGGGGAATAATGGAGACTTATAAAACAAACAAACAAACAAACAAAACAAACTGGGATGTGCCTGTTAGTCATGATGAGCTCTAAAGAAGTGGAAATCAGGAGCCTTGGAGTGTGAGCCCAGCCAATAGCTAGGGAAAGCAGCCAGTCCCCAAAGAGGAGAAGCAGGCTACTTTTCAGTCCATCACTGGAAAATGTAAAAAAAGGTTTTGAAGACTGTTTTGAAATGTATATTGCTAATGCCTCACAGCAGAAGTATGCAATTCCTGTCTCCAAATAGTTGTAAATCTCTAAATCTCAATTTTTGTACCTTACATGTTTGTCAGAGGGGTTTTATGAGTCCATTTCCTTACTCTGTGCACAGTCTTCTATCAAGGTTCTTTCAAATTCAGTACTCTGCCATTGTCATCACTATCTATTACAGAATGCCCTCTAGAGCATTTGGCAAACTCTTAATGATCAATTCTCATGGCATCTTGTGTTGTTGAATTATCTTGACTTCCCAAACAGTAAGTGGAGGGTAAGTGACTCCCTCTAGGGCTATGTTAGAAACAGGTCTCAAGAGATGCTGGAGCCCTGGGGTTGTCTGAAGATTACTTGGCTTGGGAGGACATCAAGAAGAGTTCCAGGAGTCCCCTACGCATGAAATACGTGTTGATGAAGGAAGATGTGGCTGGATAGCAAGAGCCGAGAGAAGGAGAGAGAATCTGATTCTCATGTTTTAACAGTGGGATGGATTGGAGGAAGAGTGTTTGCCCAGTGGTCTCAGAGTGTGGCCTCAGCATCAGCAACACCTGCGGACTTAAAATGCACATTCCTGGGCTCCACCACAGCCCACTGATTCAGAGACTGTGTGTGGGGCCCAGCAGCTTGTTTCAACAAGCTTTTCAGGGGATTCTGATCCAGGAACATGGAAAACCATGTGTCAGTGCATGGGTGGCTTTTACGACCAAACTTGTAAAGTAGCTGAAAGGAGCTCGGAGGGTGTGCTGGCCTTAAAATGAGGATGTGATGGGAAATATCAAGCCTGCCTTTCATAGGAGGATAGAAAGGAAAAGGAGGAAATGCTGTTTCTCATTGTCCTTGAAACTACAGCTTCGAACTGTGGAAAAGCAGAGGTGGAAGGAACCTTCAGTTATGGAACCTAACTCCCTTGTTTCACTTGCTGAGGAAGCTGAGGCCGGGTTGATGGAAGGAGCTGCCCAGGGGAGAGCCTGGGTCAAGACTGGAACGAGGGCTCCTGACTCCTCACCCACAGCCCTTTCCCAGCACCAGCCATGGGGTTCCTTGGAAGGTCACCCGCAGGCTCACCTCCCTGTCTAGTCCAGACCCACATCACCTCCACCAGGATTGTTTGCAAATCCTCCCAGGCTGCTCTTTTCTTCACACCTCTCCTTGCCTTCCATATTCCTGATGTCACTCCCTTCTGGGTGTCCTATAATGGCTCATTTATTTATTTCATTTGTGTCAGTTTTCTCAGCCTCCATAATCTGATTCCTCTATTTCTCTTCCATTTAATATCCCTTTGCAAGCTTGATTGATGCTCTTCTTCCAGCAGGCCTACCCCTTTCTTTTCTAAACCAATGGCCACTACATTTTTTCTATAAAGTTCCAGATAGTAAATATGTAGGTTTTGTGGGTCATATAGTTTCTGTAACAACTGCTCAACTCTGCTGCTAACAGTGCAAAAGTAGCTGTAGACAATATGTAAATGCATGAACATGGCTGTGCTCCAATAAAACTTTATACAAAAAGAGATAGTGGTAATAAAAATGTTCAACAAACCAGGGATAGAAGAGAACTTCCTTAACTTGATAACGAGCATCTACAAAAATTCCACAGCTAACATCATGCTTATGCTTTCCTTCTAAGATCAGAAAAGATCAGAAACCAGAGTAAGATGTCTGTTCTCACCACTTTTATTCAACATTGCACTGGAAGCTTCCGCCTGGGCAATATGCAAGAACAATAAGTAAAAGGCATCCAGACTGAAAAAGAAGAAATAAAACTATCTTTATTTGTAGATGACATTGTAAATAGATATATGACATTTGCATACAGAATATCCTAAATAACATGATTAGAATTAATACATAAATTTAACAAGGTTGTGGCATACAAGATCAATTTACAGAAATGCACTGTATTTCTATACACTAACAATGACATTCCAAAACCAATTTCATTTACAACAGCATAACAAAGGATAAAATGCTTAGGAATAAATTTAACAAAGTAAGTCCAGGACTTCTGAAAACTGTAAAATATTGTTGAAAAAATTCAGAATATCCAAATAAATGGAAAGACAGTTCATATGTATGAATTGAAAGACAATATTGTGAAGATGGCAATACTTCCTAAATTGATCTACAGATTCAAGCAATCTCTGTCAAAATACCAGGCAGCTTTTTTTGTTTATTTTCAGAAATTTACAGAGTGATCTTCAAATTTATATGGAAATGTCAGAGACCCAGGTAGGTAAAACAATCCTGCAGAAAAAACTGAGTTGGAGGACTTACACTTTCTGATTTCAAAACTTACTACAAAGCTATAATAACCAAGACAGTGTGGTACTGACATAAGGAGAGATACGTAGATCAATACAATATAATTGAGAATCTAGAAATAAAACCATGTGTCTATGGTCAACTAATTTTTGACAAGAGCGACAAGACCAATTAATAGAGAATGAAAAGTCTTCTAAACAAATGGTGCTGGAACAACGTGGATAACCACATGCAAAGGTTGAAGTTGGACCCTTACCTCTAACCATATACAAAAGTTAACTCTAAATGGATCAAAAATACAAATGTTACAGCTGAAACTGTAAAACCCTTAGAAGAAAACACAGGGGTAAATCTGCATGACCTTGGATTTGGCAATGGATTCTTAGATATGACACCAAAAGCACAAGCAACAAAGGAAAAAAAAAAAGATAAATTGGATGTCATCAAAGCTAAAAGCTTTGTGCTTCAAAAAGTACTATCAAGAAAGTAAAAAGACAATCCACAGAGGGAGAGAGAATATTTGCAAATCACATATCTGATATAGGACTTGCATCTAGAATATATGAAGAACTCTTAACAAGTCAACAAGAAAAAGACAAGTAATTCAACGAATAAAATGGGCAAAGGATTTGATAGACATTTCTCCAAAGAAGATATACATACCAACAAGCACAAGAGAAGATGCTTAACATCATGAGTGATTAAAGGAAATGCAGATGAAAACCACAATGAGATATTATTTCACACCCACTGGGATGGCTAGATTAAGAAAAGACAATAACAAGTGATAGCAAGGATGTGGAGAAATTTGAATCCTCATATACTGCTGGTGGAAAAATAAAATGGTGCAGCCATTTTGGAAGAGTCTGACAGCTCCTCAAATAATTAACAGGGAGTTACATATGATTCAGTAATTCCACTCCTAGGTATATACTCAAGAGAAATGAAAATATATGTTCACACAAATATTTACACATAGAATTTCATAGTAGTATTCATAATAGCAAAAAGATAAAAAACCCAATATCCATCAAATGATAAATGAATAAACAAAGTGTAGTGTATTTATATAATGGAATATTATTTGGCTTTAAAAAGCAATACTGATACATTCATAACATGGATGGATTTTTAAAAATTATGCTAAATGAAAGAAGTCAGTAACAAGGGTGACCTATTATATGATTCCGTTTTCATTCACTTTTCAATTCAAATTTTTAAATTTTTAGAATAGGCAAATTTATAGAGATAGAAAGTAGACTAGTGGTTGCTTAGGATGGAGGTGGGGGGAAGAAAGGAGAAAGAGGGAAATGGGGACTGACTTCTAATGAGGTTTCTTGCATAGGGAACGAAAATACCAAAATTAGATGGTGGTGATGGTTGCACAACTGTGTGAATTTACTAGAAGATTGAATTTTATACTTTAAATGGTGAATAGTATGGTATCTAAATTATAATTTAAAAAGCTATTAAAAACAAACAAACAGATGTCAGGCTTTATTTGACCTGTGGGCTATACTTTGCTGATCCCTGCTCTAAACTTACCCATCATCGAAGATTCTGTTAAGTCTTTCCCATTGTTCTCACCAATTTTGCAAAGAGTGTCCTGGCTCATGTCCTTGACCCGTTAGCTCTCTTCAACTTTTTGATAGCTAAAAATCCATAAGTCAGCATTATGCTAAGTTCTGCTTTCTGCACTTGACCAAGGACAAGTGCTTATCAGAATTCCAGAAAGATTCATTCTTGTATTTTCTTCCTAATGTTTTGCTCTAATCAAGAGGACAGAGTGAGGGGGTCCTATGGCCAGGCCATCCATTAGACATGACTATCATCTTGTGGTTCCTGGAATCTGCCAGGTCAAGTGTCTTTTGCATGGATACTAAATTTGTCTAGTGAATGATGTGGTCCCCCTGGTCAAGAACTTTTTAGATTCTGCCCACTGTGACACTGGCGCCTCATCATTTTAGACCCAGGAAACCACATACCTTGGCTCTGGAATTACAAAACAAACACATCTGGCCCTGATGTGCTGCTGCCAAAGTTTAGTCTACTCCAAATCTTATTTCTGACCAAAATAAGAATATTCTGTGGAATTAAGACAGAATAAGAAGAGAAGTGACAAAGTGGCAGAGAAGGGAAAGAGTCATGGTAATCTAGGGGAGAAAAAGAGAGTTTAGGAATGTAATGCAATACAGTGTATGCCAAGACCAAGATGTCTGTAGGGGGAAAAAGTTGCTTTACTGTTGCTTTTCATGCTTCATGCCTTCCTAAAGCTGGTCATAAAACCTCTTGGAATAATAGTAAGAAAAGTGAGGTTGATGTTTGTTGGGGATGATGTTGGGGTGGGCTTGCTAGTGTGACAGTTCAATAGATCCCCGGACCGGACCAGAAGCCTGGCTTAGCTCACTGCGGGTGGCCTTGACACCCACTTCAAGGAGGGGGAGGGTGAGGCCGCTGGTCACAGGAGTGCATCTCAGCGCAGCAACATCAGGCTTTTAAAAAGGTGCCAGGTCAGAAATGTGCATTGAATAGCTTGCTGCTATTTCATTTTAATTTTTTTCAATAAATCTCCATATCACAATCATTATCAAAAATTACTCATAGAAATTAAAGTTTCTTTTTAAGTTGGGTCCCCAGTGTATTTGTCAGCATTATGAAGTGATTTTTTTTTAATGGGTTTTAAGAGGGTGGTGAATGGGTGATCTCCCAGCTTGGAGAGGAGGAGCTGGAGGCAGTGGTGGAGTCATTCCCTGCTGTGTGAGTGAGAGCTAATGGTTTGAGACTTTCCTTCTGCCAGCAGCACTGTAGGGCCTACGCTGACTGTCTCTGTTTCCTTCTCTTTTTTTTTTTTTCTGTCAAAAAGATAACACTGATCATCTCAAATATCTCTTGGCCTGTCAGATTTGTATCACATTCTAAGTACAGAAACTCTGAGCCAGAAAGGGCATCACACCTTTCCCTGGTCTTCCTTTTACTTGAATCTCCTCCTCCCCACCCCCGCCTCCAACTCCCTCTTTTCTCAGGAACCACAGCAAAGCCCTCAGTCACCAAGCAAGAACTCATGAGCTCTCATGGTGACCCGAGCTGGGGGTCATCTACAGCAGCAGGGTCTGAAACCCAAATTCAGTCAGACAAATGTTTTGCTGGGTCTACCATCTCTGATTTTACTTTCCTCTATCCTTAACCATGAAATAAACCACCCTGTGACAAACCGAGGCTTGCCTCCAAATGTGGCATCAACGATCCAAATGTGGCATCAACGAACGGATTTAATTTCTCCCACTGCCAAGCTGAGGGCCTTCCTGAATCTCTGAAAACTAAAGGCTCAGGGCCTCGAAGAGGTCATGTCTCTCTTCCCAGGGAGTTGTTGACATAATATTTTTTTCAATTATTCTGCAAGGGCTGCAGCCCAGCATAGCCCACTGGGAGGGTGAAAATCTTATTTTTGAATTTCTAATTAATATTTCTTCTCACCTTCTGGGGGGCCTCCTCTGGGAGGCTCCATCAGTTCTTGTTAGAGGGCAGCTGGCCTCACTGCGTGAACACTGCCTGGTAATGTTGTGATCCCAGAGCTGACTTTGGTGGAGTTCAGTGACGAGCTGCATCATGCAAAGTGCAGCCTTATCCAGGACGCTTCCCTACTCACCAAGAGCTGTAACTGAGGAGGCCACTAGATCCATTAAAAGGAAACAAAGACAGGAAGCCTCCCTATTTCCAGGGGCTCTGGCAATGCCTCTAGTCAAATTCCCTGTCCTGCCCACCTCCCCAGTAGGAGGGATTCACTGGGCAGTTGTCGTCTCATGAATATTTCTTGCATGAAATTCATTAAACTTCAGATTCCTCAAGGTAAACAGCAAATGGGGAATGAGAGTTTCCTGCCTGGAAGACGCTGAGGTTAAACACGGAGCAATAAAGCCATTTACCGATTCAAACTTTTCTTTCTTGTTTCTTTGGCTTTTGCTCAAGACTTCCATATGCCTAATGCAAGATGTGGGGATGTGGGGATTCGGGGTGGGTGGTGTGTGTGTGTGAAGGTCTAGGGAGGGAATATAGGGTGGGACAAGTTGGCAGGTCCTGGCTCCTCTTTTATTACAACCCCAAGACTAATTTGAGGCACTTCATGGGGAGCCATTAGTAGACAAAGCTGCCCCTAGGTCTTCAGCTTCTCTCTGAAGCAGGGGCTGAAAGTTTGCCTACAGGTAACTGATCAAAAGGAACAGACCAACACTGCCAGGGTGTGGCATGGATGTCAGGCTGACTCCTGCCGGCACCCTCAGATTTACAGGATGAGGGCTGGACTGTCGTCTTGTCCTGGACCCTGAAGCTGCTTTCCAGTGTCTAAGGCAGTGCTTAAGGTAACTCACTGCTACACAGCTGCGAGATGTGTGGCAAGTAATTTCTTATAACATTTATAATGAAATTTGTTGATTGTTTACTTAAGAAATAAAATGTTTTCCTTATTGTCCCTAGAATATTGCCCCTGACATTTACCCGCATTTGAATATGCTTTCTGGTATAGGAGAGGGCAGTCGAGTTATAGTTAGCATACTAGGAGTACGACGTGTGTGAGTAGCATCTGTTGGACAGTGAGGCCTAATGATCCATGATAGGTATTTCACCATTCACCATGCAGGATATTGAAAAGGCTAAAACAACCACAAATGCAACTATTTGTTGCATGGGCAAAGACAGGCAAAGGCTGAACATGGTAAGGGGATTCTGTCTCTTATCCCAACTCTGATTGGTGGAGGCTCCTGTAGAGAGGCATTTTGGGGCTGTGTCTGGGCTTAATGAGCAAGCACATTATGATCTATTGATGAGGATGGTGGTCACCCTCATGTATTTGACACAAACATAAGCAAAGTGTAGGGTGGAGTTTCCTAATCAATTCCATTTCCACTTGCCCTAGTCCCTTTTCTTAAACTGCTCCCCCAGGAAGAGACAAACAACAGGGAGACTCACAGGTATCCATCTCTGTCTCCACCAGCCCAGGAGTAAGAATTTCCATGAACCTTTGCCCCCTGTGCACTGCGACAAGCATGACAAGGGCCTCTCAGGCAACAAGGCAAGTCCTTAGTATCCCTTCCACCCCATCTCCCTCCCACCTTTTGTGGTCCTTTGTTGAAATTAAAGCCTAGGAACAGGCATATCTTCTCTAGAGCTGTAAAATCCTGAGGAAAGTTCAGTAGTGGCACCAGTGACAGTTGTGCCAGGCTTGGGAAAGACATTTTGGTTTATATATATATATCACATACAAATTATATGTTCATTTTTTAGCTCCAGACTTTCTTTGGTAAATGCCCACAGAGATAAGTAAAAGGACAGGGAGTGATAAATTGCTTCAAATACTCAAGAATCTCCAAATTCCTCACTAGATGAAAGGCAAATTAAAGATCCTTGACAGGTTAAAATGCAAGTGTTTGGGGTTTCTCCACTGGAGCAAATGAATTTCCAGTTTAATAACTTTCTTAGAATTCCCCCTGCTACTCTATACTGTGATCCTTTCAACAACATAAGCTTATTCTTGGTATGTGTCATGAGTTTTAAATATGATAGTGGCTTTTAATTAAATCCTTGTTTATCATGCAGTTAATGGGCTAAAACTAATGACCAAAGGAAAAACAGGCTTTCAGTGATTTTCTCGCCTATCGTATGATAGGCGAGAAAAACAGTAAAGTTATTTACTTGAGGGTGAGTCCGTATAAATGCCATTTCCCCTATTTGTTCTTCTACGTGAGTTCTGGAATGATTCGCGACAGCCAATCACTCTGCCTGGGTACATCAAGAAATTACTATAAATCTGTCCGCAGGAGCTGAGAGATTCAACATCTCCCTTTAGCCAAGAGCTGCTGCTAGGTCTGGGCATGCCGCCATCTGCAATGCAATCCTTGAAATTTGAGATGACAAATCACCAGGGTCACCTTTCTCTCTTTTCTCTTTTTCAGTGATGGAAATAGAATTAAAGTGTTTACTTTAAGAACTTTGAGCACATACCTGCTAAATGCACAGTCACTAGCCTGATTTACCTGGCCTCATTTCTGTATGTGTCTGCCTTCTGCACCCTTCCGCGTCATTGACCCCTCCTCATTCCCAATTTCTAAATACTGAATAGGATTTTGAATGTTGTGAGCACTGAATTACCTTCTCTGCAGTAATGCTGTGTGACCTTGGGATGGTCACTCAATCACTTGGTATTTCATTTTTGCTTCCAGCTATAAAACAGGGATAATAATACTGCTCTTGAACAACCAAAATGAGGTGTTCTGACAATCAGTTATGGAAGTGAATGTTTAAAATGAAAGGAAGAAGCCACAAGTTCCTGACTCTCTTGGATATTCCTGGATGTAATCCCCTGAGTCCTGGGCAGGAAGGTGCCGCATAGACACAAGGTAGATGGTGGGGATGCTTATGGTCATTAGCATGGGTACACAGAAAACTCATTGACTCCAGGGCACTGTAGTGAGAATGCACTAGAAGTAGAGTTCCCAAGTTGACTGTCATGGCCATCAAAATGTTTCTAATTTTCCTTACTTAATCCAAGCCAGCAATCTCAAATTTCTTCGTTGGTCATGGAGGAGGGAGATATGATTCAGTCTTGAGGATTTTTGAAGCCTCTAGACTGAGAGGTCTACGTGGGTGGTCCTATGGATTCTATGGATAAAATTAAATGATTCTGTGAACTTGGGAAAAAATGTCTTTACTAGCCTTTAACTGAAATTAAGTATTTTTCTGTTATTATAAATGTGGGCAAAAAACCCCACAATAGTATTAGCAGTACCTATGTCTTTCTCACTATCAGAAACTGAAGAGATTTTCATGACATTACTATCGTTGCACATACCTTCAAGTATCATTTACACTGATCACTGGTTTGAAACTGCAAAAGTTATTAGACCAGCTGCTAGATCGGGTTAATAAAGAAGCACATGTGTAACAGTATTTCACACATTTGATTAAAAATATTTTTAATTTCAATGTAATTGGTTTCCATTGAAACCCTACGTATTTGACTTTGTGTATCTAAAAACATTACTCTGGCTGTGTGCAGTGGCTCATGCTTGTAATCCCAGCACTGTGGGAGGCTGAAGCGGGAGGATTGCTTGAGCCCAGGAGTTTGTGACCAACTTGGGCAACATAGGGAGATCTTGTCTCCACAAAAAATTAAAAAAAAAAAATTAGCTGAGCATGGTGGCACGTGCCTGTAGTCCCAGCTACTAGGGAGGCTGAGGTGGGAGGATGGCTTGGGTCCAGGAGGTTGAGGCTGCAGTGAGCCATGAATGCACCACTGTACTTCAGCCTGGGCAACAGAGTGAGACACTGTCTCAAAAAAAACCATTATTCTATAAGTGGTCATAGGAGTTCAAGGCACGGAAAGGTTAAGATTGCCTGTCTGCATCTATCTGCTGCCTCTTAGGGTCTGAGGCAAAAGCTTTGAGCAGGAGACACAGCCCAGGTCTCCCAGTCAGAAGGCCTGGGTCTGAGCCCTGGGTCCATTTCTGTCTAACTGGGGGCTCACTTAGCTTCTATGAGTTACCACCCCCACCAACTTCATTAAAAAGAGATAATAATTTCCCATATGGTTGACGGGAGTGGGAATTAAATGAAATAACAAATGTCAGGATGTTTTGTAAACTGTAAAGCGCTGTGCAAATGCCAGGTATTAATATTCAGTGGTTCCAGGCACTTCTTTTACTTAGCATTTCTAACATCAAGCCAGTAATGACAGAGATGGGAAAAAAAAACACAACAATCTGGAGGCCAGATGCTTTGTGTGCAAGAAACAGGAGGAGAAAAGTACATTTGTGGCTTGAATTATGGAACATTCGTGTGTGTGGTTAAGGATGTAATGAAATCAGATAGATCTGGGTAAAAATCCTTTCTTCTGCTGAGCATTTCTGGCAAGTTTTTAAAACTCTCTGAACCTTAGTTTGTTCACCTGGAAAATGGGAATTCTAGCTATCTCATAGTGTTACTGGTAAAGATTAAATAATACTTATGCCTATGCCCACACAAAGGGTTTAAGGGCCATGTTTGGATACTTTTCCAAACCCATTGTTTTTTTTAGCAATCTGAGATGGAGCAAATGATAGAGAAAAAAAGAGTACAAGAATTGTAGAATTTCTTCATGAGTTGCAGGTCCAGAAGCTTTAATTTTCAACAATGTGTTTCAGATAAGTTTTACCAAGAATATCTGTAGTGCCCCTGATGAGCTTGACCTTCCTTCCGGTGGGCTGGAGAAAGCTTAAAGCTCTCATGATGCCACTGGTAACCTCACCACACCCAAATTCACATTGCTATCCACGATGGTAGCCACTAGTCACATGTGGATATTTAAGCTTAAATTAACTAAAGCAAAATTTAAAATTCAGTTTCTTAGTTGCACTAGTCACATTTCAGATGCTCAGTAGCCACATGTGGCTAGTGGCTACCACAGAATTGGAGAACATTTCCTTTATTATGCAAATGTCATTGGACAGCACCGTGACTCTGTCTGTGAAGGGCTAAATCTGCCCTGAAAGTGCAGCCTAGACTACAGTGGGTTAAATTTTTTTTTTTTTTTTTTTTTTTTTTTTTTTTTGAGATGGAGTCTTGCTCTGTCGCCCAGGCTGAGTGCAGTGGCGCGATCTCAGCTCACTTCAAACTCCGCCTCTGGGGTTCAAGCAATTCTCCTGTCTCAACCTCCTGAGTAGCTGGGCTACAGGCACATGCCACCACACCTAGCTAATTTTTATATTTTTAGTAGAGACCAGGTTTCACCATATTGGTCAGGCTGGTCTCGAACTCCTGACCTCAGGTGATCCACCCACCTTGGCCTCCCAAAGTGCTGGGATTACAGGCATGAGCCACCATGCCCGGCCTACGGTGGGTTAATTATATAAAACGAGGCAACAAACAACCTGGGATCTACCCTTCCGACACCCTCCAACCTTCCCCACTAACCCTTCTAAATCTTAGCAGGCTCCAGGTATGGAAAGTGCCCACTCAAGGCCTGTTTGCACAGAGCATTGAGCGTGTCTCCAGTGCCCCCAACACAGTTCCTGGACCTCATGATGATTCTCAAGGGATGGTCAATGCAAGAAAAAGGAGCATTCTTTCTGTCAAATCCTGTTCTTCCTCTTCTACTCCTACCCATTTCTTCACAACGTCTCTGATTATTCTCCCAGGGTGGAGCTTCGTCCCCATCCTCTGTAATCTCCCCTACTTCTGGATTTATCTAATTAGAATTTAAATTAGGAAAGGATTGTAGGAAAAGTGGTGATTTCGGTGTGCCTTTTCTCTTTGTGTGTTTCACGGTACAGTAGTCCCCCCTTATCCACAGTTTCACTTTCCCAAGTTTCAGTTACCTTTGGTCAATCATTGTCTGAAAATATGAAATGAAAAATTCCAGAAAAAAACAATTCATAAGTTTTAAATTACATGCCATTCCAAGAGTGTGATGAAATCTCCCACTTTCCCTCTCTGTCCTGCCTGGGATTGAATCATTTCTTTGTCTAGCACATCCATGCTCTACATGTCCCCTCCTACGAATCACTTAGGAGCTGGCTGTTATCTGATCAAGTGTCAAGGTATCGTATAGCTTGTGTTCAAGTCACCCTTATTTTACTTAATAATGGCCCCAAAGCGCAAGAGGTGTGATGCTGGCAATTCGGATATGCCAAAGAGAAGCTGTGAAGTGCCTACTTTAAGTGAAAAGGTGAAAGTTCTTGACTTATAAGGAAATTTTAAAAATCATATGCTCAGGTTGCTTAGATATTAAATAAGGATGAATATTCTATCTGAAATTATGAAAAAGGAAAACGAAATTTGTGCATAATATATATATATATATAGGTTTCAATACTATCCATAGTTTCAGTCATCCAGACTAAAACTTAGGCACTTCAGACCCCCAGGATATGGGGGTCTTGGAACATATACGCCATGGATAAGGGGGATTACTGTAGAGGAGAATCTGATACCTACTTCCTTTTTTTTTTTAACCTACTTTTTTTTGTTTTTGTTTTTGAGACGGAGTCTTGCTCTGTCGCCCAGGCTGGAGTGCAGTGGCACAATCTCGGCTCACTGCAACCTCCACCTCCCGGGTTCAAGCGATTCTCCTGCTTCAGCCTCCCGAGTAGCTGGGACTACAGGTGCACGCCACCATGCCTGGCTAATTTTTTGTGTTTTTCATAGAGATGGTGTTTCACCGTGATAGCCAGGATGGTCTCGATCTCCTGACCTCGTGATCCGCCCACCTCAGCCTCCCAAAGTGCTGGGATTACAGGCATGAGCCACTGCACCCAGCCACCTACTTCCTTTGATAGTGTTACCGGGGGTCCTTGCTCACAGAGCTCCCAAGATGGTGGCGAGCATCTTCCAAGATGGTGGCGAGCATCTTCCAAGATGGTGGCGAGCATCTTCCAAGATGGTGGCAAGCCTCGTGTTCTCTGACTTGGGGTTCTTGGCCTCACGGATTCCAACGAATGGAATCTTGGGACATGCAGTGAGTGTTATAGCTCTATTAGATGCCGTGAGTCACGGAAGAGAACCGTGGAACCCAGTGACTAGTGTTCAGCTCGATTAGGATGGACCCGGGCACTTAGCCGTGCAGGAACAACAGCAAGCCTTTAGCCCTATCAGGAGCAGCAATGGGCACCTCGCTGAATCAGGAGCACAGCGGACACCCTGCCGGATCCGGAGGGATGGGAGTCAGCGGCAGGTCTGTGATGGTGGCAAACAGCAGTGGTGGACAGCGAGTGAACTCGAGCTGTAACAAACATGGACCAGAAGAGTGCAGTTGCAAGATTTAATAGCGTGAAATAGAGTGAAAACAGAGCTCCCATAAAAGAGGAGGGGACCCAAAGGGGGTTGCCGTTGCCAGCTCAAATGCCTGGGTTTATATCCCAATCCTTGTCCCTTCCACTGTGCTCTCAGGCAGCAGATGATTGGCTATTTGTTTACCTCCTGTTTTTGCCTAATTATCATTTTAGTGAGCTCTCCTTACTATCTGATTGGTTGCGTGTGAGCTAAGTTGCAAGCCCCGTGTTTAAAGGTGTAAGTGGTCACCCTCCCAGCTAGGCTTAGGGATTCTTAGTTGGCCTAGGAAATCCAGCTAGTCCTGTCTCTCAATAGGGCTATAACACTGGTCTTATTTGCACAGTCTCATTAAGCTGGTAGAATGGGGGTCACAAACCCAGCAGGCCTGATTTGAAGGATTTCTCAGCAAAGCATTCACCATGCCTCAGTTTCTCCTTTATAAGATGGTAATGCCACTTCTCACCACTCATCACTTTCCATACATACTGGAAGCACTATAAAGAAGAGGCTTATAATATCACTCTTACCAACTAAGAAGCTTAAAATCTCTTTCAGGATGCTTTTCATCTGCTTTCCTTTTCTCAACATATTCTTGGAAGAGATAAACTTCTCTCTCACTTAACTTCTGTGTTTTCTAGAACTAATGAACTAATTTCCATTCATTCCAAAGACATCTTTGTATATACAAGATATAGGTCATTGGAAGGGAGGAAGAAACTATAACTTAGAGAAACCTGTTCCCTATTACTTCCTAAATATGAAGATTTATTAGTTAAGTAATGCTAGCTGTTGTAACAGACAAATTCCCAAATATCAGTGGTTTAACACAACGGAAGTTTATTTTTTGCTCACACCTGGTGTTTCATGAGAGGCTTTCCATGATCAATCTTGCATACACAAAAGAACCTTCTTTAGTGTCTCTACCTGTTAGATCTTCTAATAGGCCAGCACATTGGATAAGAGAGAATGAAGGCTGGAGCAGAAGGTTTATGCAGGTGAGGCTGGAAGTAAGGCACAGCACCTCTTCCTTGCTGAACACACTTTCTGCTGTCCCACTACATGGGGACTTGCTGCGATAGGAGGTATTAAAAATTGTTCTAGGCAGATAGGAAAAGCGGTCCTTGGAAAGTTTTCATCTCTTTTAAAGCAGCTCCAGAAACGTTTCTTGTCTAGCAGGAAAGCCCTGGCTCTTAGAGCTGGGCAGGCAATCTTTCATATGCAAATGTTGGCCATTAGAAACTGGGTCCACCCCAACAAGAGGATTCCTGCTGCCTGCCTCCTTCTTCCCCTTGCCCCACATGTTCCTGGCAACATGGCTGCCCCCACATATCCCCACGTGTGTAGAATATTATGGCGCCCTGTATTTGCATATTAAAAGGCTAGGGTGGGAGAGTCAGTTTTTTCAAGGGCTACGTGAATGACATGCCTGGTCAAACCAATCCTCTGAGCCCTATGCAAATCAGATACTGCTTCCTCCAGCCTCTCCATATACCTGGCTGGTTTCTGCGTACTTGGGGTCCCCTCTCTCGCTTTGGAACCGCCCCCTACCCCCCCCATCTCTGTACAGGGGAGCTGCTGCTTTCTTTCTTTTCCCTTCTTTCTTACCTATTGAACTCTCCAGTCCTTAAAACGACTCCACGTGTGTCCATGTTATTTTATCTAATTCGACTTGAGACGAAGAACCCTGGTGTTCTTCCACTCATGGAGTTGCATCATTGCTATGGCAAAGTCTGGCTTTCATGCACAGGCTTCCTCTTTTGCCAGCACAAGGGCTGGGAGGGCTTGTAAAACCCCAACAACCTCAATGTTTGTTGCTCATTTAGACCAGAACTTCAAGTCTTAGCTGGGTGGAGTTAGTAAGATCCACAATTACTGATGAAGCTCCTTATCTCCACAAGAGAATCCTGGCTAAAGAGGATGCAGGGTCTCCGGCCAAGCACAGAGACCCCATCCTAGATTTCGTTTCTCTGTTGATAAAGTGATCATTAGGATCTGTGAGTTTGGAGAGACACCTTCTTCAGTGAACCACAATAATTCCTCCTGAAAACTGATCAGTGACATCTTTGCCAGCCAGAAGTACCTTCTGTAAAACTGAGGGAAAGGAGCCCCAAGTAACCCTCAGCTCTTTGAGTCCTCAAAGACCATCCCCCTACAGGACCTTGGCCCCAGATATTTCATATCAGATCAGCTTTTCCTCCCCGCAGGATTCTCTCTAATCATCTCTCACCACCCAAGGCAGTGTCAGCTCAGGCAAAGCAAACTAATTTTAATCTAAGGACAAGTAAAAATATAATTAAGAAGGTAAATCTATTTCCCAAATAGCATACAGTTCTCTGTTGACTATGCATTTTTTAAAGTATCTGTAAAGACAAAAGACATTCATTCATCAATACAGATACAGCTGTTCATTTGTTTGTGGAGTTTGCAATTAAATACAATTGCTTGTTTTTAAGAACCCAGCTTCTGCTGCCCAGTGAGATCTATTTTGGAGGGCAAGAGAGGAAAGAAGAATTCTAACTCAAACAGAGGGAGTTTGCAGAGGGAAACAAAACCCTGCGCAGGCACAGAATTCCTTTTAAATAGGAATGTTCATGAGAAAGACCTAGGATCTAAATTTTCCCCCAGGGTGGGGCTGCTTTTCGCTTGATGTTATCTCAGCACCTTCACTTCACTGATGAGGCCAACAGATCAAGATGAATAAGCTTTCTCAGTTGCCGTGTTATTTAAACCCACAAGCAGGCCCCTGCCCTTTCCTGGAAGGCTGCGGTGTAACACCTTAGCTGTCGCCTGGCGCGCTGCTATATAAACACACCAGGCTCCAGATCCTTTATTTCAGCAGGTGATTCACAATGAAGGAGCGGGAGGCTGGGTCCCCAGAGCACGGAGTCCTTGCCTGTCCACCCCCTTTTTCTGGAGGGCGGGAAGCTCTTTAGTATGCCCTACTTAGCTCCAAATACAAAGAAGGCCACTCTGTTTCCAAGAAGCCATTCAGTCATAATAGATATGGTTAGAATGATAGCCCAGAGGCTGTGGGTTAGGAAAACACATTTATTAGAGAAGGATCCCGTTCACAATAATTAAGTGACACAAATGAATGCAAGTTAATGAAATCTCAGTGGGATTGAATGTGCTCAATCACGGCCCCCACGCCCTGCCCTGGGCAGCAGTAGCAGAGCATGAAGACTCAGGAAGCACAATGGGACCCCATTCTTTGGTCCTGAAATTCTCCCCATCTCCTCCCAATGCTGATCTGAGAGGTAGACCTCTCAAACTCTCCTGGAAGGTGAATCCTGAAGGAGAGGGGTGCAAGGACCTGGATTGCTGCATTCTGTCCCCTTCTGGTGTGATTCTTGGATGGTCTTTCTACACTTCAGCCTCAGGGTTTGCCAGATCCAGAATCCTCCCCAGGATATTTTGAAGAACACAAAGTGATTTTTAAAAAAGGCATTGAAACGAAAATAAAAAGCACTGAGGATGACTGCAATAATACACAATTTTATCATCCATCCATCCTTCCATCCATCCATTCAACAAAAACTTATTGGATATCTCCCTATATCAGGCACTGGGGTTATAGCAGTCAATGATAATAATAATGATGGTGATGATAACAGCAATAACAATAATAGAACTAACAGTTGCTCCTGATGTTTTCCAGGCACTGTTCTAAGTGCTTCACCTACATGCCACTCATTCATCCTCACAACAACCCAATACTACCCAAGACAAGTAAACAAGGCACAGACCCTTTTGGGAAAGAGCATGTAGCCCACAGGTGAGGCAAGACCTCTGCAGGGAGAAAGCCAGGAGCTGAGCGCATGTGGGAGCCCTAGCCCTCTGGAAGGCTTTGAAGGTCTCTGGAGGGAGTGGCACCGGCTGAGCTGAGGCAGGAGGAGGAATGGCCTGGAGCCCAGGAGAGTGCTTAGAGGGGACTGCAGAGACCATAGTCCCTCTGGCTGGAGTTTAGGGTAGTGGTAAGAGATGCTGCGGGGTGGAGAAGAGGCTGGGAAAGACTTCCTAAAGGAGGCGACAAGTGACCTAAATGATGTGTAGAGTTGGCCAGGCAAAGGGTTTGGGGCTGGGGAGGCTGAGAGCCCTGGGGGGTCAAAAGGGAGCTGGACCACAGGGTGCTCAGCCAATGGGTCCCATCGGGTGGTGGGGGTAAGAGAAGTGGCTGGGGGGTGGGAACACGCCCACCACACAGCTTTGAAGCTGCACGCAGGAAGCTGGATGTGATTCTGGAGAGCACTCTGGCTGCAGCGTGGATCATAAATCCCAGAGGGCTAAAGGGGCAGCGACGGTGGGGATGCGACTCCTAGGAGTCTGGGTGACTGTTGAGGGTCAGGGTGGTGGGAAGGAGGCAAAAGGGAGATGATGTGTGGGATAACCAGAAAGCAGGGCGGGGAGAGAATGGGGTCCAGGGCGACTTCTAGGAACCCAACAGTTCTGCAGAGCGGTGGCAGGCACACCATTGTGAGGTCTGCAGCCTTCCTCTCTGAGTTCAGGTCACACTTCCCTGACTTCCCTTTACTTACAGGGGGAGGGCTTCTTCACCAAAGGGAAATGACTGCTGCCGTGGGCTGCTCTGCTCCTTCCCTGCTCCTTCCCTGCTGTCTCCCCACCCCAACTATACCCCACTGCCCACCTTGGTCCTTGGAGTCCAGCACATACCATTGGTAGGTGTCCACATAACTCTATAGCCACAGGGGGGCCACTTTTAGATATACATTCTACATGGCCAGGCTGGGGCTATGGCCCAGGTGGCTTCCTTAGGGCCCATTTGGCCGGGCTCAGTGTCTGAGCTTTATGCGCATGCTTCCAGGTCTTCTCTGACATCAAGCCGTGTCATCTGTGGGCTTTTCCTTCTCCTATAAGAGATTCTTAATCTGGGGTCACAGGTTCCTTCAGGATCTAGGGAGTCCAGGGTCACCCTGGGATTATATCTAGAGTTTTATGTGAATGTGAGGGGTTTTTGGGGAGAATGTTTATAGCTATCAGATGCTCTGAGGGATTTGTGATCCCCAAAAACTTAAGACCCATTGTTTTGGGCTCTGATTTTCAAGGTTAAAATTTTCCTGGCTAATTTTCCTTCTTATTCTCACCATCGCCTCCCAGTGCTAAAGCCCTTGGATAGCGTTCACCTCATCTCTTCACAGTATTTCCAAGAATTCAAAATCAGCATTTGCCTTTTAAAGCCTGTCTCCATTTTGCCCTGAAAAGCCTCCACTATTCTGCATTATGTATTTTTAAATGCTTGGGTGGGCACAGTGGCTCATGACTGTAATCCCAGCATTTTGGGAGCTCCAGGTGGGGGAATCACTTGAGCTGAAGAGTTCGAGACCAACTTGGGCAAAATGCAAGACCCTGTCTTTATCAAAACTACAAAAAATTAGCCAGGTCTGGTGGCATGCACCTGGGGACCCAACTACTCGGGACACTGAGGTCAGAGGATTGCTTAAGTCTGAAAGGTGGAGGTTGCAGTGAGCCAAGATCATGCCACAACACTCTAGCCTGGTGACAGAGTTGAGACCTCATCTCAAAAATAAATAAATACTCATTCTGCATATTTATATTTTATTGTATTAATAGAAAAAATTCTTATTATGGGTCCTTCTTCCTGCAGATCTCCATCACTTTTGAAGAGAGGCAAGCTTGCCATGCTCTTGCCTGATTTCAGGCCTTCTGACTTGGCAGACCCTTGGTAATGACAGCGGCTAACATTGGCTGGGAGCTTGTTATAAGTCAGGCACTATGCTAAGAACTTGTATTATCTCATTTAAAACCCTTAACAATGCCATGAAATAGACATTACTGTTATCCCAATTTTAAAATAAGAAAACGGGGCATAGAGAGTATAGCAGGAAGGACGTGGCCGACCCAGAACTGGAACTCAGGTAGCAGAGTTCCAGAGCCTCATGTTAGCCTCCCACCAATCCACCGATTCACTTCATCTGTTCATTATTGGAGAAGGTCACTGTCTAGCTTGCTCCCTAGCCTGGAATCAATAACTTGGAGTCAACATCATCTGAAGTCAGATCCTAACCCCTCTCACTGATGTCCCTTTTGGACAAGAGTTGTTCCACAGAGGAAGTGGTAGCTTTTGAATGATAGGAATACTGTAGCCAACATCAGTATCTCTTGTCAAGAGGTGATTTGAATGGCCAAGGAAGGTTCTGCTACTTCTCAAATAGTTTCCTAACCTAGAATTTCCTAGTATCTGAAATTCCAGCATTAGAGATTAACTCCTTTGGATTGGTTTTGTCGTACCCCACCCCACCCCACCCCAACATACACTTGAGTCTCTTAAAAAGTAGGAATCACCTGGGCATATGAATCATGGAGGCCCGTCCACTATGGCATTAGCCCTGAACGATTTGAAATTAGAGGATGTTCAAAGAGGGAGGCAAATATGTAAAAGGATACTATTGAAGGTGTTGCCAAGGACCAGCCCTGCCTCTGCACCATATTGGAAGGAGTTTCATGGACTAGGCTCATCAAGGGATCTTCTGATACTAACTCCTTAGTGCCTTGGCTTGTGCTTCTGCAGCTGAGAGAGACTGAGGAAGGACCAGCCAGGACTGTCCAAGGCTCTTGGGGAAGAAGTTCTCTTGCCTTTCTCCTTTGTGAGGTTGGGGAGCAAGTGACCTGTCAGCTCTGGGAAGTCAGCCAGTGGCCTGACATTACCTGACATTAGAAAGATCAGCTCTGGCTTCTGAGAAAGGTGATCCTATGGTTATCACAGGGGCAACATTACCCCCGGGGGGTTGCAATGCAAGTGCATGTAACTAATGGTGTAAGGACAGATAGAACCCCAAGACACTTCCCCTGGGCACCAGTGTCAAACAGCAGCTTCTCCTTTTTTCCTGTGGGAGCATCTGGACTTTCATATGTAAGAGGCCCTAGTATGGGCTGCATTGTGTCCTTCCCCACCACCACCAGATTCATATGTCCTTATAATAGAAGGAAATGTGGGCCGGGTATGGTGGCTCATGCCTGTAATCCCAGAACTTTGGGAGGCCGAGGCAGGCAGATCACTTGACGTCAGGAGTTTGAGACTAGCCTGGTCAACATGGTGAAGCCTCATCTCTACAAAAAATACAAAAATTAGCCAGGTGTGGTTGCGCATACCTGTAGTCCCAGCTACTCAGGAGGCTGAGGCATGAGAATTGCTTGAACCTGGGAGGTGAAGGTTGCAGTGAGCCAGGATTGCGCCACTGCACTCCAGCCTGGGCGACACAGCAAGACTCCATCTCAAAAATAAATAAATAAATAAATAATAAAAGGAAATTTGGACACCAGAGAGACACCAGGGGTGTGCAGTCACAGAGGGAGACCATGTGAAAAGGCAGCAGGAGAGTGCCCTTCTGCAAGCCAGGAAGTATGGCCTTACCAGAAACCAACCCTGCTGGCATCTTGCTCTTGAACTTCCAGCTTCCAGAAGTATGAGAAAATGATTTTCTGTTGTTTAAGCCACCTGCTCTATGGGATCTTGTTATGGTAGCCAAGCTGATTAATGCAAGTTCCATGAGATTTAGAGCAGGGGTCTTCAGAATGAGTTGGACCTAGACAATCTTTTGAGATGAAGGAAGAAAACATGGTATTACTTACTTCTATTGATTTTTATCTGATTCTGTGCTAGTTTCAATTTCTTGTATATGTTTTTAAATGTACCTAATAGGTGAAGATGGGAAGACATGCATAAAATGCATAGACACATGACATACTGGGGGATATGTGCTGAAACAAATTTTACAGATGGGGTAAATAACCCAAAAAGTGTGGAGACTACTGAGCCCAGATAGGTGGCCATCTGTATATCTCTAAATCCTAAAGACAAATAAGAATGATTTCTTTTTTTATCATTACAAGTGCCCTAAAGAGTTTATCATCTATTCCCTCAGCTTACTAAACATGTCTGGGGAGCTACTCCTTGCCCATATCAGGGGAGATTTATGTTGTTGTTACTGTAATTATTATCTATGAGTGCTCGTGAATAATGGTTCATAGAATTGTATTCTTTCGAACAGACTAGAGGCAACAGAAAATTGATCCATTAAAAACTGCGCTTTTCTTAAACTTCTCAATTTGGCCCCTCTCCTTTTTTCTTTCTGCACTTGAAGACAACAATTTAGTATCCTAAAGTTGCCAGAATTACTAAGCACTAATAATATTAGGGAAAGGCATTTGGCAGATCTCAGCAACTTTCCCTCCCAGTCCTACCCAGTTGTATTCAGGCCCAATTTCTGGTCTCAGACCAGACTTCGAAGAGCCTGGCCAGACTGAGGGAGGTGAGTCTCATTAACCCCTGTCTCCAACCACAGGGACTCTGCTCATGACCCCTTGAAAACCTGTCAATAAGGAAGGCTAGTGTATGCATCCCCATTTTTTTTTTTTTTAAAGTAATTGTGGATCTAAGACCCTGGAAGTCAAAGAGAAATCCTGTCAGGCCTCATGGTCCCCTGAGGAAGTCATGGTCTACTTCAGGCCTGACAGCAACTTGGCCAAGTTCACTCTGCTTGGCGATTAGGCAAGAACCATTTATCTCCATTTTAAGGGGGAAAATCCCCTACTGGGATGCTGAAGTAGGCCAGTTTGTCCTGGCTCAGCTGAGCTCAGACTCATTCAGTGGTCTTGCAATTAAGCAGGACTTAAAAGCTCTTTGGAATGATTTCCCCTGGCAGATATTGCTGAAATGTGAGAGAGCATTTCTGGTATACATGGTAGCCTTGCATCGAATTATCCCAGCAGAATGTTTGAAATGGAAAAAGTCAATGCTATGTTGGTGACATTAAAATTGTCTCTTTGGCTGAGTGGTTAATCTTCTTTCATTGTTTAAATGTGCCTACAAGGCCCCGGAGAGTCACAAATCTGCACGAAGGGGAACACTGCTCTTAGAATTAGCTGGCAGATATATGGCTTTTCTGACTGCTGGTGAGGAGGCCGTACAGGCTGTGCATTACCTATGCCATCAATACTTGGGAGTCACCATGACCCGTGTCCTGAATAGGCGCCCCTTTGACAGGAGCATAAGCAGAATTGGCCCCCAAAGGCACGTTGCTTTTGAGACCAATCAGGCCATTTCTAGTTTGGCCTCTCCATGGTGAAATGAGACATAAAGTCATTTTAGGACAACATCGGTCACCTACAGAGCCATGTAAAAGGCCTGATAGCCTTGCTCAGACCACACATAGTTAGATTTGTTTCTCACCTTTCTGGAATAAATGGAATGTGACTATGTAGCAAAAGCAAAAAGGTACTCTGCCAGCAGATAGATCTGGTGTGGGATACCAACTCTTCTTTTTTATGGATGTGAGATCTTAGGTTAAGTAACAACATTTCTCTGGGTCTTGGTTTTCTCATCTAAAATGGGGCTAATAAGACCTACTCGACAGGTATTATTGTGGTGAGGGTTAAATGAAATAATGTATGCAGAGCACACAATGCACACTCAATTGTGTTTGCTCCCTCCCTTTCCTTCTCAGCAAGGCAGGAAGCTGACATGTTTGGTCATTATATTGTCTCTATTTGCAGTCATCAATAATAGTTGTGTTTCTCTTTGTGTACAGCCGAACAATACTAAGGCTTGCTTTGGCTTCTTTCTCTCAATAGTATTAATTCATTCTTTTATCCATTTATTCAGCAAACATGTATTTTTCTGGTGCTATGCAGGTGCTGGGGACACAAGGTTGAGCAAGTTAGACTGTACCTGTCCTCACAGAGCTTCTAGCTGATGACCAAGGCAAACAGAGCCCCTCTAAATCCCACAACCTGGCTTAGCAGGTGGCCGGGGAGGCTCCCAAAGGAAGTGGTGTTTGAGTGAGACCTGAAGGAAATATGCATATTTGGCCACATTCCCTCCTTCTGTTGACTTCATGACCAATAATGGACATTTATAAATTGGCTGGAAAGGACCACTCATGGCTTATCAGACAGAAAACAAATCCACAGCTTTGCCTTTGTTATTTCTGTTCTCTAAGTAACTAAGATAGCCAGCCATGTCCTCAGTGTCAAGTTTGAAGTGGAAGTAGAAAGGAACTCAACTAAGCCCAGAGTTTGGCAACTGACAATAGATGAAATTGGCATTGCCAGTTTTACACACATCAAACCTTAAGATTTTGCATATTGCTTGACTTGGAAGTTCCACTTCTGGCTAATTATACTATGAAACTAATAACATTTGTACAAAGATTTGACTACGGAATGTTGTTTGCCAGATTACCTTAACACGAAGTTTGAGATAATCTAGACCCTCCGAAATAGTAGATTGGAGAAATAAATCCTGTAAATGCATTCAGAGGAATGATATGCAGCCATATAAAATAATATTGTAGAAAATATGTATTAACATGGAAAGATGTTCGTAATATATATTCAATTAAAAAGGGAAGTTAGTAGCACATGCAGCATGACTTTATATTCTTTCTTGGAAGAAATCTGAAAAGAATAAATACCTTTATATATATATATATATATATATATATACACACACACGTGTATATATATATACATGTATAAATACCTTTATAATAAATACCTTTATATATACTTGTAACAATATTATGTATCACATATAATATATATTAATAACTATATAACATATTTTGTATATAATATAATTATATATCATATAAGGTATATTTCTTATTTTATATATAAAGGTATTTATGTACATGTATACACATATGTATATGTACATACATATGTGTATACATATTATATATAAAGGGATTTATTATAAAGGTTACAAAGATTTATTACAAAAATTTGACTACAGTATGTTGTTGCCAAGTTAGCATAAAGTTTGAAACAATCTAGATCCTCCAAAATAGTAGATTTTTATATATATGTATATACATACATGTATGTGTATAAAGGTGTTTATATACATATATACACATATATGTATATATAGTAACACCTTTCTATATATAAGATATATAATACCTTTATATAATATATACTTTTATATATACACATATATATAAAAGTATTAGAAATCATCTCTGAGTTATAAAACTAAGAATGATTTTTACTGCCTTTTCTTGTTTATTTTTACCACACATTCTAAGGAAAAATCACAAAAAAATAGAGCTTTCATATGAAAAGATGGTCAACATTATTAGTCATTAGAAAAATGCACATGAAAACCACAGTGAAATACCACTTCACATCCACTAGGACAGCTATTATCAAAAAGATAGATGATAACAAGTATCTTCAAGGATGTGAAGTAATCAGAAGCCTTATACATTGCTGGCACAGCCATCTTGGAAAACAGTTTGAGAGTCTCTCAAAAAGTTAAACATAGAGCTTCCATATGCCCCAGAAATTCCGCCCCCAGGTATATATCCGAGAGAAATAAAAGCATACATCCATACAAAGACTCGTACACAAATGTCATAGCAGCATTATTCATAATAGCCAAAAAGTGGAAACAATCCAACTGTCCATCAACTGAAGAATGAATAAACAAAATGTGGTCTATCTATACTACAGAAGATTTTTTGGCTGTAAAAGGAATGACATATCAATGCATGCTACAGCACAGATAAACCTTGAAAACATTTTGCTAAGTGAAAGAAGCCAAACACAAAAGGCTCCATACTGTAGGATTCCATTTATATGAAATGTCCAAATATGCAAATTCATGTAGATGGAAAGTAGATTAGTGATTGCCAGGGGCTGAAGGTAGGAAGAACAGTGAGTGACTGCTAACTGGTATAGAATTTCTTTCTGGGGTGATGAAAATATTCTTGAATTAGATGGTGGTGATAGTTACACAATTTGTGAGTATGCTAAAAACTACTGAATTGTACACTTATCCCCAAACCCCCCAAAAGTAGGGCTTTCCCCTCTGCCATTAACTCTTTCACATACTGAAGAGTCACAGTCAAGGTTTCCCCACATACATGAGACCAGTACCCTGGAAGCCCTTTCTCTGTCTTCAGAACCACAGGAAGTACAAAGTTCAAAATGTATGAACACTGTGTTTTTATTTTCTGTATTTGGATGCTTTGACATCTTGGGATTTTGCTAACCCTGTAGGGACTGACTCTCCCAGGGCTACCTAATTCCTAGAGATAGTAAACAAATAGCCTGAGAGCGTGCCTTTCATACGCAAACCAGCCCATCCAGAGCCCACACCCCAACCTCTTCCTTTATGGCTCTCACATTCTGGGCCACTCTCCCCTTCCCTAATCATCCCAGAGCCAAGTACCAAAATACCAGGCAATGCTATTCCCCAGAGTCTGCTGAAATTATTCAAACTAGTGAATCCTAAACCTGCTTGCCTTGCCTTGCTTGTTTCTTCCCGCGGAAACCACAATAGAAATTCTTGCCCACCACATATTCTCTTGCTCCTGTTTCCTCCTGTTCCGCTGGTGCCTCCTGTTTTTAGAGCTCTGTGAGTATAACAAACTTCTCCCTTCATGGCAGTCATTTCCATGTCTACGTGTCTTACCATACCTGATTAAAACAAATCTTGGGTAACCTTAAGTCAATGTACTTCTGGAAGCCTGTTAAGCCCTGGCCTGATACATTGCAGGAAGTCACATGACAGTCATAGACATCAGTGCTTCTAGGAGATAAGTAACAGAAAAGGCAATAATTGGTATGGTTGGAATCTTCCTCCAGGACTCCTGAATCCCATGGTTAGGGACTGATTTTTCACATCCACTTTGTCCACACATAGCAATTACACATTTCTACCCCATTATGTGTTACTCATGGAAACCCAGGTCTTAAAGTTTCCAGTGTCTCATCTACCATATAAACACACACACACACACACATGCACACATAAATCTATCACACACATATATATCCCATTGTCTTATTGGTGTGTGTGTGTGTGTGTGTGTGTGTGTCTCATCTGTGATGGAGTAGGAAGTAGGAACTGGTTGATTTGGGTTTGCTCTGAATTACCACATCTAACTTGACAAAATTAAAATGGTCCATCTTTCATCCTCTTCTTTCTCAAAGTCTGACTAGCCATCTCAGACATAAAATGGGATCAACCCTTAAGGTACTAGAAACAATCCCCTGACAAAGGTGATTGTCACTGCAAATATGTAGCACACAGCCACACAGTAGACCCCAGCTCCCTTTCCCTCAAACAACACAAGAAGTTTAATTTTTATTGAACACTAGTATGTAAGTAAGATACAAACAACTGAATTTGTTGAGCACGGAAGTTGTAAAAGTGCCCTCAAGGTCTTGAAGAAGTAAGTGCGAATTGTGTACCCTGGGACACAAGGAGGAGAAGAAAATCAGCCTTGAGAAGGCAAACCCAAACCTGGGTTGAGAGACAGCCATTCCAGGCTGTTTGTGGTCTGATTTCTGCTGGTAATACAAGAGTACTCTGTGCATCCTGCCTGTTTTTCCCATTGCCCTTGGAGAATCATCCTGGCCTGACCAGATCCACTAAATAGGAATAAAACCAAACCACACAAAATGCAACACCAAAACTGGGTAAGGCTGTACTGTCTTTGATGAAGATCTTTCTTCTCAGACTTACTAAATGAATATGGATCAGTGGAATCAGAAACAGTCACCAAGATCTCACAGAATTCTTCACCTGAGGTCAATATAGTAGGTCTTCACTTGACATCCTCAGTGGGTTCTTGGAAACTGTGACTTTAAGTGAAACAAGATATATTAGAAACCAACATTTTTTCCCTCATCAACGTCATGATGAAATCCAATGACATTATTGCAGGAAACGACATTATTCAATGACCTGCTGTATCTTTGCTTTAAGTCACATTTTCCAAATAAGGATTTACTGTATCTTTGTTTGGAATATGAGATTCCTTATCTGTTAAATAGGGGTAATAATAATAATGATTTTGTAGAAATATTGTGAATAATAACAAGATAATGTATCTAAAACCTTGACATGAACCGAAGGAAGGAAAGACGATGTCCCAAATTCATAGGACCTTGTTAGAAAACTGAGACTCATTTATGCTCCTTTAAGAAAAAAAAAAGATAAAGGAAGAAGAAGGTACAATCTATTTCAAATGATTAGTCATCACATTTTCCTTCTAAAGAACATTTCTCCTTCTGGTTTTATTTTGGATCCACTACTAATGTGCAATTCCAATCCAGTTTCCCTTCAGCCACTCTCCAGAAGTGCAGTATTGGTTCTTTGTCTTAGGGATATTTCATTTCCTCAGTCATGTTAAATCAAACAAACCTCCCATACCAGCAAACAGAAAGGAGCAGCTCTGGGCCTCTGAACTAATTTGCACTAGCAAAACTGATCAGGTCTTCCTCCAGTGTCTTAATTAGGAGTCTTAATCCCTTTGATTTAAAACCAGAAGAAATACAGGACGTGATAGAAAATTCTTAGCATATTTATTCAATACAGACAAATAGGGTTTAGAAAGTTCACTTAATATACAGTATCAACAGAAATATATGTCCCTTTCTTTCTAATAATTCTTCCAGGATAAAGTGTGGCTCACTCTAAGATTGGAGCCACCAGTTTTCATGTTCTCTTTCATTTAAAGAGACAGCTATTTCCAACCCACTCCGTGTTTCCAGAGATTTTTGACTGGTTTGCTTTAATTTCTCCTCTGACATAAGGAGAGAGTGGCTCAGAGAATATATGCAATATTATTCACATTGAATTTTTTAAAATGTGATGAATGGGTGGTGGTTGACGGAGGCTGAATGTGAGAAAATGAAAATAGAATAACAATGATTATGAACTATCTCTGCAGACTCGAATAAGTCTTTCAATACAGATGCTAAAATGTCTTGGATTTGGTATAAGGTAAGTTCTTCTTGAACCCTATCCAAGCTGGTTCAGTTCTGGAGGAAACAAAAGGATGATGTCAAGATAGACTGATATGGTGCTTCCAAGGGCGTGGCGACATGTATGTTCAGTAAAAGGACAGCAGGGGGCTCAGGTCAGCATCAGTGACATCATGCATTTACATGATTGTTCAGGCTTCCACGCAGCTTACTTTTTACAAGACCATGTGCATACGGGTATTTATTAAAAACTAGGGGAGGGTGTTGATGACTGGGGGAACTGCAGACACTTTCAAAAGGCTTATGTAAAGGAGATTCTATGGCTGTGTAGTTCCAGTGCCTTGCCCAGGCCGTCAAGCCATTTTCTCCTACAGAAAAGTGGTCAGATCCTCAGAAACCACAGCTTCTTAAGAAGAGCACCCATAATTTTGGATGCATCTCAGCACTGAACCCAAGGGATAGTCATTCATGACGTCATTCCTAGGATACTCTAGAGGAGCCTCAATACATTGATCTAGTATAGTCTCTAATCATACTTAATAATCAGTGCACTTGGTGCAAGCTACCTGGGCTCAGGTTCACATTGGAACCAGTGGCGTCATATTCCTTTTCATGTAAAAAGGCAGTCTTTTCAGATCTAATTGTTCATAAATGGAAATATAGCCTAAGTTAATCTATGTTAATAAATCTTAAAAGAATTAATTTGACTACTTTTAGGAACATGGGGAGTAAGCCTAAATAGGCAAATTATAAAAAAGAAAATAAAACCAAAAATTAACCACAGGTGTTTAAAATACTCTCTTTAATGTGTGAAATAATGAGCTGACACTATTTTTTACATTTAAAAGCCACTGTCATATCTTTTATTTCCTCTTATTATTCTTACAGTACCCCTAGGAAGTTGACAGGCCATATTTCTATTTTGCAGAAAAACAAAATAAAACAAAACCGACTCAGAAGGAAAGCTAAGTAACCTGTCTGGAGAAATACAGAGGGAGGGTTGCAGTTTTTTCTTTCCACTATCAGACTCTAGAAGGATTTGCAAGGAACATATTGGCTGCCTGTGTGTAACTGGGCACTTCTAAAAGACTGACAGGTGATACCAAAAAAATGTAATCCTCTGAAATATCTTAAACATCCACCCCTGCAGTTTTGTTTACAACCTGAAGCTGCACCATCCGTTAGGCAATGATCTGCTTGAGAAAATTCAAACTTCAAAAATTCACATTCCATCCAAGTTATCAGTAATTCTGAAACTGGTAAAATCTAAGCTAATAAGATTTTATCGTTTACTGCTCCTTGGCACATAACCACTACACACAATCTAAAGCCTGATATTACACAATTATCCTATAAAGTGGGCATTTTTTGGTCTCCCAAAAGTGCTGCTCAGCTCCGCATCAAGTGGGTAAAAGCAGGAACATAAAAAAGAGCCTCATGTAACTGTGGTTAACATCTCACCTGGAGAGATGGGGAGGGGAGGAGGTTTGGATGTTGGCAAATACATTCCCCAGTTTCCCCAACGATGCTATTGAGTAGTCTGCTGCAGACCCCAATCATGGGAAGAGACCAGCCGCATAAGCATATGAAACAATTACAGATCAGCACACCCAGCTGGCTGTCAGCACAGGAAACTGCAAGCACCGCTGAATAATTATGGCTTGAGCTATTGATTGGGACCACAGAAGAGCTTCATCCAAATGCTTTTAATTTGCCAAACAGGGAGAAGTGTGCTGGAGAGAGGCTGCTTCCAATAACTGCATTTCTTCCTCTGCTAATTAAGGGGAGAGCTTAACAAGGTGGTGGGGATTGTTTTTAAATCTTGCCAAGTTAAATCAATGACCAATTGAAAGGCGGTGAATGAGAGATGAGGGGCTTACCTTACATGACTTAAATCATGTGGTCTGGGATGAGTGTGGATCCTATGGAAGGCCCTAGGCTGGTCAAGAACCCAAGACCATCACTGGCCAGAGGGCTCATGCCACACTGGTAAGAGATGATGGCCCTAAGGCTGAGACAGCAGCTGGAGGCTGAGCAGAGTCAAGGTCTCCTCCTTGGGTTCATACAGTTTTGCTGCCCCACTGTGAGGTTCGTCTATCCCTTAGTCTCATCCATCCTTGGGCCTCATCCTTGGGCCTCATCCTTGATGAATAACATTATTACCCAATTGGAGCTGATGGGTGATTTTTAAAAAAACATTATTATTAACTGAAGGTTATAATTTATTTAGACTGCCTTAGTTTTGACTTAAGGTCCTTTTTCTGTTCCGCCCATGCAGGATGCCGCAGTACATGTAGTCATCATATCTCCTTAGGAACCTCTAGGCTGTGACAGTTTCTTTGATAATGTTGGCAGTTTTGAGGATTACTGGTCAGGTATATTGTAGGATGCTATTGGAATTTTTCTGATGTTTGTCTCATGCTTAGACAAATAAAAAGTACAGGATAAAGTTGGCATAACCAAGGCGAGGAGGTAAAGTTAACTATGGATAACAAATGGACTTAATAATTCCCCTTCCTCAAGCATACCACCCCCTTCCCCTGACACACAAACATTATGTATTCCAAACGGTTTTGTTGGCTGGATAATTTTTTTCTCTACTGCCACCTTTCCTACCATTCTTATGTATTAATATCATTTTAAGTCTTTCAAAGGATATTAATCAAGTTTTTATTACAACACAATAAAACTCATGGACAGTATGTCTTCACTTTTGAATAAAGCACTTCACATGTGACCCCACATGGTCATAATTATCTTAAGATCCCAGTACTACTGGGATTTTAAGATTTGAACAAACTCTTCTCAGAGGTTACAATATACAAAGCTCCTAAGACAACTCCACCTATTTGTACCTCTCAGGAATAGCTTTTAAACTTTAAAAACTGTCAGATATTCTATCAGATGAAGTGTCCATCATAAAAAGAATAAAAAATTAAATAGAGCTGGAGTTGCTTAACGTAGAGAAGAAAAGACTATGGGTGACCTAATTACAATCTTCTTGGATTATGGAAGATTGAAAAGAGTCACACAGACCTGGGTTCTAGTCCTGCCTCTACCACAAACTAGCTGTATGACCAAGGGCAAGTTACTTGACCTCTCTGTGCTTCAGTTTCCCATCTGGAAAATGGGTAAAGTAATGCTCACCTGGGAGGGCTGTGGTAGGTTTACAGGGAGGTAATGTATGTAATGTGCTTAGCACAGTTCCTGGAACAGGCTGTTATTCAATAAAATTTAGCTTCCACCTCACCTGCTACATGATCTTACCTATGATGAAAACAAAACCACTTAATATTTTCATAAGACTTGATAGCTTAGAAAGCATTTTCTCATAATTTAGGGTGACAAACACTGTCCTACCCCTTCTAAGCCCAAATAAGAGGAAGTAGATTTTAATTCAAGGTAATACTGATTTTGGTTAGACAAAGAACATTTTTGGCCATGGAGATAATAAAACTCAAGAACAAGTTTTCTGGGGGCTGTGGACTCTGTCCTTGGGGGAGATTCAAAAGGGAGTGGGTATCTCAGGGCACACAGCCTTGACTTCACCCCCACCCAACAGCCATCACATTCCTGGCTGGCGGGAATAACATTGCCAAGTTCTGGGATGCAGAGGAGGTAAATGAATTGCTCGCTGTGCATCCTCTGGACACTAAACCTATTTCCTGCCTCTGGGAATCTTCCAAGTTCTGCCTCCTGAGCCCACAGTTTCCTGGAGTTACATTTGTGTGGTGGAAATAAATCTTAGTGTATAACCCAGCGTGCAAATAATATCTTTTTTCTGTATTTTTAAAAAATAAATCTAAATCCAACTCTGATCCTCCCAGCTGGGCTTGTGAGAAACTCAATTTTAGTCATTTACAGGCTGCTCCCCTGGGTTGCACCAAGACTCTGGGGTCCCACCTGGTGTTAAAGCATTGGGAAGGCTCTCTGGTCCTGCAAGACCTCCAGGCTGTGTTAGGGGTCCCTGGCCTTATCACAATCACAGTATTAACCATGCAGATTGCAGTTGTCTGGTTAGATGTCTGTCTCTCCTTTTAAAGAGTGAGTCACTCTGAGGGAAAGAGTTGTGTTTTTTATCATGAGATCCCTGGGACTGGTGCATGGACTATTATGTAGCAGGGGCGTGGTGAATGAACAAATGTTTGCTTTATAGCACTTAGTCCATTATGTGCTACTGTAACAAAATACCACAAACAGAGCAATTTATTTAAAAAAAGTAGTGGCTCACAGTTCTGGATGCTGGGAAGTTCAAGATCAAGGCGCGGGCAGGTTTAGTGATTCTGATTCCAAGATGGCACCCTGAATGTTTCGTCCCGGGTGCGGGGAGGAATGCTTCATCTTCACATGGCAGAAGGAGGAAATGCAAAGAGGCAAAAGAAGGCTGAACTCCCCCTTTTATAATGGCATTAATCCCACCCATGAGGGAAGGTGGAGCCTTCATGGCTTAACCACCTCTTAAAGATTCCACTCAATACTGTTACATTTCAACATGAGTTTTAGAGGGGACAAACATTTAAACCATAGCAAGCACCTAGTACATTAGATGATTTTTTCCCCTAAGACCATGAGCCCCTAAGAACATGACCTTCCCCTAAGACCATGACTGTGAGGGAGAGGACTGTACTTTTACATCTATTTCCTGAATGCGTGTAGGCCTTAATAAATGTGTTCCTTGAGTAAATGATTGAACAGTGCTGCTTTTCTTGCCCACTGCGTTGTCGTGGTTTGTTGGTCTGCACACTGTGCATTCCTCATGGGCAGGGCTCTGTCTTAATCCTGTAACAGAGACTGTCAACTGTTCCCACACCTGTTTTCTCTTTCACAGAGCCCCTGAATTTTAGCTGGGCACTCTTACAGAGACAATGTTTTCCAGACTTTCTTGAAAGGTCACATGACTAAGTTCTGGCGGAAGAGATACCAGCGCAGTGATGGACACAGCTCACAGGATTCCTTCCGCCCACTGGCTAGGGTGCAGATGTTATGGGAATTTGTCCTTGACCAAATTCCCCTTGTCCTTGAGAGGAACACCCTAGGAATAGTGGAGCAACAAGAGAGGAGGCGGCTGGGTCCCCAGCACTTTGGGTCATCCATGTTGGACCTAGGCTGTTGGATGCAAGAGAAATCACTTCTATCTTATTTAAGCCACTGTACTTGCTGCCTCTGTGACAGCAGCCAAATCTTAATCCCGAATAATACCTTCATCACGGTACCCTCATTGCCCGCAGCCCAGTGCCTGGCAGCAGTAGGCCACCGTGGCTCAGGACCCCTTCCTGTCCTGTTCACCTTCATGTTTTCATCCCACCATGGGGAGCTCCCAGGGAAGGCCACACAGAAGCCAGGAGGCAGCACCCTTTGCAGCTCCAGCCTGAGTCAGCAGCAGTTTTCAGTTTAATGAGATGACAGTAACGATTGTGCCTTTCTGGGATGAGTGGGCCTGGCCTCCCTAGAGACCTGTGGAAGGTCTGGCATTTTTATCATTCCTGAACTTGAAGGTCAAGGGGAAGGCAGGCATCTCAGAAAGGAGCAGGACCCACAGAACATGCATTTGCTGTCCTAGAATCAAGTCTGAACTTCAGTGAAAGGGGTTGAACAGTACCTGGGACTTCTTCATTCTGGCAGGTGCCACTGAAAATGCCCCTTCTCCATCGTCTGCATTTGCCAGGACATGCCACACAGGTCTCCTGAAAAGTGCTGTTTGCTTGGCCTCTAATGATTCTTACGGCTTTATCAGCACACATGGCCCATCAGCTCCTAGCCCTCATGCAGCCTCTGCAGCCCTGATGCCCTGGGGGTGAGAGCTGTGGTTCATCCTGATTTCTTCCCTGCTCTGGATTCTCTAGGCAAGCCATGGACCCTACTTCATGGGTCCCTGCCCCACAGACCCCTGCCCCACAGGTCCTTACTCTCCAATCTCTACCCAATGAACCCCCATTCCTCAGACTCCTTCCCCAAGGACCCCTGCTTACTCCTCAGCCACACTGTAGTCATTCAATTCGTGGACCCTCCCTGGAGCTTTGCTTCTCTTTTCTGAACCCAGGTGTCCAGGACGGAGAAAGGCACCATTATTCTAACCATCTTGATTTTGTATTTTTGGAGGTGTGGGGAGTAAGCATCCATTTCTCACTCATGAAGATCAGTAGGGCCTTGGGGGCTGACTTTCTTATTTTATCCAGCATCTATTGAGCACTTACCATGGGTCAGGTGCTTTGCTAAGCACTTACAATGTAAATCAGCTCAGGGAATTCTCTCAGCTACCTTGTGAGGCTGGTGCTATTATAATTCCCATTTTACAGATGAAGAGGTATAGGCTGGGGGAGATTCAGGAACTCACCCTGGTAATCCAGTTCATAGCAGATAAACCCCTGGACTAGGATTCACACCCAAGGAGTCTCACCCAGGCGCCTCCTCTTTCCTGGCTGCCTCAGGTGCATCCCCAGCATTCTAAAGCAGGCAGTCTGTGACACAGATGCAAATGATCTTCAGCGAGGGGAGTAGTCCTGGAGGGACAAGCTGATTAGTGTCATGTGTCAGCTACACCAGACAAGCAGTAGAGCGGGACACAGAGCGTCAGGTCAGAGGTCAGCTTCCAGGGTGACCAGGAACAGGTTAGACTAATGGAGTGCAAGGCAGGTGGGACAGAATGGGGCAGGATGGGGCAGGATATAGCTGAGAGTAAGGCAGGAGGTTAGGCACTCTCTGTTACTGGGTTTTGGCCACCTGGGTAAAGAGAGGCCATATGAGTCAGGGAGCAGCCACGTGGCTTGCAGGTACTGGTAGGGGCCTGGCATGAGGAAGGGCTGGGGGGTAGGTGGAATGTTAGTACCTCTCCCCAGTAGTGAAATTAGCGGCTTCTTACTGTTTCTCTCCCCGCAACCCCATCCTTCAGATTCCAGGAGAAGCAGAAGAAAGTTCCTGGGTGTGTGACATCAGTGTTTCCTCCAGTGAGGACGGAGGAGGCCTGAGGGTGTGAGTGTGACGCCCCATGTGAAGCCCTTCTCTCTAACCTTGTCTTCGCTCTCTGCTGCAGTGTCCTGCAGTGTCAACGCTAACTCACAAGCAGCAGTCCTTGCCAAACCAGCCTTCCTCTGCCACAGCCCTTCTCCATTTATTTTCAGATTTTATGTGCTTTAAAATAGCCTTGCTGATAGGTGCCAAAACCCAGCAGACCTGAAAAACGTTTACCAGGATGAAAAAACTGAAGGACGTTGGCTGCTCGACATGACTCAAGGCTACACCCACTCTCTCTGATGATTCCCTTCTCTCTCCTAGAACACATCTCAAGGCACAGAGAACAGCCCCCCAAATAAACCTTTCCCAACCAGGTCTACCAGACACTCCCTATTAACACAAATTCTTGTAAAAAGTTCATTAAAAGTTGTCCAGGCATGGTGGCTCATGCCTGTAATCCCAGCACTTTGGGAGGCCAAGGTGGGCAGATCACCTGAAGTCAGGAGTTTGAGACCAGCCTGGCCAACATGGTGAAACCCTGTCTCTACTAAAAATACAAAAATTAGCTGGGCATGGTGGCAGACACCAGTAATCCCAGCTTCCTGGGAGGAGAATTGCTGGAACCGCAGAGGTGGAGGCTACAGTGAGCTGAGATCACGCCACTGCACTCCAGCCTGGGTGACAGAGCAAGACTCCATCTTTAAAAAAAAAAAAAAAAAGTTCATTAAAAGTTAATAGAAACAATGGACCCTGAGGGCTGCAAAATGGCCTGGCAAGGAAGAAAATGTCATTTCCATCATCCAGATGCTGAACAGATTCACACTGAATTTGGATTTGCGCTGTTTTGGGGGACAGAGGGAGAGAGGCAGGATGGACGCCAAACACTTGTTTGTTCAGCCTCTCTGCTCCTTTCCTCTTCTCCATCAGCCCCTCCAAAGTTTCAGATGCCCAGGCAGGACTGCCTAAGGGTATTTATACCTGGGGAGGGCTCAGCACACCTTATGTCACAGGCTGGACTGGCTGCTTCAACTATTCATTTCATCAAGTGATATACTAGCCTCAGATACTGTGTTATGCCCTTGAGAGACAGAAATATATAAAGTTAATATAAAACATGGTCTCTGACTTCAAGGAGAGTAAAAAAAAAAAAAAAAGCAAAAACCATAGTGCTAAGGGTGCACATAGCAGGGGCACCCAGTGCCTTTGGGGGTTAAGGAAGGCTCCCTGAAGGAGGTGACCTTGAGGCTGAGACTGGGAGGGTGAAGAGGAGCTGGCAGTCAAGTGGCAGGGATGATGCGTAGGGAAAAGATGCTCCGTGCAGAGGGAAGGGCATATGCAAAGTCCCAGAGGGGAGGAAGAGCAAGCTGTGTTGGTGAGACACGAGACTCAGTGTGACTGGAGTGGAGAATGCCAGAGGAATGGGGGGAATAAACAAGGCTGGGAAGCAAGGAGGGCCCAGACACCGGTGAACTTTCTAAACAGCATTTGAAGAGTTTGATCTTCATGAGGGCAGGCTTCATTTTGTTCACCACTGTATCACCCTGGCTGCAATGTCAAGAATTCAGGGCAATCAATGACACTGGAGGCAGGAGGCAGGGAAATGGAAGAGCTCTATCCGCAGAGGGCAGAGGGGAGGGAGAGAAGCAGATGGTAGAACCCACAGGCTTGGTGATTAGTTGAGCGGGTGGGAGGCAGGAGTAGTCAGGATAAAGGGCATCTCAGGGCCCTTTCTTCTGCAAGCACCTGGTGAGGTACAGACTCCAGCCCTGAGGCAGGGCAGCCCCCACAGGCACAGCACACTGTGGGCTCTGGGATTGAACTCGGCTCAGAGACTGGGCTCTGGGATTGGCAGGTCTGAGAAGCTCCCAAAATGGGTTTTAATTTACTTGAAAATATATGTTGTAGAGTATTTGAAAGCTGTGTGTGTGTGTGTGTGTGTGTGTGTGTGTGTGGAGGGTGGAGGGTTGGGACCTAAACATAGAGTTTCCACTTTTTCAAAGCTTTATATAGACAAAATGATCAAGTGATGTCACAGCATTTTGTTCCTTCAGCCTTTAAAACATTTGTTGACCAACTGTCATGTGCAAGGGAGGAGGAACCAATCATTGAGTGCATACTCATTTGCCAAGCTTCATTTGTTTTATTTCATTTTGTTTTCCAATCATCCCATGAAGTGTAACTCGGTTTTGCGACGTGGCTTGCCTAAAGCCACACAGCCGCCAGAGTTCAAGCTAGAGTATGGAAACAGTGTTGTTCTTAAAGGTGGTCTTTAGCTGGGCGTGGTGGCGTGTGCCTGTAATTCCAGCTACTCGGGAGGCTGAGGTGAGAGGATCACTTGTGCCTGGGGGGCAGAAGGTGCAGTGAGCTGAGATTGTGCCACTGCACTCCAGCTTGGGTGAGAGAGTGAGACCCCACCTCGATTCAAAAGAAATTAAACGAAAAAGGTAGAGGGCTTCTTGTCTACACATATCTCCTTCATCATACCCCACAATTCTAATAATGCTATATATCCAGAGAGGTGCCAGTCTATATTGAGAAAATATGGGAGGAATTCAACTCATGTGTAGGCTTGGTTATGAGGGAAAGTCAGGTGAAGGAGCAGGTAGTCTGGGGTTGTAGAAAAAATACAGGTTTTAGCATCAGCTAGATCAGGATTCAAATTCTGGTTCAATCTCTTGCAAGCCAAGTGGCCTTGAGTGTGTTACCTAACCTCCTTGATGCTCCATTCCCTCATCTGCAAACAGAGATAGTGCTACTCACTTTGCAGGGAATAGAGATTAGAGAGTATGCAAAGCATGTGGCATGGTGCCTGGCACATAGCAGATGCTTAGCATAAGGCTTCCAAGATTATTTGAGCTGGACCCTGAAGGACAGGTGCCCTTTTCATCAGGAGGAGATGGGGTCAAGAAAGGACATTTCAGGTAGAAGAAACAGAATGAGCAAAAAATGTGTTTGCAGGAAACCACAAGTAGTAGTGAGTCATTTAGCTTGATTCAAATGTAGAAAAATGTACATGAGAGATGGAGGTTGCAATGGCAAGTTAGAGAACAATGAGGACCTCAAATGCCATCTGCTTCTCTCCACTCCCACTGTGCTTCCTTGCCTCAGCCTAGAACAGCTTCCCAGGTTGCTCACCCATCTCCTCACCGTCAGTCTTGTTGCTTGCAATCCATTCTCCACATTGCAGCCCAGGTTTGCTTATAGTTTGGACTTCATTCAGCAGCCACAAGAAGCCCCTGAAAGTCTTGAGCAGGGGAATGAATAGGTCAGCACTGTGCTTTAGTTATGTTGTCCAGACAGCAAGTCCATGTAGTGAGGATCACAGTGCAGCTTAAGCAGCATAGTCACCTTGTCTGGGCAGGCTGCCAGGGACTCTCCTCTACCTACCAAGTACAGTCCAAACTCACTCACATGCTCTGTGAAGTTCATCACTGTGTGGCTCTGGCTGCCCGGCCGTGATCAGCCGCTGGACCACCTCACACAACATCCTGATCCCCAGATTATATGTAAACCAGGCTTCTCTTCCTTTCCTTCAGAATACCCTAAATGACAGATGAAAGAGACACAGACCTCGGGATCTGGGTCTGTAGCAGAAGGCAGAACCCCCCAACCCTGCTCGCACACAGTATTTTATTTTATTTTATTTTTTTGAGGGCTAATGATTTATCTTAAAAATTCATGTCAGCTAGGTGCAGTGGCTCACACTTGTAATCTCAGCACTTTGAGAGGCTGAGGCGGGAGCATTCCTTCAGGTCAGAAGCTTGATAATAATGTGGGCAACATAGCAAGACACTATCTCTAAAAAAATTTTTTTTTTTTTTTTAATTAGCTTGGCATGGTGGCACACGCCTGTAGTCCTAGCTACTTTGGAGGCTGAGGTGGGAGGATCCTTTGAGCCCAGGAGTTCGAGGATGCAGTGAATTATGATTGTGCCATTGCACTCCAACTTTGGTGTCAGAGTGAGACCCTGTCTCTAACAAAACTCAATCAAACAAAAAAACCAAAACCAAACAAAAGAAAAAAGTTCATGTCAATTTTGTCTTCTATTATGTAACATTCATGCTTATTTTAATTTAAAAATGCCTTTACTTCCTTCTTGTATAGCCTATTTTACCCAAATATTTAAGCAAAATTAACATCCCTGAAAAGGCACATCATCCTTATTCCATGGCTTTGAGTATGCCTTGAACCCCAGCAGTGGCTTCCTGAGCATATCTAATTTGGAAAGCACCACCTTAAATGGTAGCTGTAGCTCAAATTTTCTCTCTGCTAGGGGCGCCATTCTCTTTTTGAGCTGAAGAATTCCTATTTATACTTCAAGATCCAGCTTCAACGCTACCTCCTTATTTAAAATTGATCAACTGATTAATTCAATAAAGAGTTTATGAGAGGCTCTTCCTGCTAGCCTGCCTGGCCCCACCCCTCCCATGAGAACTGACCCAGCCTTCCTTTGTATTTCCATAGCACTTTGTAATACCTCCGCTGTGTTTCTTATCCCATGGTGTTAAAACTTAGTTTGGATGTGTCTGTTTGCCTGCTCTACTAGTTCTGTGAAGGCAAAAGCAAAAGAGAACCTTACTTATTTTTGCTCCTTGGTGCCCATTACAGTGCCTGGCACGTAATAGGAGCTCTTTTCACCATGGAGGGAGAGGCCAATAAGGTTTTGAATGATGTGTGCTGTTGAACTCTGATGGTGAAGAGATTCACCTGGATCACTGTGCCCTACCTCAGAATCACCGGGTTGGCTTGGGTAAAGTCTCCCACTCTTGCCTTTACTCAGGCTGAGGATGTTCGCAGGCAGTATCAGAACCTTTCCTCTAATCCTAATTAAACACACCTCTGCTGCCAAATATATACCAAAAGCCATAAGCTGGGAGGAAGCAAGTGTCTTTAAAGACTTAAAGAGTGATCTACGATTGAGATGCTCTCTCCCTTCCAGGGGAGGATTGTGGCTTTCTGGCAATTTTACCATCCTTCATTGGGGGTGGGGGTGGGGGTGATGGGGAAGGAATCTACTCAGCCTCCAGACCACACCTGGTCCGGTGGTTTTCCAACTGTTCACATGTCACCTCTGTGGGGGTGGTGGGGGGAGTGGGTCCAGGAGCCCCACTTCGAGGAGCAGAGATGTCAGTTGCAACCCTCCAGATTCAGCTCAGGGACACCCCCTCCTCGGTCCGGCTTCCTTTTCTCTTTCCTCAGGAGTTTCCCAGATCTGAGATCTCAAGGCCTGGACTCCTGGTCTCCCACACTTAAGGAGCCTGCCTTCAGCAGTTTCAAATGAAGACGGTTTGGCTCCACCACACTTTCAAGGTCTGGGTTTTGACCTTGACGATATTTATTGACTGAGGTTATCCAAACAAGGACTTCCGAAGGCTGTAGCATCCAGTGGTTTTTGTGAGTGTGACTCCCCTGCTGCTGCCTCTATTTATAAAGTTTGAGCTCTGGTTTCTGATGGTTCCAAACCTAGTGGGTGGGGGTGGCAGTCTTTTCTTTACCTTCTATTTTCCTGTTGGCAGCTCTAAGAGACTAAAATATTCTCTTCCTACAAGCAGGCTATGGAGACTTTGGAGCACAGCAAGAGTTGTTTTAGCCAGAGCAGTTATACGACAGGAATCTCTGCCCAGAAAAGAGGAGATAAATCAATGTTTGCTTAAGGAATAAAGACCAAACTCCTCTGGAAAAACAAAATGTGATTTTTAAATGATCAAAGTTGGCTTTAGTAATCACTGAGGGAACTGAACTCCTTGAAGCTCTCAATGGGTGTCTGATGGTATCCTTGCGGTCAAATATCAGATTTATTTGGCCATGATTAATTGCTGATGCCAGATTCCTGTCTTCCCCTTGGCTACATTTTCTTCCCAGCTAACCCCAGTCACTTGCTCCATTTTCATCTTTATGCTTTTATGACATTTGCATCAGCCACCGTATTATCACTTACATATGGATAAGGTGGAGAGAAAAGGAGGAAACGATGAAGCCTCGTTTTCAAGACATATGTTCATGTTACATTGAATAACATGATATATATCATTTCTTGCTTCAACCATTAAAACAGCAGCTCTAAACCAATCAGCTGTTGGTCCTAATACTTCTCTAAAGAGGAGATTTGGGCCTGCTTGGTGCTGGCAACAGTAAGTGGCATCATTGTCCATGCAGGGCCTCCAGGATTTCACCCTGCCCCTTGTTCCTGCCATGTGATCCACCACCAAAACATCCAGTGTGATGTGGACTTACTCCACAGACCCAGGTTTCCAACACCATGACAGTCTCAAAACTTCCCTCTAATTAGGCCTTCCAAAAGGGGTAAGATCTAAGTCCAAAAGTAAATAAAAAAGGGAAAAGAGAAAACGCAACCAAGAAAGGATGTGCAGTGGGAGGTAATGAAGGGGAGAAGAAATTTTCCTTTTCTTCTTCACTTCCCAGGCTGCACCTGGTTGGATAACAGCAGCGGTGGAATTAGAAATGCTGGTAAATTATTTTTTTCCCTTAAAAAGGGTTTTTGAGCTGGTTGTTGATGCCCAGAAAGGAGGAGATAAATCACTGTTTGCTTAAGGAATAAAGACCAAACTCCTCTGGAAAAACAAAACGTGATTTTAAAATGACCACATTTTGTGATCATTGTGCTTGTAGTCCCAGCTACTTAGGAGACAGAGGTTGGAAGACTGCTCTAGCCCAGGAGTTTGGGGTTGCAGTGAGCTATGAATGTGCCATTGCACTCCAGCCTGGGTGACAGAACGAGAACCAATCTCTAAATATAATAAAATAGATTTTAAAAAGCTGTTTTGGAAGTTTAAAATGGATTCAGAAATATGCACAAATCACAAATGTACAGCTGAAATAATGTTTATAAACTGAACACATTCATGTAACCAGCACCCAGATCAAGAAACAAGACATGATAGGCACCTCAAGAATCCTCCTCATAGTCATTATCCCTTAAGGGTGATGATATTAACTTCTAACACCCTAGCGTAGGTTTGCCCACTTTTGAACTTCCTGTAAGTGTAGTTATATAGTATGTCCCCTTTCAGCTTCTTTTGTTCAACATTACATTGGTAAGATTCACCTATGTAGAGGTAGTTTGTTCATTTTCATTGCTGTATAATATTTAATTTTGTGAATGTGCCATTACTTATTTAGCTTACTATTAATAGACATTTGGGCAGTTTCCATTTTGGGGCTGTTCTAAATAATGGTGTTCTCAGCATTCTAGTTCATGCCTTTTGGGGTGAACACATGTATGCATTTACGGTGGGTATGTACCCAGGTATAGCACTATTGAGTGATGGGATATGTATATATTCAGCTGCAGTAGGGGCTGTCAAATGGTTTTCTGACATGTATGAATTGTACCCGCTTCTAGAGTGTGAATTAGTGTCCTCTATTTTAGCCATTCCAAAGGTATGAGATGGTAACTCAGGTGGTTTTAATTAGCACTTCCCTGACACTACCAAATTTGAGCACCTATTGATATGCTTATTGTCCATTTGGATATTGTTTTTGTGAGTTGCCTCTTCAGATATTTTGCTTGTTTTTCTATGGGTTGCCTTCTTCTTATTGATTTGTAGGGGAAGCCATGTTTTTCTGAGTAATCATCTTCTCCACTTTGTCCATCTCACATCCTTTTAGGGTAATTCAATTTAGCAAGCTGTAACTGAGTGCTACTTGCATGACCATATTTGGTAATTGAGATACCAAGAGGAGTGAAGCCCAAAACTCAGTCTGCCCTCAAGCTTGATCCTTGCCCTTGAGGATTTTGGAATCTTATGTCCCTGTGCTGGCCAGAATTCTTAGCTGCATCTCAGCCTCTTCTCTTGCTCCCATCCTATCCACACCAACGCTTGGCCAGATGGGGGCAGGAGTCAGATTGCATTTCTGGAAGGTCAGTGGTTAACTATTCTGCAGGTTTTCATAGAAGGAACCAAGAGAGGTGGTCAAATGACTTGAGAGAAATGAGGTATTATTGACTGTGTTGAGCTCCACAGATCCCAGCAGGGAGCCACTCTGCGGAGCAGTCTGGCTGTGTCCTCCTTTCTTAGCAGTGGACAGCAACAGTAAGTAGCAACAAATTGATATTAATGTTGCCTTTACTTCATGGCTTCCAGTAATAGCCAGTACTTTGTTTGGCTTGGAAAACATGAGCTTTCCATGTGATGCCTCCTTTGGAATTCTGTTGCTGTGTCTTCACTGATGGCTTCTATTTATACAGACCCCTGGTGTTGTTAGACACTGACATGTATCAGCCATAGAAACTGGCTAATGGCTGGGCAGAAAATTCTTTGTGGAATCACTGAGGCCTTGTGTTGATCTCATTTTGTGATCTGATATTGTTCTGAAAGATATTGTGCTAGAACGATCAATGAACTGGTTGATCAATGACCTGGGTTCTGACAACCACCTGACCAGGTTGCTCTGTGACCTTAGGCAAATGGCTTAACTTCTCTGAGCCTTTCTCCTGCTCATCTGCCAAATGTAAATCCTAATCCCTGCTATGACCAGTTGTCAGGTTTCTGAAAAAATAAGGTGGTTATATATGGAAAAACATTTTGAAAACTAAAGTTCCACAGAAAAATAATAAAACCAAAGTACTGCTGCTCACCAGATTTCATTCCAATACAGCAATCAGAGCCCCAGGTCTTCTTTTAACCATCAACTTCCATTTTACCTGTATTAGTTGGTGTTTGGACCTGTTAGTGACCTTTTGCTGGGAATTCTTTCATGTAAAAGGCACCTCTTTGGTCTCAATAAACTCTTGTACTTTGGCATTTCACCACATAGCTATTTACTCGGTGACCTTTTTCTTTCTTTGTTTCTTCCCAGGGTCTAGCAGACCTTTTGTCACCTGGACAGGATCCACTTAGGCAGCCTCCAACCTACATCAAGGGATTTTAATTTCCTCATGGCTTTGTTAACATTTCACATTGGTACAGGTCAAAACACAAGGTTATTTACTGGGAACTAAGAAATGTCACTAATCTGAGTCACAGGAGCTCCATGAGTTCCCCGTAGGAAGTCAGAACAGCACCCATCATCCCAGTGAGTTGAGCATGAGACTGACTCTTCCAGGCTCCTGAGCCCAGTGTGCTTGACTGAGGTTCCATGAGAGGGCAGCCCTCCTAGGCTGGGAAATGCCAACGCACGTTAGATTTGTTCAAGGAGCCTCTACCTTTACTGGCTGCCATTCTGTTAAGGAAAATTCTTTAAAGAAGATTCAAAATCTATTTCCTAACCAAGAAGTCGGGAATGAAGATCGTCCTTCACTTCTTCAAAAGTCACCCATTCATCTTTTTACTTACTCCTTTAACACTGAGTGTGTAAATACTAATGAGAGTGACTGTAATGGCTGTTGATGGATGTGTTTTTATCTTTCGCTCATCTGCTTTACCTTTCGCTCATCTGCTTTATCTTTCTATCATCATATATATAGCAATAAGATAAGGTAAGAGAGGCTATGACGAGGAGGGGACTTACAAGCTCTCAAGGAAAAAGGATGTATTTGGTAATTGTCAGAAATAGAACTTTTTAACGCCTTCCCATCTTTTGCCTTGCACAGCACTGCTCTTGCTTGTTTTCCGTCTTTGCTGCCTCCTCTTCTTCTAACATTGAAGTGCCTCAGGGGTCCACCTCAGACCCCTTTCTCTTTTCACCAGGAAGGTCCCAGCTACTCTCATGGCTGCAAATGCCTCCCATAGGACTTTGACCACCTGCTCCCTTCCATCTGTAGCCCTGGCCTCTCTTCTGAGCTGCAGATATGACAAGTACAGTCATATCTCCTAGTTCCAGGACTCTCATGAGTACTAAAATCTGCAGATGCACAAGTCCCCTATACAAAATGGCACAGTGTAGCAGGACGAGCCGCAGACAAAACCTCTCAGACACCGAGTTGTAGAAGGAAGGGCTTTATTCAGCTGGGAGCATCTGCAAGCTACTGTCTCAAAATCCGAGCTCCCCGAGTGAGTAATTCCTGTCCCTTTTAAGGGCTCACAACTCTAAGGATTTCACATGAAAGGGTCGTGATTGATTTGAGCAAGCAGGGGGTACGTGACGGGCTGCATGCACTGGTGGTCAGAGTGAAAGAGAACAGAGCAGGGAGTTTCACAATGTTCTTCCATACAATGCCTGAAATCTATGGGTAACATCGGGTTCCAAGTCATGAGTTGATTCTTAACTACTAGGTTTAGGCCAGGCAGGCCCAGGCCTGGTTTTGAGCCTGGTGCCGGGCTGCCTGTCTTTGATTTCACTTCCTTGTTTTTTTTTTTTTTTTTTAGAACAGGTACTGAGTATAAAACAATATAAAACAATATGAGAGGGTCTCTCTCTTCCCTCAATGGTATTTGCATACAAGCTGTATACATCCTCCCATATACTTTAAATCATCTCTAGATTACCTACAATACCTAATACAATGTAAATGCTACTGTATAAATAGTTGTTCCATTGTATTGTTTTTTATTTGTGTGATCTGAGGTTGGCTGAATTCATAGATATGGAACCTGTGGATACGGAGGGCCAACTGTTTACCTACTTGCTCCCTTGAGAAGTCCACTCAGTGGTATAAACAGCACTTCCCACTTAACACATCAACAACTGAAGTGTCCATCTTCTCCCAAGCCTGCGTCTCCTTCATATTTTCTCTGCTCAGCACAGCCAGAAACCCAGGAGCTGCCGTCAGCACACCCCTATCTCTTGTCCCTGCCCCATCCCCTAGCCCTTGCACAGGCTTCTCAAAGCTGTGCCCTTCTCAACATTCCCTCTTCCCAGAATGACTCCACTCCTTCCGAAGTCTCCTCTCTCTTCCTCTTCCTCTTGCCCCATCCGCTCTGCAGGAAGAATCAGCAAGTGTGAGCTTTTAAAATGAGAATTGGATCATATTCCCTCCCTTTAAAAAACCCTATGGGAGTTTCCTGCTCATTTGAAATGAATGGGAGCTGCTCACAGGCCTGGCCGAGCCCCCTCCTACTCACCGCTGGCCCCTCTCCTGCCCCAGCTCAGAGTCTTCCCTCAGGAGGTTCCTCTCCTCTCTGCTTCACCCAGCAACTCCTAGTGCTCCTTTGCGTCTAGCTCAAACCTCACTTCTCAGTGTGCCTCCTTGCTCCCCGATTAATTTGTCTCCGCTGTTACTCTTCTTTTCTTCATGGCCCCTCTGCTTTGTAATGATTATTTCTGTGTGAATTTGCACATTGGTGCGATGTCTGCCTCCCCTGCATAAGCCCCATGAAGACAGGGATTATGCCTTTTTTCCCTTTTTGTCTGGCACCATTGTGTATCCTTCAGTACCTAGCACATACAGGAACTTGACAAATATTTGTTGACTATATAAATGCCCAGACTCCAGAAAATCAACTATATAAATTGGAAACATAATATTCTATTTATTATTTGAGAGCACGTAATTGTCATTTTAAAACCACAACTGTCCTCAGGCCTGGGGCAGCGTAGCCCTGACCTACGGCCTGTGCTTTAGAGGCCCCGCTCTGGCCTCCCTCAGCGTGTGGCCCTCCCCATGGGTAAGGAGTGCCCAGGGTCAATGGGACAGTCCCACCCTCTGCTCCCACCCCAGCTAGCATGGGCAGATTTAGCAAATAAAAATACATGATGCACAGTTAAATTTGAATTTCAGATAAACCATTTTTTTCTTAGTATAAGTATGCCCCATGCAATATTGGGGACCTACTTATACAAGTATTCAGTTTATCTGGAATTCAAGTTTAACTCTGTGCCCTGTATTTTATTTGGCAGCCTTAGCCCCAGCTTTTAGACTACGTGCCTACAAACCATGGCCTGTGGTCTGAATCCACCTATGTTTGTACCTGAAGTTTTATTGGAACACACCCACACCCGTTCATTTTATGTATTGTCTATGGCTGCTTTCGTGATACGGTGGCAAAGTTGAATAGGGGTGACAGAGACTGCATTGCTCACAAAGCCTAAAATAGTTACCATCTGACCCTTTATAGAAAAGTCAGCTGATCTTGTTCTAGATGACTTCCCCTCACAAGTCCCCGCACAAGCAATCCTGGGCATACTTCCAGATCATGCAGGGGCCTTTCCCCTGGTCTGGCCTCTGAGGATGGCCCAAGGCTGAGGGGAACAGGGATGTGGATGGGGTTCAGAGGCATGCGTGCAAGGCCCTCACAGTGCACGATGGGCTGACGAGGGTGCTGGATGCTGACCCTCCCTCAGCCATCCTGTTCTGCCTGCAACCTGAGCCTCAGCTTTTGCAATTTGTACCTCGCTTTCCAATTCATTAGGAAGATATATTTTTCCAGATAGGAAACATATTTTATTTACTTTGTGTGTTAGATTGACTTAACTTTTAAATAATTAAACATGTGGTATTTAGGCCTTCTTTTTCCCCCTTGACCTGGACCCCTCAAATGTCAGGTCCGTTTTAATCAAGGCAAAGAAATGTCATCAATAGTGCCATCTTGTGGTGAGGTATATACCATTATCATCTTTAAACTGTCCTGCTCCCCTTAAAACAGCACCGAAGTCGTCTAAGTTTAGGAGCTTGCGAACTCTGTCTGCTGTAACAAGGGAAGTTCAGAATTATACCACCAAAGCATTGGGAGGTTTTAAAATGTTTTCTGAGACATTAAAAGGATATTAAATGATATTCAGCACAGTTCTGTTCAAAATTAGTAGTTCATGGGTGGTCCATAATAATAACTTCTCATATTTGTACAGTGCTTTACAGTTTCCAAAGCACGTTCACACACTATTTCCTGTGGGCTCCATTGGCAATGGAGACTCTTATAATCATTGACTTGCCCCAGCTGTCCAGCAAGTCAAATGCTCTGTCATATTAGAGCCATCTGCTATCAACCACAATGAGGGTTCAGTAGAAAATTAGCAGAGAAGTTACACTTCAGCAAACTGGAACCCTGGTGATGACCTTCCCTTAGTGTTGCCAGGCCAAGATAATAGAGGGGAAGGAAGTTTCTAGAAGGGTATCGTGATCCATCCTTCAATATCAGGGATTTGTGATCATTGCTTACTATCCGCAACATAGCAACAGAGTGGCTATATAACATTTCCATCATTCCTTAAACAACTTTGAAGCCCCCTCTCTGCTCAGCAGGCAGAGACCATAGGAGATGCCAAAGATGGCTCCTAGGAGTTAACGTTCACTGATGCCTTCACTCCAGCACAGCCAGGGGGTGGTCTGAGCTGCTGGGATAACTTTTCATTCCAATCTGTCAGAGATTAGCACCTTGTCCAGGGAAAGCTGTTTTCACAGCCAGTGTCTGAGCTAGGGAGTTCACCATCATCAGGGCTGACACACAGTTGAATTTCACATTACAGCTGGAAATACATAGAGGGAATTCTGGGAACAAGACAAGCTGGAAGAAGCACTTAAATTATACTTTTTTTAAAGATCAATAGATGCTTCAAAGAAGTCCACTGAGGAGGTCGTTGTGTGGCTTTGACAAAAACAGTTGTGTGTCTTGCTTTGGGGAGAGCCAATCTGAACCACCCAAGAGATGCCTTCCCAACTTTTTCTTTGTGCATAATGTGATTTGAGGGAAAACAAGTTTACTGTGCCTTTCATTGTAGACACCTGGGTTATGCGGTTAGCTAGGGGACCAAGTTTATCAGATCCAGGCTGGCCTCCTGAGCTCCAGACTTATTCATTTATTCATGCATGCACTCAGTAATGTTTATTGAATCCCATCGATGCCTCAGATGCTGTGACTCGGTATCAAATTAATAAGACTTGACCATGCCCATGTGGCATTTATAAGCTGACACTGCTGGGTACCCATATTGCAGGGGACCAGGAAATGCTTTCTCAGGGGGAGACACTTGCACCATGCTTTGAAGGACCAATACCAGTTAGCAAGACAGATGGGGGTGAAGGAAAAGAGCTCAGGTTGGCTGATGCCAAAGCCCATGCTCATAACTGCCAAGCTGCATAGTCTTGCAGAAAACATTTTCTGTTTTGACAGAGAACATCTCAAGAAGGGACTTTACCAAGAGAAGCTCAGTTCCTAAAGCCCCCATCTCCTTGAAAAGTACTAAGACTGTGTGTTTCACAAATGGCAAGAGGGGGAGGGATAGAGGCAAAAAACGAAACAGTGACTCATGGAGAGATGGAAGCAACCCCGGGACAGTACAGCATGTTCTGCTGACCTTGGCCAGCAGGAGGCAGTGCAGAGCTCTTGGAGGAGTTGTTAGACTACACTCTGGGTGGGAAGGTCCATAAGGGGAAAGCACCCTCTGCAGGAAGGCTGCACCTTCTTTTCGTTGTCTTCATAGTGCTTATTACTTTCCGAAGTGTTATTGGTCAGTTTTTATAATCTTATCATCTCTCTCTGCCTCTCCAGGACACAAGCTCCGCTGGCAAAGGCCACTGCACTCTTGCCTGTCTTGTCCTCTGCTGTGTTCTAAATGCCTGCATTAGAGCCTGGCATGTGCCAATTTCTTAATAAATATTTTTAAAAGTAAGTTAATGTTTGTGTGAAGCTATTCGCTATTGAGAAATGGGCATTGTAGAAAACCTACAGCCTAGGTGTTGCCTTCTGCTCTTGAAACAGCATCTTAATTAAATGGTCTATTCCACTTTTGCAAGATGGGTAGCAAGCAACATGGGGAAACCAAGCACTGGAGAATTTCTGGAAAAATAGACACCCTTTGTATAATCTGGGCTGAGTCCTGCTGGAGCCAAGGTAGGCTGCCAATGCCTAGCCAGAAAGCCAAGGCCAAGGACCAGTGAGCAGGGAGGAGTGGGCGAGGTCCCGAAGCATGGCAGCAGAGAGAATGGAAGGCACAGATATAATGAGATGTCCACTCCAGTGAGGGCAATGCCAAGACCAGCAGCAGGGCAGTCTGAGGCTCAAGACAGACAAGAGTGATGAACAGGAAAGTGCTAAAGCCAGATCTGTGCTGTGGGACGAGCAGGACAACCTCCTGGGACAGTGAGTGTCTGTGCCTGAGAAACTTTGAAGGCCACGCACTCCCTTGCAGGTGAGCCCATGTTGACTCTAGGGTGAGATTTCTGGTTCAGACTCCTACTGTAATTTTGTGATTTGCTTTTAGTGTTAGCCTCGTGGCCTCGTTCACTTAGGGGCACCAGTTTGTCAACTAGATTTCTATATAATCCAAGAATAAACAACTAGGAAGAAATGCATGTAAAAAAAATACTAGTCCAGCCAGTCAGAGATACATATTGGTCAACCTTTGGTGTATGCTGGGAGCTTGATGTGTGAGAACAAAATGTTCCCTTTAATGGCACTTCAGAGAAGTATGAAGAGTGACACCGTAAGTGACAGCCTTCAAAGCTGAGCAGCCTGGGCTGCATCTGTGGCATGCTGTGGGATCTGCTTCCCGGGACGAGGGTGGCAGAGTCAAAAGAGGCGTTTTCAAATTTTAAACGTAACTGGCCCCAACGTGATGTCAGATTGCTCTTCAGGTTCTTCCCCACCTGCCCTGCATTATTAAAGCCCACCTTGGACTACCTATGGTGATCAACCATTCTGGTTTGCCCAGGACTAAGGAGGGTTCCCAGGACATGGGACTTCCAGTTTCAAAACTGGGAAAGTCTCGGGCAAACCGGGACGAGCTGGTCACTAGGTTACCTGCATTGCCAGAGGCTCTTGATCCTTCCCTCCCTCCTTTGGCCATATTAATTATTTTTATTATTTATTATTTCTTTCTTCTCTGATCCCTCAGCCTCCTTTTACCCTTCTCTTGCTTTCAGACTTCCGTCTCCAATTCATGAGGCTGTTCTGTCTCTCCAGGTGTCTCAGGCACCACACTTTTGACACCATCTGGGTTGGTGACTGATGAATGGAATGTGCCTGCTGGGTGCTTAGTTACTGCTGAGGATCTTGCAACTAAATTAGTTTGGGACCCATCAAAACTGCTGCCAACTCAGATGAGGCAAGAAAGGGCTATTTTGTAGCCCTTTTTCCTATGATGTGAGGTCAGGCAGAGGCAGGGATAAACTTCTCTAAGTGTTTGTGTGGTGCTGAAGTCTAAACCATCATTCACACTGTCAGAGTTCTGGAAAAGCAGGTTGTTAACTGATGCATAAGTAGGGCCAGGCAAATGCAGCCCCACAGAGGAAGCTCAAATTCTGCCGAATGTTACTGATGGGCCGGCATACCCATTTGCTGACTAAGCAAATTAATGAAGTAACAGCAGGCATGTCTGTCTAGTAAATCTTCTTGCTGCGATAAGCAAGCATTTAGAAAAGCCGTTTAAGGTGCAAGTTTACGGAGAACATTGCTAGTCTCTGCCCCAAATATCATACCCTGGAGAGGATGAAATCTATTTTGTTTCCCCACCCAGGATGTCAGAATCTTTTCAAAGAAGTCTTTGACCTTGCCCTTCAGGGAAAGGGGAATAATAGTTCTTGCCCTATTTATATGTCAGAAATAAGAGAGAAAGGCAAAGATGTTGGACAGACCCAATAATCTGTATAACTGAGAGTTCATTCTGCAAGTCTGGGTTTGAAGGTGGCACTTCCATTGACAAACATGACACCTTAATGAGAACAGAAATGAGCTACAAAATGAAATTCAGCCAGGGTCGGTGGTGGGAGCGGGGTGGACTTTGAAATCCACTTTAGGTGTTCCTTTAACAAATTACTCAGAATATCCCATAGTTCTAAATACACCTGAATGACACATATCACATTTTTGTGTCATCTAAGGGTCTTGTCCCTTACATTTCTGACTTAAATATGTGAATAAAAAGGAGTTGGGATTCTTAAATATAGTCTTCCTATAAACCCTATTTGAATCCACTTTCTTCCAATGTATACATTTTATATATATGATTAATTCCTAGCCCGAAGGAACTCCTAATTTAACGTCTTCAAAATCAAAGCCATCATGTTTGGATGATCAAGTTTCTGTAGGTGGAAATAGCACTTTAAAAAGTACAGGTTCTTTTCTTTAATAATAGAAACGTAGTTACATTTATGGAAAGCTAGAGAAATGTTGTGGAGATACCTGCTCTCTGTGTCTGTCCAGTAACTCCATGGAATTCTGGAAAGATGTGTGTCAGTCACCTTGCTCTGCTGTCCCTGCCCCAGACATGGCCAGACTCTGCAGGCTCGGATGGGATGGGTGATTGGTCCAGGGGTGGTTTGATCCAAGCACAGCCTACTCAGAATCCAGTTGTTTGGGGAGGGGCTTTCACCTCTTTTCTGGGAAATTGCTAGGGTTTCTTGAAGTTATATTGCTGCTGCTTACAGGAAGCTGAATGAAAAAAAGCTGAACAAGCAAAGGAAGGTAAGAGATTGTACCTGGTTGAATGGTCACACACACACACACACACACACATCCATGTCCACCTGGAACCTCAGAACAAAAACTTATTTGGAAATAGAGGTGCTGCAGATGCAGTTAGTTAAGATGAGGTCATGTTGGACCAGAGTGGGTCCTAATCCAATGAAAGAGAAAAAAAAGAGGTACAAAGACACACATAGAAGGAGCTTGCCATGTGACAATGGCAGCAGAAGTTGGAGCAATGCCTCTACAAGCCAGGGGAAGCCAAGGAATGCTGGCAACAGCCTGAATCTAGGAAGAGGCTGGGAAGGATCCTCCCCTGGAGCCTCCAGAGAGAGTGTGGCTCTACTGACACATTGAGTTTAGGCTTCTAGCCTCCAGAATTGTGAGAGAATAAATGTCTGGGTTTTGTTGTTGTTCCTATGTTTAAAATTACTATAAAACATACATAACACAAAATTTACCATTTGGACTCTTTCATATGTACAGTTCAGTGGCATTCAGCACAATCACATTGTTGTGCAAACATTTCTATTGTTTTAAACCATCCCAAGTTTAGGTTTTTGTTATAGCAGCCCAAGGAAACTGACAAAGAGATGTAGCAAGAAAGTCCTAAAGATATTGTTTGAATCCATGGGTCCAATCATGCCTGAATTCCTTTGACTCACTGATAGGAGGCAATAAATGTCATTTATTTGCTTCTATTATTTTTTTTTTGAGTGGGTTTCTGTCACTTCTGTCACATAAAGGAATCCTGACTAGTACAGATGGGGCAGGTTGGTGGCACATGTTTTTATTGCTGTTCTTTAAATGAAGGTCCTGATACTGCAAGATGAACTCAGGGATGTCTCATTCAGAGTTACACCAGTGCTTTACTCCCACTCTTCTCTCTTGATTCCAGTTCTCTTATTCTGTGAGTCTCCATGCCCACTGTGATATTAACAAGTAATAAAATGTTTTGGAATGTGAGCCAAGCCCAAAGACACAAATTAAAGAAGAATTTGCAAAGTTGCAGCCTGATTACAAGAAGCCTCACTACCATGCAGGGTAGGGAGATGTAGAAGTGAGGTAACAATCAGGGAATAAGGTGAGAACATGATGTGTCTCAGAGAACTACCCAGAAAGCTCCTCTGCGCACACAGCTGCTCCAAGGCAGCCCTGGGTCTTAATTCTGTAAGATGGAATTGATGCTGCATGGCCAACTATTAATTTCTGTTAAATACCAGCTAGTTAATGAAAAATATTTTTAAGTCCAGGATGATCCCAAGAAGCACGTACTTATAAATGGCACCAATATTTAGTCAACCAACCGTGTCAGTTGCAACATTTGGATTTAATGGGACTGGTTGCTTTATATTAACTAACTACAGATTGATTGCTACCTAGATTTGTTGAGATTTCATACAGGTGATTATCCAATAATAGGAGAGCTGTTAAAACTCGTGCCACGATTCCTCTCAGAGCCAAGTGTTATTAAGCAGGAAATGAACAGCTATGTTAAAGCACAGTCAAATGGGGAAAATAAAATGAGGTTTGGATATATGTGGAGGAAGGATGAGGGTCACCACCTGCAGTTATGTCATGGCACAGGTGGAGGATGAGTGGCCAGAATGGGCTATCCCCTATCCTCAGAGACACTGTGGCCTCCCAGATCTGGGTGGGACAGGTGAGATCAGAAATAGGGTAATAGCTAATCATTTGATCATTACCCAGCAAGACTCTCATTCAGCCTGTGAACCAAGGGTAATGAATAGTTCCTGCTTTCCACTGAAGCTAGATTGAATGGATACAACCATTGTATGGATACAACCAAGCTCACAGATCCAATATGGGATATACAGGAAGGGGTAGGACAAGACCAGGCTCCACAACTTAAGAGCTGAGTGGCTTCAGGCAAGTCTCTTATCTTTATTATCCTGCAGCTACAAAATGGGTAGGAACAGTGGGTTTTCACAAGGCTTGAGTGTCATAGTGGATGTCAAATGCTTTGTGAATTCTCAGGTCCTAAGCCCTGAAAGACTGTTAAGCTTGTTCCTGTGGCCAGGTGGGTTTGCTCTGACCACAGACACAGACTGCCTGTGTTGCCTTGGCCTGCCTCCTGCAGGCATGGCAGTAGAGTGACAGCCCTTGCAGTTGGGTCAACAGCAACTTGGTGAGATTTGTCAAAGTTGCTCTAGGCTGATGACTCCCGTCTGCTGTGACTTGGCTCCCTTCTCATCACCAACTGTGGTTTTATTCTGTCCTCCACTGGCTCTGTGCCGGTCCCATTTGGTTTCTGATCCACTCCACCTTGACTTTGGGTTTCTGGCCCTCTCCTCCGGATGGCTGACACACAGCCTGACTCAACTCTGTCCCTTAGACGAGAACCACATCCACTGGCCAGCCTCTCACTGATAACACAGAAGAGCCCTGGACTCTGTTTCTGCCAAGTCCCATCCTATGGATGGACAGACAAGAGCATGTGGGAAGCTCGGCCAGACCTGAATCCCTCCCTGTGGCCGGAGAGGTAGCTCATTGTTCATCTCTCTTTGGAGAAACAGAAGCTCCATCTTCTGACATTCACTCCAAAGCCTACCACATGTACAGTAATGACCCCAAGGACACAAGAGGGGAGGTGATGGGAACAGGGGCGGGAGGGGGTGGTGGTGGTGAAGAGGATAGCAACATGGCGGTGGGGTGGGAGGATAAGAGGGAGGTCCCTCGCATCCTGGGAAGCCCCACAACCACCTGCACCTCCAGATGAGTTACCCTGCAGGATTGCAGAGAAACTAGGAGGCTAGCCCACATTTCCTGACCCAGATTCTGTAGTCAAGAGTATCCATTCACTTGGCTGAATGAAGGCTCAGAAAATGACATCCATCCTCATGTAGGGGTCTTCAAAGGAAGGCATGTGTCAAAGCCCCCAGCCCACATTCTCACCTTCCCAAACAAGGTCACACTTCCTGTGTCTTTGTCTCCTCCTTTCCAATTCCTGCAACTCTGCTCCTCCACCCATGGGAAAATGTGAATTTTCATCAGACAGGAAGGCTTGAGTCGTCAACTGTGAAATTACTCCCTAAACACCTTCAATGCAAAGTCATATGCACTGTTTAATTTACTTTTAATATTACAGATTTTTTAAAGTGCCACAAAGCTACAGCTCAGCTAAAGATGAGTTTATGTCAACTTTAGCTTGTTTAGAGTGGATTTTTGCAAAATTACCTTGAATGTCTGAGCAGTTTCTCTCTAGACAGCTGCAGGCTCTCTTGTTTGATGCTGAGCAGTTTGCTGTAAATTAATGCAACATTTTACTCTGCTTTTAGGTAATTCTCTAGTTATTTGATATTTGTATTCACTTGTGGATTTTAAGATCCTTACAAGGAAGGAGAGGAGATCTCAGTTTATATGAACACCTATGATACTGGTGCTATGCAAGGCCATTTACATATCATGATTCATGATTCTAATCACTACCAAGAGAAGAATTTTATTGTCCAAATTTTGCAGATAAGTAACTGAGGCTCAAAAAGGTTAAGCAACTTAACACTTGGCTGCATAGTCAACCCAGGTCTGATTGACTCAGGCAACATTCTTTTTGTTATTTCTTTGGTTTGCCTTTTGGTGCCTAAAACACGTTGCCACCCAATAAATGTGGGTCAAATGCAAGATAACTTTCTTTACCAGTTCTGTCCAACACCCAGTGAATCCCCGGTTCATAGAGCTTTCAATTGCAAGATTCTGCAGGGAGTGCAGGTTTGCCATACCCCCCCACCCACAGAACAATGAAAACTGGGCTCTTATTGGGGGCCCTGGAGGACCTCAAAGTGCTCCTAAATTCTCACAGAGAGTCAATGAATTTCAATTTGATTTGCTATTTTGGAAATTTCTGGTGATTGTAAATCCTGGATAATATATTGGGAACTTCTCACTGAATTTCAAAAAAGGAAAAACACCGTGTGATTGTCAGCCATGAGTTATTAATCATAACTTGCCCATCACTTGTTTCTTATGCTGAGGGTTCACAGGAGCTGCTACTTAGGTAGAGAAGAGCCAGAGCCTTATCTGAATCTTGAGGAAATTAACTGAACCCATGGCTGTGCAGTGGAATTGAATCAGGACCGAGGTGAGGATCAGCACCCAGTCTAGGCTAAACTCTATGATTTAATGCCATGCCATCTTTAGACTAGAATTGTTCACTTGTGTGATTTTAATTGGTGTTTGTGTGTCTACAACATATCAGGAGTAAACAAAATGTTCACATGATACTGGCCGCCCCCCAAGTATATATTTTAGGCTAAATGTATAGATTAATCAATACATTTGAATTCACCAGTCTTCAATGGCTTAAACACAATGCAGGACACTGTTCTTGAGGCTGAATGGAAGAGTGGTAGAGAGATCTATAAGATGCAACGTTTACCCTCAAGTGGTTTGTGGTGTTAGTGGAAGATAAGATGCATTCAAGGGAGCTCCACTAATAAATAGCAGTCTTGCAAATGTCCATGTCTACACTTCAACACAAACACTCCTTACATTGCTGGAGCCCATGACCCACTGCCCATTCTTCTGGAGAATATGAGAGCACAGAAGTGGAGAAAAAAGGCAACTGGGGGAAATAGAAATGCTTAGAAAAGCCTGGATGACTTTGGTTCTGACGTTCACTATTTCTCACCAAGGCTATGCAGTGCCCTCTGCCTGGACTCTGCCTCTGGCTGCTGCATCACCAACCCATGCCCTCTGGTCTGCAACTGGACTGGATTCATCTCAGCGTTTCTCTGCCCAAAGCGCCTCCATCACCTACAGAATAAAGTCCAAGTTCTTTCATGCCTTAAAGGCTCTCTGTGATTGTCTGCTCACAGAGCAGAACCTGAGGCTGTGGCTCCCCTCTACCTAAGGCCAGAAGCTTCACTCAGCTCACTGGTCCCCAGGCACTTCCCTTCTCTGCCATCTAGACTGTGCAGCATCTCAGGCCTCTCTGTCTCTCATGCTTCTGCCAGAGTTTCTTCCTTTCCAGTCTTGCTGCCTGGCTGAACTCTAATTCATCTTTCAAGGGCCAGGTGTGGTGGCTCACACCTGTAATCCTAGTGCTTTGGGAGGCGGAGGCTGGAGGATCACAGGAGCCCAGGAGTTCGAGACCAACCTCGGCAACACAGTGAGACCTTGTCTCTACAAAAATATTTCTAAAAGTTAGGTGTGGTGGCAAATGTCTGTAGTCCCAGCTACTCACAAGGCTGAGGTGGGAGGTTCATTTGAGTCTGGGAGTTTGAGGCTGCAGTAAGCTATGATTGCAACATTGCACTCCAGCCTGAGCAACAGAGTGAGAACCTGTCTCTAAAAAAAAAAAAAAAAAAAAAAGTTATTTATCTTTTAAAACCTTGCTCAGATGTCACTTTCCTTGGGAAGATTTTGTGACCACCATCAGGGTAAAAACTTCCTCCTCTGTGCCTCATCCTGTACTATCATCATTTATCTGTTCTGGATCTTAAGTTTTCTTAAAGACAGGGCCTAATTGCTGTTTTATTTCCAGAGTCTATTCTACCACCCAGCACATAGTAAGTTTTTAATAAGTGTTGGCTGAGTCGAATATGATGGTTTAAAAATAAGATTTGTGGATTAGTGTAGGCAACGACAGCCTTTATAACATTTTTTTCTGTGACTAGAGACTATTCCAATGAACTTTTAGAATTCATTTAAAAGTTGTAAGGCAATTTCAGAAAATATATGAATAGGACAGATTGGTACCCTGAAACTTCAGAGAAAAGACAAATTACCATGGCCTCAGGTTTCTCAGAAATGACTTTGTAAGGCAATGGGACAGAATTCACTTACCATTTATTGAGTGTCTATTGTGTGCCAGACTTTATGCCATGTGCTTTGTTTAGTAAATGAGTAAAAGATGGTTCCCGAAGAAGATGCCACAGTCTGGTAGATGAGAGGTAGTAAGGAGACATGTAATTAAAATACAGTGTGATAAGTGTTCCAACAGTTGATATTTTAAGTTTGGAGAATTTGACATAAAACATTAAAAAGCCATTGGAATTGGGGAGTTACACTTCCTGCTTAGGACAGATTTAACCTACTCTGGTTAAAATTTCTTTTCTTTGGTTTCTTAATCATCCTTCAGCCCTGACATGACATTCATTAACTGGGCCACCATTATTGTTCACAACTGACATGCAGGCTCTGTGTAATTCTGATATTCGTCTGAGCTGTGAGTATCAACATGAAGGAGGAACCAACCAATCTTAGTTCTGGGACATCTAGTGTAGCCCTAGTCCCTTCAGGCTCTTGGGGGAGGTGCAGAAGCTCAGAAGATGCCAAGAGCTCACCAAGAAAAGACGGAATGGAAAAGAAGGTCACTGACTCCACCTGTCTCATTTGGTACTGTTCCTTCCCCATGTACTCCCTGCTCCAACCATTTGCAATGAATCTACTCCCCTAACCCTACTTCCCTTATCTACTTGTAAAACTGTACTCAGGTTTCAAGACCCAGCCTAAAGAATTTGCACATAACCTTGTCAGTATGGAAAGTCCCCAAATATTTTTGAGCTGGGATCTGACATGATAAAAGTGGTCTTCTGGGAAGAGGACTCTACTATTAGGGAGATGTGTTAAGAGTCTAGGTACAAAGTGATGAGAAACTAGAGGAAGACAACAGCAGTTAGGAGCAGAAATGGTATCCATTCTTGTGAATCCTTGACTAGTGACCCATGAACTGCTTTTTGGATATTATTAATTAGACTGGGCTGTCTTTAAGTTACATGACTTCTTCCCCTGTTTTAATTGCTCATTTATTTGTCTCTACCACTAGAATGTAAGTCCCCTAAGGCCAGGCTCAAGTCTGTCTTGTTTATTACTGGCTCTTCAGGATCTCATACTACATGCTCCACACATATTTATTGGATGGATCATTGCCTATATAGCAATGTTAAGAGTCCTGGAAAATTCCTGATTTGGAAATCACTTCTAAACTGAAAGAGTCACCTAATTTTAGAGATGCTCTCAGCCCATCATGCCATCCCATCTCCATCAGTGAGCTTCAAGCCAGGCCCTCATTAAACCAAAGTAAAAGACAAAGTCAGGCAAATTTGGCTTTTGTGTTTTAATTTTCTCTTCAGTGATTTTTTAGCCTCAGGGTCATGTGGAGATCACAAAGTTTGACAACTTGTCTCCCTGCCCGTTTTGGATGTTAATTATATCTTTGTTTCTAATGACTTTACAATTCCCATGGGGCATTGGCAGGGTTCTGGCTAAGGGTCAAAGGAACAGGCTGGCAATCAGTGTGATCATCATAATTTATGTCCTGCTTCGACTCTCAGAAAGTTCACCAGTTTCCCGAATACACAAAATCTCCTTACTAGAAAAAGGAAAAGGAAAGAAACCACTTGACTCACGTTGATGTCATAGCCAAGTCCCTTCATAGATCTAAGAAAGTGGCATTTTAAATACTGTCTTCATCAATTGATATTTCTTAACACTCTATGTCAAGACTGGCTGTTCTGTGGCTGTAGAAGCAAATGTCACAAGTTTCAGGAACTGCCTAACAAGAATAGCCAACATTTATTGGTTCCTTACTGTGTGCCTGCTCATTTGCAAGCATAGGCCCATTTAATCATCAAAACAACACTAGGAGATAGGTACTATTATTACTCCCATTTTATAGTTGAGGGCACTGAGGGTAGTTGACTCCGCAAGACCCCTCCCTCTTTCTTGTCTGGGAGTCTCCCTAGGGCCACACATTAATTGATCAAAATGTGGAAACTTCCCTGGCTGAGGCTCACTCCTACCTGATTAGCTGCTGGAAACAGCCACTTAAAAATACCCTCTTGTTTAGTATAAACACCGGCAGAGAAGCCTCTTTCACAGATCTCTTGATTAGGGCTGCTTGGAATCTTCTGAATGGTCCTTGTGGGAGGCAGAAGCATAATCTACTCCAGGGAGAAAGCACCCCAAAGCATAGGCCCATGGGCATTTGCCTCAGTAGAACCAGCAGTTTAATTGCCCTCTTGGTTTTAGGAATTAGGATGTTAGCTGTTAAGGCCTACCTTTAATCTGCTAGGCACTCTGGTTTATCTCCTGGATATGACTGCCCTGCACACAGCCCTTGGGGCTTCTTGCCGCCTATTAAAACGCCCATATTCTTTCTTTTAAACATTTTAAAACTGTGATATAACACACACAAGAAATCTCATGAGACATACACATTCGTGTTGTCAAATAATTCCAAAGCAACCATCTGCATTCCTATGGTAATCCAGGTCAAGCAATGGGGCATTGTGTCTGGAAGATGACTATTAGCATCTGCTGACCTCATAGAGAGAGGCCATTAGGCATTATGAACCTCTTGATGGAAATGCCCCACTTCACCTACAAAGCAGTGTTGCAAAAAACGTTGAACCCAAATCTGATGAAGCTCTAGATTGAACTGCTAGTTTATACAAACTACAGGGAGCAGAGGCACACATTAAATGTTCTTGAGATGCAATCAGCAAAATCCAAACTTGGCAAATTCTATAGGACAGATGACATAGTTTCTTCAACAACAAAAAATTGCAAGGAAGAAAAGGAGGAGAAAACTATTTAAGAGACCCATCAATCTAGTTTGTATCCTGGTTTGAACAAACCAACTATGAAAAATATTTATGAGACAATTGGGTACTGATTGGAAATTTGATGATATTGAAGAATTTTTTAAATATATTGTGCTTATATTAAAATAAAGTCTTTATCTTTTAGAAACATATTGAAGTACATTCCTATGGAATGATATGCTTTCTGGGATTAGTGCATTCCAAGAACACTGTTCACTCTTACCAACACTATGTCATCACCATCTCCTTTTCATTTTCATTATCATCATCACAGTCATCATTCTCTGCTATTTCTCAGTGTTATCATATGCATGTAAATGAGCTCAGCGTCACACAACAAAAACAGGCATTTCTGGGGAGAAAACGATCTGAGAATCACAGTGAAACAGCAGCTGAATTAAATTAGAAGTGGAGTTATGTGAAAGCAAACATGAAATTTGGGGCAGGGTGACAGAAAACATACCTATACTCTTGGAGGGGGTGAGTACATTTAATCTTGGGTCACTGTATTTTGAGAAGAAGGTGCAGCACCTGAAATGATCCTGAGAGGAAACATGGAAAATAGAGGAATGGCTTCTAGCCTTAAGCTTACAAGGGTATTTTCTCCTGGAGAAAGAGGAGACCCTATTAGGAAGGCTGGTAAATAAGAGCAGGAAAGTGAAGTGGGGAAATCTAAATTCAGTTTCTAGCCATAGCCAGTGCCTCTCTATCAACTCAGAAGATTAAAGAGGAAGAAATGGGCCTCATTAAGAAAGAGTTCCATTAGGAGAAAACTGTGCCCATGATCACAAGGCAGAACAGGCTCTCAAAAGAAGTAATTGAGCCTCCATTGGCTCATATCTTTGAAAATAGAAAAATTCCCAATTTCTCCTACATGAACTGGTGCACTTGGGAACATTTGGCTGGACCAGGAGATTTCCAACTTTAACTCCCATCACTCCTAATATTGTCTCTTGCCTAGAGCTTACATATCATCCCAAGGGAGACTTTCAGCCTCCCTCCTCTTCTCCCACAGGAGTGCACCTGGAGTTATTTTTATAGGAGCAGGTGTGATTTAGCAGCCACTTGCTGGGTTCACAGATGATCAGCCCAAATCTGAGGCTGCTGGCTGCTGGGGTCTGGCCCTGGAACACAGCAATTGGCTCACTGAGTCTGGGGGTCATATCATGGTTCTTCCATCATTTAAACCATTATGGACAATTCCACTTTTTACTATCTGAGTGCCACTAAACCCTGGGTTATGCAAGGCAGGTCCCATTGCCTCTCTCCCCACCCACTTTTTATAATGAATTTTGGATTGGAAATGCCCCTATAAATCTCTGAGTCTGACCCTTTCGTTTTGCAGATAAGCAAACTGAGGCTTAGGGAACTGACCTGCCTGAGGCCACACACTGGTAGGTTCCTGCTGCTACCCAGGCCACTGTTTCAATAGCCAAGGAACAGAAGATTAACTCTTAGGAAGAGTGGAGATCAGCTCAACTTCAACCAAAGGCAAAAGATGAATGAGTTTTGGAGAGCTTCAGGGTTCATATGTTTTTCCATAAGTCTGCTGGGCTAAAAAGGAATGGAATGGCCTTACTGGAGTGAAAAACAGAGTTCCAAAATTCTGGGAAAGCCACACCGGGCAATTTTCTTCTTCCCCATTACGGAGATGGACTAAATTGGCAAAGGGGTAGGAATTACGTCCACCTCACACCTGTCTCATTAATTATTTCACTTGACGTTCATGTAGAAGGACCTACTAAGTGCTGGTCACTGTGCTCGGTGCTGCAGTAAACCCAAAGATACATAAGTCCCTACCCCAAGCAGCTTACAGGCAGGTGGGACCTATTGCTAGGTGATGCAAGCATGTAGACATCCAGGAAACCAGGCCATCAAGCAGTCCCAGCCTCATCCCTCAGACAACTGGCAAGATTGAGGCAGTGAAATACAACCATTTCTGGAGCATGGATGTTACATTTTTTTTCTGCCAGTTTCATTAGCTTTATTTTCTCCCCCTTCTCAGAATCTTAAGGCTGAAATGAGTCTTAGAGATCATCTAGCCCAACTGTCTTCATTATGTGGATGAATAAGCTGAAGGCAGGTAGTGGAGGGTGCTAAGTGAATTCCCTATATCAGCATGAGTCTGGGCTGAAAACACTCCCCATGATGAGCCCCAGCCTCCCTGCACACCGAACATGAGCTAGGCTGTTTCTTTCCTAGTCCTTTTTTTCTGGATCAATGTAACGAGCCAAGACCCAAAGCAAAGCTGGTTTTTAAGCAGAAACCTGCTAAATGTGGACACACTGAATTATTCATATTTGGGGTCATTAATAATGTATTGGGTGTTAATATCGAATTTATAAATGTATCCATAACCATAGAGGTGATTAGTCACTGTTATGTGCTGCTCAGAGGTAACAGATTACCTGGCCCAAGTGTCCTTGACTAGCTCCTGTCCTTGGAGACGGCTCCCCTGCAGAGCACTGTGACCTTCCCGTCTCTATTAGTCTGATGTGAAAGAGCAGATGTCTGGGCTAAAAAATAACACTACAGAGCCCCAGTGTACTTCCAGCCACTAGCCCATGACACTGGCTGCTTTATTAAGTACTCAGCAGAGTTGCATGAACCCTCCAATATGCCTCCCATGTGGCAAGACAGAGAGCGACTGCTTGACAGTAAGACTGCATGCCTGGGGATAGTGCCCCTGGGTGCTCAGGCCTCTTCACTCCTCTCTGCCTCACAGTTTTAGAGAAGCTACCTAGATGGCCTCATTTCATGTTGGCAATTCATAGCAACAGCATTCTCTCCAGCCATCTCTTAGTACCCATTTCACTTCTGTTTGAGGAAAATCAGGGAAAAGTGTAGGTTATTATTTGAAGGTCAGGCATTGAATTTCATAAGGGCATGATTTGAGGATACAGTAGTTTCTAAGAGATTGTCCCAGGACTAATGTCCTTCCAGTGGGAAGGAATGAGAATGGAAGATACTGGTCCAAGAAATGGCAACAGCAATCTAGTTTTTAACTCTGTCCAAGCCAGGAGAAGGGAGGTGGGGCAAGAAGTGTTTGCTAACTATCCGTAATGTGGAAAGATACAGAGAAAGAGAGGAGAGGGAGGAGAAGGAGGGGGAGGAAGAGGAGAACGGGGAGGAAGAGAAGGGAAGCAGGAGAAGGAGGGAGGGAGGAGGAGGAGGGAGGGAGGAGGAGGAGGAGAAGAAGGAGGGGAAGAGGAGAAGGGGGAAGGAGGAGGAGGAGGGGGAAGAAGGGGAGGAGAAGGAGGAAGGGAGAAGAGGGGGAGGAGAGGGAGAAGGAGGAGGAGAGAAAGGAATGGGATGCAGGAGCCAGGATCTTGGACTTCTTTATCTGCGGCAATGCGGCTCCTACAGCAGGAGGCCCCCCTCTGAGATGTCTGTCTATGCACAGGGGACAAGGCCAGTCAGAAGACCACACCCAAGCACACCTGGCTGGTAGCCAGAGCTTTCTGCAGGTCCCTGCAACCCAGACACAGTACAGGAGTCCTTCTTTTATTTTTGTCCCTAGGCTCTAAGTCGGACCTGGATCCTCAGTCATCTCCAGGGGCTAGAAGCTGTAGTGCCCTTCTCAGGAAATGGACTGCAGGAGCCCTTGAACTCCCACTAAGGGCCAGAATGTGCCTGAACAGTGTGGAAAACACTGCCTTGTTTCCAGTCTTCTACCCACTGTGTGCTTTGTCCGGGCTCAACAGAAGGGCACGGGTTGAGATCTCGATTCTTAGTGCCTGGTCGTGGGGACGGAAGCACCCATGCTGGTGGGGAGGTCACCCACCGGCCACTGGAGAGGTCCGTGGTGGTAGGATGGCCTCTCCACCCAGGTGTACCACTAAGTGAGGCCCTGGGCCCCAGACAGGGCTTGGCCAGTGAGTGGATATGCCTGTGTGGCAGCCTCTGCAGCACTGCTCCTAACAGTCGTGTGAAAATAATAATATTATTGCATTATTATAAGGGGGGCACCGACATGTTGATGCAAATGCTCATTTCCGACAAGACCGAGAAAATGAAATGGCTCAGAAGGGAATGGGGAAGTGCCCAGGGAGTAATAACTGTTATGCTGTTGAAGAGCTTCAACAATGGATAACTCTGCTGTGATTTCATCAGCCGGAAACCAATTAACCCCTGTGGAGTCATCTACCACACTGTGGCTGGGTACTGGGGAATGCCGCCAGCATCTCCTACACCCCTTTCACCAGCTAAGCCTTAGAGCTGGGATGGTTCCAATGAGAGAAATGTCCACAAGTGTGTCTTTCATGGAGTTACAAAATCTGATAGGTGATGCCCCTGCAGGAGTCCAGTACCTACCAGTCCAGTCCTCCTCTCACAAGGACTGGGGTGGGCCAAGAGTCAGCCAGACTGTCTGACATCACCTAGCTTGGGTACTAGGAGATGAAGCAAGTGTTTTCAACAGACTGAGCCCAGGATGTTTTCAAGGGAAACTGCCCCTCTGCAGCCCCTGCTGCTTAGGGGTCTCCATTTGACCAAATGGCTCTGTTCCCCTCCCTCTTCTGAGAAAACCAATGGGCCCAGATGAGGGCACCTGGCTCAAGCACAGCCAATCCATGAACTTGTTCAGACTGAGGCCTGGCAGGGAAAGTGACCAGAGCCTATCAGATTCCCTCTCCTGTTACCTTCACCTAGAAGATGTCAGAGCTGGTGCTGTTGGCAGGTAGAGCTGAGGTCATGAGGTTGGAAAAGGCAAAGAAGGGTCAAGGCAGGGCAGAGTGGGGAAGAGTAGAAACCATGTGCAGAGCATACAAGGAGGCCCCTGGGGCATGGAGCAGGAGAGGACAAAGCACAGGGATGCTTAGAGGAGAGAGCTGAGGCCAGCAGCTGCTCCCTGCTCTCACCTCCCTGCTCAGCACTCATAGAAACACACTGTGATGGTTAATACTGAGTGTTAACTTGATTGGATTGAAGGATACAAAGTATTGATCCTGGGTGTGTCTGTGAGGGTGTTGCCAAAGGAGATTAATATTTGACTCAGTGGACTGGGAAAGGCAGACCCACCCTTAATCTGGGTGGGCACCATCTAATCAGCTGCCAGCATGGCTAGAATATAAACAGGCAGAAAAATGTGAAAAGAGAGACTGGCCTGGCATTCCAGCCTACATCTTTCTCCTGTGCTGAATGCTTCCTGCCCTCGAACATCAGACTCTAAGTTTTTCAGTTTTGGAATTCGGACTGGCTCTCCTTACTCCTCAGCCTGCAGATGACCTATTGTGGGACCTTGAGATCATGTGAGCTAATAACATATATATATACATGTATATATGTATATATATGTGTGTGTATATATGTGTGTGTTTATATGTGTATATGTGTATACATGTGTATATATTTGTGTATATATGTGTGTGTATATATATGTGTGTATGCATGCATATATATATACATATACATATATATATATATTTTTTTTTTTTCCATTAGTTCTGTCCCTCTAGAGAAACTTGACTAATACATACACTCAGCTTCTCCCCACATGAGTCACGGCAGTCCCCATCCCACCCCACCTTTTCTCCAGGTGATGCGAATGAGTCTCTTTCCTGCCACCAAAAATGCCTCAGTGGAAGAATGTGGCCAGGGGAGATGATGTGGTTTGGCTCTCTGTCCCCACCCAAATCTCATCTTGTAGCTCCCATAATTCCCACTTGTGGGAGGGACCTGGTGGGAGATAACTGAATCATGAGGGCGGGTCTTTCCTGTGCTGTTCTCATGATAGTGAATAAGTCTCATGAGATCTGATGGTTTTAAAAAGGGTAAATTTCCCTGCACAAGTGTTATTCTCTTATCTGCTGCCATATGAGACGTGCCTTTCAGCTTCCGCCATGATTCCTCCCCAGCCATGTGGAACTGTAAGTCCAAAAAACCTCTTTCTTTTGTAAATTGCCCGGTCTTGGGTATGTCTTTATTAGCAATGTGAAAATAGACTAATACAGTAAATTTGTACTGGTAGAGTGGGGTGCTGCTGAAAAGATACCTGAAAATGTGGAAGCCACTTTGGAACTGGGTAGCAGACAGGGGATGGAATAGTTTGGAGGGCTCAGAAGAAGAAAGGAAAATGTGGGAAAGTTTGGAACTTCCTAGAGACTTGTTGAATGGTTTTACCCAAAATGCTGATAGTGATATGGACAATAAAGTCCAGGCTGAGGTGGTCTCAGATGGAGATGAGGAAGTTGTTGGGAACTGGAGCAAAGGTGACTCTTGTTATGTTTTAGCAAAGAGACTGGCAGCATTTTGCTCCTGCCCTAGAGATTTGTGGAACTTTGAACTTGACAGAGATGATTTAGAGTATCTGGTGGAAGAAATTTCTAAGTAGCAAATCATTCGAGAGGTGACCTGGGTGCTGTTAAAGGCATTCATTCAGCTTTATAAGGGAAGCAGAGCATAAACTTTAGAATATTTGCAGACTGACAATGCAATAAGAAAGAAAATCCCATTTTCTAAAGACAAATTCAAGCCAGCTGCAGAAATTTGCATAAGTAATGAGGAGCCAAATGTTAATCACCAACACAATGGGGAAAATGTCTCTCTCCAGCGTATGTCAGAGGTCTTCACAGCAGCCCTTCCCATCACAGGCCTAGGAGGAAAAAGTGGTTTCATGGGCCAGGCCCAGGGTTCCCATGCTGTGTGCTACCTAGGGACTTGGTGCCCTGCATCCCAGCTGCTCCAGCCTTGGCTGAAAGGGGCCAACTTAGAGCTCAGGCCATGACTTCAGAGGTTGCAAGCCCCAAGCCTTGGCAGCTTCCATGTGGTCTTGAGCCTGCAAGTGCACAGAATTCAAGAACTGGGGTTTGGGAACCTCCACCTAGATTTCAGAGGATGTATGGAAATGCCTGGATGCCCAGGCAGAAGTTTGCTGCAGGGGCAGGGCCCTCATGGAGAACCTCTGCTAGGGCAGTGTGGAAGGGAAATGTGGGGTCAGAGTCCCCACACAGAGTCCCTACTGAGGCACTACCTAGTGGAGCTGTGAGAAGAGGGCCCCCATCCTCCAGACCCCAAAATGGTAGATCTATCAATAGCTTGTATCTTTCGCCTGGAAAAGCCACAGACACTCAACGCAAACCTGTGAAAGCAGCTGGGAGGGAGGCTGTACCCTGCAAAGCCACAGGGGTGGAGCTGCCCAAGACTATGGGAACCCACCTGTTGCATCAGCATGACCTGGATGTGAGACCTGGAGTCAAAGGAGATCATTTTGGAGTTTTAAGATTTGACTGCCCCACTGAATTTCAGACTTGCATGGGGACTGTAGCCCCTTTGTTTTGGCCAATTTCTCCCATTTGGAATGGCTGTATTTACCCAATGCCTGTACCCCCATTGTACCTAGGAAGTAACTGACTTGCTTTTGATTTTACTCGCTCATAGGCAGAAGGGACTTGCCTTGTCTCCGATGAGACTTCGGACTGTGGACTTTTGAGTTAATGCTGAAATGAGTTAAGACTTTGGGGGACTGTTGGGAAGGCATGATTTGTTTTGAAATGTGAAGATATGAGATTTGGGAGGGGCCAGGGGTGGAATGATATGGTTTGGCTCGTGTCTCCACCCAAATCTCATCGTGTAGCTCCCATAATTCCCATGTGTTGTTTGAGGGACCTAGTGGGAGATAATTGAATCATGGGGGCGGGTCTTTCCCATGCTGTTCTTGTGATAGTGAGTAAGTCTCACAAGATCTGATTGTTTTGTAAAGGGGAGTTTCCCTGCATAATTGTTCTTTTCTTGTTTGCCGCCATGGGAGACATGACTTTCGCCTTCCACCATGACTGTGAGGCCTCCCCAGCCACGTGGAACTGTTAAGTCCAATAAACCTCTTTCTTTTGTAAATTGCTCAGTCTTGGGTATGTCTTTATCAGCAGTGTGAAAACAGACTAATATAAGAGGAAAGAACCACATACCAAATAAAGCCAGAGAAACCATGTTCAAACGTCAAGACCAAGCCTGTGGTCATGAGTGTGGAGAAGCTGGAGTTGGAAAGAACAGCGTCCAGAATAGGCCAGAAGGTTCTAGGACAGAAGTTCTCAAACAATCTGTGATGACGGCCCATGTTTTTTTCCTCCAATCCATTGCAAACCGATTTTCTAATCCTTAAGATGCAGTGGAAATGTGGCAATGTCAAATGGCAATAAAAACTTCTAGCCACTTACTCAGGGGTCTCATGGAAGATTGGTAACGTGTCCACAGACCACACTTGGGGCAGCACTGTCTATGAGGTTGTCACACTGAAGCTGAGGGTCTAAGGCTTATTGTTCTTGGCTGTCAGCTACATGCTGGTAGCTGAATAAAGCTGGCTCAAGGCAGTGGCTCTCAACCTGGGGAGGCATGGTCCCCTCCTCCTACCAAAGATGCATTAAACAGAACTATCCTGCTGCAGTGCCAGAAGCACCCCTGTTGCAAAGCACTGATTTGAAGCTTCGAGATCAGAGTGAACCCCCATCCTCTGCAGGAAGCCCTTCAGCAACCCCCACCTAGATGGCCTATTTTAGCCAGAATTTCTGCCCAAGAACAATGAGACTCCTGGGCCCAGGACAGGGCAGACAAAAGGGTGTTGGAGAGGGAGCACTGGGCTCAGAGCCAAGCAGAGCCCGAAGTGCCCAGGGACAGAGAGATAATGTAACCTTCAACAAACTGCAGTGGCTTTAGAGTCATCAGCTCAGACAGAGCTGCCTACATCCATTTAATTAGATTTTAATTTCTCTTTACACATTCAGTTTTCAAAGATTCTAAGAAGTAATTATTTCCAGTATCAATTGACTAGGAAGAACAATCCCCAACTTAGAATAAGCAGCTTAAGGAGGTTTGTCTCATCCCTGTTCAAACACGGTGCCTTCCAGAAGCTGCCTGGCTGCATCACAGTCCCGCTGAGACAGGGAGCTGTCAGAATGCAGACACCTGGCAGAAAGGAGGCAGGGGCGGAGGTGTGAGGAGGAGGACATCTCTCGTGCCTCTGTCACTTTTCAGAGGCTGAGGATCCCAAAAGAAGGGAAAGAAACTCAAAGTGGAGGCCTAAATGTGATCCCTCTTAGCACCTTGGGTGTAGAAACGTAAATAACAATGACTTCCTCATCATTTGGTGTTCAATAAAACTCTAAGCTTGGATGAAAGGTGAGATCCCTCTTTCTCGGAATGATCTTTTGGAAGAAATCAGTCATCTTATAATGGAATCCTTACAAAGTATTTCACATGCTGGAACATATCCTCAGTTACCTTATTTTGAATCCAGAACACTGGAGAAACTGCCACAAACAACATCTTAGAGGTCACCTCTGATAGAATCATTTAAAAAAATAAAAAGAAGTAAGTAATCCTAGCACTTTGGGAGGCCAAGGCGGGCAATTACCTGAGGTCAGGAGTTCTAGACTGGCCTAGCCAACATGGTGAAACCCCATCTCTATTAAAAATACAAAAAATTAGCCGGGCATGGTGGCGGGCACCTGTAATCCCAGCTACTCGGGAGGCTGAGGCAGGAGAATCGCTTGAACCCAGGAGGCAGAGGTTGCAGTGAGCTGAGATTGTGCCACTGCACTCTGGCCTGGGCAACAAGAGTGAAACTCTGTCTCAAAAAAATAAAAAAATCATTTTATGGAATATGAGAATGGAAAAAGCAACACTTCTAAAATAAATCACTACTCTGTGTAATGTATGATTTTAAATGTATGTATATGTATAACTAAATAAGTTAAATATAAGTAGATGTTTTGATTATATTGTCTATACTTCTAGAAGCTCATATGTCTACATTGGCTAAAACTCTGTGGCACTCTTTTCAGCGGTGGATTTAGTTTTCTTGTATGTTGGCACATATGACACTTGATGACCAAAGGGATGAAAGACAGAATGAATGCACTTTACATGGATGACCAAACAACTCCCAGTCCAATGCATTAGAATCCACAGGGTAGCTGTAAAAAATATCGACATTCAGATACCATTCTGGACCAAGGGGATCAGAATTTCTGGAGGCAGTGCCTGGCCACTGGTATTTTGGAAAGCGGTTTAACTGATTCTAAAGTACAGCCAGGCTGAGAACCACCGCTCTACAGGGCGATTTCACATACCTCCAACCATACCCTTTTCCTTTTTGGGGAGGGCATTCAGTCAGGTTAGTGGTTAAGAGCAAAGACTCTGAAAATGTTCAAATCCTGACTCTTCCACTAGCTGTGTGATCTTGTAAAAATCACTCTACTTTCCTGTGCCCCGGGTTTCTGATATGTAAAATGAGAAAAAAAAAAAAAAAAAAGAGAGAGAGAGCACCAACTCAGTAAGTGGTTACTGTGAAGGTTAATAAGTTAATGCATACAAAGTACTTACACTAGTGTCTGGCACCAAATGGGAGCTCAATTCACACTAGCTGGTGTGGTCTAACGGGTGAGTGGAGCAGGGTACTCCCCAATGCCAGCCTGCCCACCCATCCTGGTATCTGTGTACTCCATCCCGCCAGGCTTCATCTTCTGACATGGCATTTCTTAAGTAGAGGAGATCATGAGTGGGAAATGGAGAAGGGATGGGGCCAGAGGGCCAGATATGTGGCTTCAGCACAAAGTTACATCCTAGTACTCACCGTGGCCTCTCGGCAGGGGGTGGAAAAGGAAGGGCCAGGTGGTATGTGCAGAGGAATAGACCCAGCTAAGGCTGCCACCCCAACCTCAAGACATGGCGGGGATGTTTCTTCAGAGCATCTGAGCCCCATACCCTTTACACACTTCCTGAGTGGTCACTCCTGTCATGTTCATCCTCTGGTCGGGGACACTATTTTACATGTGAGGTGGCTTCTTAGATGGAACCATGCAAGGTGAAAGGCGGGATGTGTCCTGGGACCTCAGCACAGCTCCGGGGAGAGGATTCCCCTCCTGTCCCTACAGCATAGCAGTGATAAAGCAGTGGTTTGGAACAAGCATGTGAAGCCAGTCTACTGGGGCTGGTTCATTCACTAATTAGCTGTGATTTCAGGCAAGATGTGTAACCCTTTTGCACTCAGTTTCCTCATCAGCAAAGGGGTTTTGTGAAGAGTAAATGAATTGATATATGTGGAACATTTAGAACAATGTCTGGCATGTAGTACGTGGTATATACATATTGGCTGTTGTTTTTATGATATTATGCAGTGAAGATGTCAGTTACCTGTAAGATAACTTTTTTTTTTTTTAATTAGATTTTCCTTTCTTTTCAAATACCACTAAATCTCAAAAGGAGAGGTCACTGTAGCATCTCGGGTCCATGTCAAGTCTTCTGTGTTTTAACAAAGAGCTTTTAAAACACAGCAGGGAGCCCATTTATGGTCCTGAGGGTCCCATAAAACTTTTTAAAAATCTTAAACTCCTTCCACAGAAATTTCAGGCATGTAACTTGCCCTAAAAAAATAAATAACTTAACAATTTAAAAAATAGATTAAAACAATAGCTAAAAAAATTAAAATCATGGGCTATCTGGTGATTCCTTATAAAAACTAAACATAACATCTTAACATATGTCCCTGAGTTGTTCTTCAAAAACCCAGACCCCTGCCAAACGGACCCGCTAACACATAGACATCAGATAAAGAGGTTTATGTGTTAGCAGGAAACTGAGGACTAAACCCTGAACTCCATTCTTTGTTCTAAATTTTTTCCTGAGGTGCCTAGAGAAAGTCACACCTATGAGCCACAGCTAACATTCTTTTCTGCTGACTCCAAATTTTAAACAAAACTTCTCTTCCTTAACCAACTACAATCAGAAAATATTTCAGTCTACCGATGATCTGTAAGACCCTGCTTCAAGATATCCTGCCCTTTTTAAGCAGAACTAATGTGTAACCACAATATATTGATTTACAATTTTGCCTATAACTTCTGCTTTCCTAAAATTTACCCATGTCTTTTAAAACTCTTACTTACAAGCCATCAGGGAGGTCAGGTGTTAAGCATGAGCTGCCGGATTCTCCTTGCTTGGTGGCCCACAAACAAATGACCTCTTTTTTCCCACTACAAACCTCATTATAAACATTTGGCCTTATTCTGGGCAAGAGAACCCCAGTTTCATTCAATAACACCTTTAGGAATATTATTATATCCCAGGGTGTTGCCATTCCTAGAGTGTTACCAACTCAATAAAATTGGAACAGAACCCACACTGTCCATTTCCAGTATGTTCTCCACACATCTATCATGGTGGATGGACCCCACAGTCCAGCTGTGGGGACAAGACAAGAATACAAGTGATATGAATACAATCAGCCCAAGAGAGGTACAAACCATGAATGACAGGAGGTCAAAGAGGGTAGAGATCTCACCTGGTGGAAGAGCCGTGGTGGTGTTCAAGGGAGCCATGAAGAATGATAGATAGAATTTCATCCATTTGGGCTAGAGAAGTGGGGAAAAGAATTCTACACTTTTTAGGTAAAGTGGCATAAGCAGAAATATGAAGATGGAGAAGGGCCAGAAGTCACCTGATCTGATTGATATATAAGGTCCAGGAGGGAAGGATCAGGGGATAAGGTTGAGCAGGGCTTTGTCATAAAAGACCTTAAGTACTGGGTGAGCAATTTACACTTAATTTGTCAGTCAGTGGGGAGCCATTGGGGGTTTGGTAAAGGAATGTCTAATCACAGCTGTGCTTGTGGAAGAGAAATTATTCTCATAAGATGACTCAGAAGGGAGAAAGATGGGAGGGAGGGATACTGAAGAGTAAGTTGCCAGAATATTTCAGATGAGGATTAATGTGGGTTTAAACAAGAGTGGTTATGGAGAGAGAAGGTAATGGTATAATCTAGGGGACATGATAATTGATTGAGTGTTATGGGAAAAGGAACAATAAAAGATGAATCCAAGGTCACCAGCCTGAGGGGACAGAACACTGATGTAGCAATTAAGCAAAACAGTAAAGCAAGTGGAGGGACAGTTCCGGGAGGCTGGTGAATTAGGGTTGAGGTGCCAGATAGAGCTGTAGGTAATATGGAGCTGGAGGACTGGAAACTGAAACTAAATATTCCACTAGCCCTATAGCTGTGTCATTGTGGCATCTAACTCTATGTTTCACATACAGCAGGTGTGCAATCAATGAATGATCTCAATTGGAGAGTCATCTCCACGAGTGTGACAGGTGAAACCTAGGAGAGGCTTTGCACCAAAAGAGCAAAGTTTGAGGGCAGAAGTATAGGGAGCATATGTATGCATTTAGGGATGAGACATCTAGAGATGTGAGTCAGAGAGGAGAAAAGAACAGAGTAATCGCAAAGAGAGATAATGCTGGGGTAAGGAGGTCAAGATGAAGGCGAGTTTTGATAAAGGAGCAGTAAGTAGAAAAGGTTGAAAATGCAAAATGAGGACTCGTATTAGTTTCCCAGGGCTGCCTTCAAAAAGTGTCATAAACTGGATGGCTTAAAGCAACAGAAATTTATTCTCTCACAGTTCTGCAAGCTGGAAGTCCAATATCAAGGTGTTGGCAGGACCACATTCCCTCCAAAACCTCTAGGAAAGGAGATTCCGTTGCCTCTTCCTGGCTTCTGGTGATTCCAGGTGTTCCTTGGCTGTAACAGCCAGCAGAACTCCAATCCCTTCACACGAGTCTTCTCCCCATGTGTTTCCACGTCTTTACATGTTCTCTTATAAGGACATCAGTCATATTGGATTAAGGGCCCACCATACTCAAGTATGACCTCATCTTAACTAACTACATCTGCAAATAAGGTCACATTCTGAGGTACTAGGGGTCAGAAGTTCAACATTTCTTTTTGGAGCACACGACTCAACCCATATAACAAGGACCTAGTACAGACGGTTGTGTTTAGCAGTCAAGAGGTGACTGGTAAGGTTTGCAAGAACGCCATTTGGCTCAAAACATGGAAATGGAAACCAAATGGCCTGGGGGTAATGAGCGAAGTATGGGCAGGGGATAGAGTTGGGGACAAAAAGCATTGCAAAGAGTGGGAGGAGGGCTCTTCCCGCGTGTGATTGATTTTTTCTCTTCTGCGGGTGCAGGCATGGTTGTGCACTCTGCGGAAGGTTATACTTTGAAGCCACCAAGATTCATTCCATGACTCCATCATCCTTCCACAGGAGTATATGCTGCTGGCCTGGTAGGACTGTGGCTCTTGACATCAGAGCTTCTTTTCTCAGGATTTTAGTGGCTGAAATGGGTTTCCATTTTGGTTCAAACGACTTCTTTTTTTTTTTTTTCAAACCAGACTACTGGCTGTTTACGCAGGTATTTGGAGTTGGAGTTCTTTTCTCTCTGGAGCCCAGCTCCCAAAATGGAGACAAGACCATCTGTCTGACTTGGTCCTGTCTCAAGTGGAAAAAATACTTAGTATTAACAAGGTATTGGAGAACATAATAACAATGAATATGTAATACTGGACGAGTTAAACACAAAATGATAAACAAGTGTGAGTCTGCAAATATCTTCATTCATTCACGAAGATCAGCAGTTGAAATTATGACCCACTCCAGACAACAATGATGCCATGTTGGTAACACAGATATTCCTCAAAGTTCCAGGAATCCCAGCTCTCTGTGTATCCACACACATAATAGGAGCTTCAGCTATGTGCCAAGTAGTGTGAGAACGCCAGACTCTGGTGATCTACTGAATCAGAGTCCCCAGGAGACTCAAGAAGCTGCTCATTTTAGTTCATAAATACATACCTTTAGCTTTCTGACAATCTAATTGCGTGCTTGGTATGTTATTAAGAACTAGCCAATATTCATACACAAAAATGAAAGCCTATAGAACCGTGCATCATTTCTCATCAGAATTGCCAAGAGCACTCATATTTTCCCATCTCTCTGCCATCCTCATAGTCCACCACTTGACTGTGGACCATCCTTGACCATGAACCATACTTTGAGAAACATGGCTCTAGAGGACAGGCCAGGTGTAGTTAGGAAACTCCTCCCAGGCCCACAGGACTAGGCAGCCTCTCACAGCAAACAGCCATTGGCTCAGTGGCCTGTGCAGTACATTGAAAAGACTCCTCACCCAGGAGTAAAAAGACCTGATCTGGCTGGCACTGTGACCTAGAGCACCTCGCTTTTCTTCTCCCAGGGCCTGGTTCCTCACCTGCAAAATGAGAGGATCAGATTAGTTCAGTGGCCCCCATGGAGGAATAAAAGGGGGTGAAGCAGGCTTCAGGTTTTTATTTTTTTTTTTTAAATATACTGAGGTTCCACTTAAAACTTATTAGAAAAATAATAAAGGCGCTACTTTTTTTTTTTTTTTTTGAGACTGAGTTTTGTTCTTGTTGCCCAGGCTGGAGTGCAATGGTGTGATCTTGGCTCACTGCAATCTCTGCCTTGGGTTCAAGTGATTCTCCTGCCTCAGCCTCCCAAGTAGCTGGGATTACAGGCGCCTGCCACCATGCCCAGCTACTTTTTTGTATTTTTAGTAGAGACAGGGTTTCACTATGTTGGCCAGGCTGGTGTTGAATTCCTGACCTCAGGCAGTCTACCTGCCTCGGCATCCCAAAAACCCCTGAAATAAAGAATGCGTAAGCTTCTTCCAGTTAGATGGTTCTAAGCATGTTTGTTTGTTTTCATGGCCCCAATTTCCCTGGGAATTACTCTCCCGTAAGAATTAGTGGTATTGCAGTAAGACACTAACCTAGATTTCACGGGTCTTGCCTCACCTGCTGACGCAGGGTCTCCACTCTGTAAGTGGTCCCCAGATTCCTTTAGAGGGCTGGGGTGCTTCTCATAGGCTTGTTAACCAGTCTGTTCCTGAAAGGCATTGCTGCCACTCCATCTTCTCAGGCCAGCCATTTGCTGGGCAACATCCTGGCTTTCAGCCTCTTTCTTCTCCTATCTCACCTGGAGCACTTGTGAATTCAAGGCTGCCTGAGGCTCTGTGGGAAAGTTGAGAAAGTCTTGCATCCTTCTTGCGTTACACTCTGTCTTACTATTTTTGGCAAATAATATGGTAGAAAGAGCACTGGTCTTGGAACCAGGCAGAGGTGAGTTCAAATCCCAGCTCTACTTCTTAGTAGGAAGGAGGGCTCCTCTGTAATGCCAGCCCTGCAACCCAAGCCAGTCACTATACCTCCAAACACCTCCACTAGTATCAGTGTCTTATCTTTAAGAAGGACCTACCTGGTTGCAGTGAGCCGAGATGGCGCCATTGCACTCCAGCCTGGGAGACAGAGTGAGACTGCATCTCAAAAAAAAAAAAAAAAAAAAGGACCTACCTTCTATATACGGTTGTTAGAAGGATTAAGTCACATAAAGTATTGAAAGCATGTAGTATAGTGACTGAAATCTAACTTTAACTTGTTCAGCAAATGGTTCTTATTCTCATTATCAGACTGACGTGAGTTCAACAGGGCTGGCTGGAAAACAAAAATCGAGTGGTGAGTTCTAAGATCAACTCCTCTGACCACCAAGGTTTTCTTAGAGAATTAAGCTAGTTAATGCTGGCTCTTTTATTCACCAGAATGAATGATCTCCCAGGACACTTCTTAACAGACTTCTGAGAAGCAGTCCACATGAATAGCTTAACCTCAGGCCTTCCCAGCTGTGCTTCCAGTGGATGAGGGATCTTCTGAAGAGTCAGGGTACAGAACAGGCAGGGGGAGGTAAGGAAATTAGAGAGTATAGGAATCTGCTGCCTCAGCAAATGCTACTCAATGGCCTGGCATCTGAGAATCTTCCCCCTGCCTTGCAAAAGTGACTTCCCTGAGAGAAGCTATATGTGGAGTCATCTAGATGAATTGGGTGTTACCAAGTGAGACAGCTATTTTTCTAGATAGCCCCTTTGGTAAAACAAAGAGGAGGTTACCCTTTGAAAACATTCCCCAGTGGATCTTTTGGAAGATGAAGAGATGGTTGAACCCTCAGCCTAAAGAAAAACAGAATTGCTACCTGGACGATCACTCCATTTTTCTTCCTTTCCTCTCCATATCTCCTGGGCCCTTTAATGCCTTGTGAAGCCAAATTTGTTCTAATTATAAAGGCAGTGACCAGTGAGATTTATTCCAGGGTATGCATAATCTATGACCCAATCATGGCAGCCCCAGGCCCCAGATGGATTTATTCCGACGCTCCTTTTCCTCCCCTACAATTGGATTCATTCTGAAAAGAACCCCTCATCCCCTGAAATTCACCAAAGCTGTACAAGCTCTGTGGAAGACAACTGAGATTCTTCAATTCACCTGGGAGTATGGAGGAAATAGATCTTTACTTTTGAGTTTGAGAAAGCCAGCCAGGTAGCCAACCAGTAAACACGTTTGTTGGGTGCAGATGCTTTCTTTGCCTCCAGCTTGTTTAGTTTGCATCTGGAATCTGTTTTGCTGCATCAGAAAGAACTCTACAAACAATTTATTTTTGGTCCACTTTTCTGGCCCAACATACTAGGTGAGGTGGAATACAAGAATCACAGTGGTCTGTTAGCTTCACACAGCATCCTCTTCCTACCTCCTATTGGTCTCAAACAAATCATCTGTGCATTTTCTCTCACACTGTTAGAAGACCTTGTGTTTAGGCTGGTTTTGCCCTGTTAGTGATTAGCTGTTTGGGGCCATTGACATGCTAGTGTGTTTGTAAGTCCTGAGCCATTTCTGGAAGATGGCAGCTCCTTCTTGGAGGTGTTGCCTATGGTCATTGGAATATCTCTGTGTCATGGTAACAGGGCCATACGTGATGTGAGCCCAGATTGGATGAGAGTCCCAGAACCACTACAGCAAAGATTGAATATCTATGTGCTCTTCCATGCTGCCACACCCTTGGGCAGAGCCAGCTGTTACTAGGCTGTGAGTGGAAGTGACATATGTCATACCTAAGCCAGGGCATTTAAAAACTAGTGCTTGACCTTCAGTTTATCTGTTATGCTTGCTGCAAAGACCTTGGAAGCCTGACAAAAACAATGAAGCTTTTGTCAGCTTGGATCTTTGTGTGTGAACTTCCTTGGACAGTCCCAAGAACAATAGTGGATTTTATATGAAAGAGATATAAACTTTAAGTTTTAAGTCACTAGAATTCTCAGTTTTTATTACTGTCACATAACCTAGACTATCCTAACTAACATATCCACTAAAGGTTTAGAGTTTGAAGAACCTTAGAGATTGGTCTAAACTTACCAATTCATAGATAAGGAAATGAAGGCACAGAAAAATGAGGTGCTAGAAAGAGAGAGAGAGAGAGAGAGGCAACACTCAAACTGGAACTTCCAATTTAGCTGTCTCTACCATCACAGAGTATATTTTGTGCTGATTTATATATAACCTGGATTTAATATTTTCAACCTCACTTCACAGTTAGCCACAATTCTTGATTGAAAAGTGGACACTACTAGGCCAAGGGCTCTTCTCTTGTTTTTTGACAAAACCACTCTTTCATCAATGATCTTAGCTGTTGTATTAGTCTATTCTTGCATTGCTCTAAAGAACTACCCGAGACTGGGTAATTTATAAAGAAAAGAGGTGCAATTGACTCACACTTCCACAGGCTGTACAGGATGCATGGCTGGGGAAGTCTTAGAAAACTTACCATCATGGCAGAAAGCAAAGAGGAAGGAGGCACATCTTCACATGGCCAGAGCAGGAGGAAGAGAGGAAAGGGGAAGTGCTACACACTTTTAAACAACCAGATCTTGTGAGAACTCACTCACTATCATGAGAACAGCAAGGGGGGAGATCTGCCCCTGTGATCCAGTCATCTCCTACCAGGCCCTCCTCCAACACTGGGGATTACAATTTGATATGAGATTTGGGTGGGGACACAAATTCAAACCATATCAGCTGTCCTGCTCTAACTTCAGAGAAAACAAGATGGTACTACTAGATTCTATACTCATGTAATTTCCTCATAATGTATAACCTGATATAAACCCTAGGGTGGGGGTACTTAAGATGTCTGGGAAGTTTAGATTCTGAATATATCTCAATATCTTTTTATTCTCACTAGCTACTTATCCATCTAATCCATTCATACCCAATCCCTGGTGTGTGTGTGTGTATGTGTGTGTGTGTAGAGGTATTACTTACCTAGAGTCTTGATGAGTGGTAGCAAAAACCAATTCTAGATGAAATATGAATGGGAATAGTGGCTCAAGTCAGGCTACTATATCGACAGCAAGTCATCAAATCATGAGCAGGTAAAATAAAAATTGGAGGCAGAGAGAGAACCAGATAGAGGCTTCAAAAGCAGGGAGAACTAGTGTGGATCAGAACAAGTGAGACAACAGTGGTTGCTGTCTAGGAGTCATCCTAGAGCCATGGCCAACATTCCAAGCTTACATTTTACATGTTTATAGCATGTGATTTTGTAGACAGCCCAGATTCATGAGAGTGACCTAGGCGATAGACCCTGACTAATAAACTGGGATTAAGACTACTCTAATCCACTCCTGCTTACACTCGGTCCCCTGTAAATGATATCAACATCTAACCTTGCCTTTTCCGCGTTAACTTGGCCCAGTTTTTCTGAAGTGCTGCCAGATACCACAATAAATGATGAGAGTACCAGGTATTTCCTAGGTCTATTCTGTAATGATTACCTGCAGAGGTAGGTGGATGCCTGCCCAAAATTTGGTTTGGATATTGAAACTGATGATGCCACACAAAACAAGGGGGTTTGAAAAGGTTTGGACAACATAACTGAGGTCTCTGAGGAGAGCAGGGCAGTCCTCTCATGCAGGTCTGAAATAGCTTGAGGGAGCCAGGAAAGGGTTTTTATTGTGGTTAGTGGGTGGGGCTGGCTTGAAAGTTCCCAGGCAGGGATGAGAGTGCTTGGTCTGAATCTTTTACCCTCACCAAAGGAGGGCATGCCCAGGCCTTCTTATGTAGGCATATGGGGAAGAGAGAGGGGTGGCTTAAAAGCTGTCAGGTGCCAAACATCAAAAAATGGAGTCAGACACCTCAAGACACATTCCTTTGCCATAACAATGATCTCTCCACTGGTATGAGATGGTAGGCCAGCTTTCTGCCTTGACGTGTGACTCAGATGTCCTTTACCTTCCCAACCCAGTGCCCCACTGCCACCCAGCAAATCTTGCCTCCTTAGGGTCTTCTCCTCACATTCAACTCCAGTCTCTTCCCCATCTCACAGCCTGAAGCACCGCTGCCTTCACTCCTGATGCATCACTAACATGGTACCCAACGTGCTGAACTTTGGAGACTGTGGTTAAATTGGAGGAGAGCCCTCCCTGTTAATCTTAAGTTAGTAGTGATTAGGAGGAAGTAAGAGAAATGTGTTTTTGAAGATTCAAAATAATAAAAAACCAAAAAAGTAGAAAGCAAATGAGGAATACAGAAGGGAAGGTAAGTGGCTGTATAAATGGAGACTGAATTGGGCTGTGTCTTTCTAATTGCCTGGATCATCCAACATCTTTGCCAGTACCCGGATAATTCTGCTGCCTGCTTCCCATGGCTATTCTATCTGGCACCCTCATGGCAGAGGCCTGGAGGAAGATGGCAGAGGACAAGCTGGTGGATGTTGAATTCTGACCCCGCCCTTCTGTTTTCTTATCTCTGTGACTCTAGTTTGGTTCCTTGTCTAAAGAAAGCTGGTCAATGGCCAGGCTGTTTTGCTCCTGACAGAAACAAGCTCACAGAACTCTCTCTCATTCAGGGCTTTAATTGGCCTTTTCTTTTGTGATACGTGTGAAGACATTCTTCTGCCTTCTTTGTAAATACTTTCTTTTCTCTAGAGTAGAGAGATGGCCTCCAGCTTTATAATGGATTTTACATGCAGAGAAGGAAAAGAAAATGATTTTGCAAGACTCTTTTCTGTTAGCTTGCAACACAAAGAAACATTATCCTCAGCCCGAGCGCCTTAGCAAGCTAAAATTGGCTGCTTCATCAAATGAAGGAGTGATGAGGTCAAAGACATAGACAGAGATGCTAAAGTCATTAGGTCCCTGGCTGATTTTCTCATTTTAAAACTTCCCTTTCCTTTGTACTTGATCTTTTACTGTCACCTTTTCTACTTCTGTGGGATTTACTCCTCCCTACGTGTCCACTTCAGTTTCACTATTTTTATGTCCAGAATAGCTGAGCTGCATTCACCTGTTTTCAGATCTTATGTTCCCATTTGGATTCTGATAAACTGGTGAGAGGGTTTAGGGAATAATCCCTACATTGGCATAATTAGAGCATGCCGTGGTGCTCTTAAAATACATGTACACACACAATTCTTTAAGACTTGACTCTGGCTGAAAATGCGTCTGAATATCAGTTGATAGTTATAGGGATGACAGGCATGAGTAGTCTTAGAGGTCAGAGAGAGATTTGGAATTAAAATGGTATTAAAGAAAGAGTTTTGCCCAGAGAATCCAGGAATACTTGAAGCCTGCCCGCGTTAATGACTTCTCCCTGCAGAGGAGGTCTCCAAGGGAGATATATGCGTAGGACGATGGTGGGCCAAGCAGAGTGATACTTCATGACAGCTGGGGCTTCTACCTAGGACCCAGGCAGAACTTGAGTAGGTCCTGGACTACCTTGCTTTTCTAGGCAAGAGAATTCAGTGTCCTTGTTATTCTCCAGAACCACTTCCATCAGCACCAGAGAAAATGGAATCAGAGATAGAACAAAGAAATGCCAAATCAATGCCCTGGAATCTGGCCAGTCGGGCCCATGGACTCCTCCCCAGTCTAAACTATAACTAAAGAGAAGAAGTTGAAAGTGGCCTCAGATGCCTTCTCTGTGGAGATCAGAAAAGAGACATCTTGAAGACCTGGTGTTACTAAAGAAACAAACTTGTCATTCTTCATCAACACCCTCAGCCACTTCTTGTCCTCCCTCTGTCACCTCCCACAATCTAACTCTGAAGTTGGGCTTCAAATCTAACATCTACTCAAGCCCTCTTATTCACCAAATACAGTGAATTAGAATAATTCACTATATTAATTGCTTCCAGACCCACCCTCATGTTCCCTCTTATTGTCCTGCTATGTCCTCCCTTCATTTCAGAGAGTATTTTCTCTAAGAAACCTCCCCAAATCTACCAAGAGGTATCTGTATTCTTCTTGTCCCCCCATTTATATGTGAAGAGTCCTCCAGGATGTATATATGTTGAGACGTTTTCACAACTAATGACATTCATGGCTGTTTCATGCCATAACCCCCCATGTGGGACCTGCTCTGTGTTCTGCAGCCCTGTCTCCATGTCTCACATGTTCGCCAGTTTTCACTAGGTTACACTGTGGTAACAAATATCCCCAACATCTCAGTGGCTTATAACAACCAATGCTTATTTTTCACTCCTATACATGTCAGCTGTAGCCCCTGCTGTGTCTTCCTCATTCTTGGACCCAGGAGTCCAGGGAGAAGGAATCTTATGGTAGAGAGAAAAGAGCAACAAAAGAAACCAGGTGATGGCCCTTGGAACTTCTGGTTGGAAGTGGCATGTAGCATGTTGCATCTGCTCGTATTCTATTGGCCAAAAAAAGTCATATGGGGTAGAAACTATAATCCTTTTATAGGGAGAGGAGAGTGGATAATTGGGAACGATAATGCTGTCTACCTCAGTTCCTGACTAGGGTTGAACAGTCAGGTGCCTTTTGAGTGACACCTGACTGGTAAGCTCAGTAATTGGCATCAATGAGACATTAATTATTTCTCATAGGAAGATTTGTCTATAGCTTACTTCTTAGAAGTGGAGATAAGTTTTTGTTTAAGAGTCTCTACAATGTGTAATACTGCATTGGACTGAACGTTTGTGTCCCCCACAGATTCATATGTTGAAATCCTAACTGCCAAGGTAATGGCATCAGGAAGTGGGATCTGGGGGAGAAACTTAGGTCATGAGGTGGAGCCCTCATGAATGGGATAAATGTCCCTATAAAAGTGACTCCAAAGAACTCTCTCACCCTCTTTCCACCATGTGAGGATATAATCAGCAGTCAGCAGTCTGTAACATGGAAAAGACCCCTCACCAGATTCCCACCATTCTGGCACCCTGGTCTTAGACTTCCAGCCTTCGGAACTAAGAGAAATAAAATTGCTGGTGTTTATAAGCCACCCAGTCTATGATACTTTGTTACAGCAGTCTGAACTGACTAAGATAAACACATTTCCTGGTCCTCTTAAACAAATGCTCCTACACCCAGTGTAACTTTTTTTAGAGACTCAGGGTCACAATTATGACCATCAACTTGGGCTTTGTTATAACAGTAATACTCCTATAGACTACTTGTAGGTATAGGGCTACACGCCTCTTCTTTAAGTGGCTCCCAGGCCACTCTACTTTTGGAGAGCAAGAGGACAATTCATAGTTTTTCTGTCTCTTCCCAAAATGACAGGCTCTCAGCCGTTCTATCTTGATGATGAGAGCAAGTCTTCCTTTAGCCCTTGTTATTCAGTAGCGTCAGCATCACCCGGGAGCCCATTAGAGACGGAGAATCGAGGCCCCCTCCCAGGCCTTCTCAATCAGATTCTGCATTTTAATTACTTTCCTAGGTGTTAAATATGCACAATAATGTTGGAGAAGCAGCCCAGTGATTTTCTTTTTTTTTTTTTTTTTTTGAGACGTAGTCTTGCTCTGTCGCCCAGGCTGGAGTGCAGTGGCGCAATCTCGGCTCACTGCAAGCTCCGCCTCCGGGGTTCATGCCATTCTCCTGCCTCAGTCAGCCTCCTGAGTAGCTGGGACTACAGGCGGCCGCCACGGCACCTGGCTAATTTTTTTTTTTTTTTTTTTTTTGTATTTTTAGTAGAGACAGGGTTTCAGGGTGTTATCCAGGATGGTCTCCATCTCCTGACCTCGTGATCTGCCCACCTTGGCCTCCCAAAGTGCTGGGATTACAGGCGTGAGCCACTGGCCCTGGCCACAGCCCAGTGATTTTCAACCTTGACTGCACGTTGGTATTGGCCAGGGAACATTAAAAATACTGATTCCTGGGCCCAACCCCTCCTTCTTCATAGCCCTGACATGATTAATCTGGGGTGTGGTGAGGGCATTAGAGCTTAAGCATTCCCTAGGTGATTCTAACGTGCATACAGGGTTTAGAACCACTGCTGTCTGGTGACTTTCTTTTACTTGCTTGAACTTGCTGGTTCAGTGTTTAGAGAACAAGCTTATTCACAATTGTGCAACTGTGTTCCTGACTGCTAGCGTCAAATAGGCTCCCAACAAGGGCCAGAGGAGCCTGGCCTATACAGAAATAATAATAGCCCTGGTTATGAAGGAGCTTCTATGGGCTAGGAATGTTATCTCTAATCTTCACCATACCCTGTTACCCTAATTTGAATTTAGGAAACTGAGTCTCAAAGAAAGTGAGTGACCTTTCAAAGGTCACACAACTCCAAAGTGGTAAAACTAAAATTTGAAATTATGTCTGGTTTCAAAGCCATGAACTTTTTCTTCCTTCCAAACCCAGGGAACTTTTGTTCCCAATCTATGTGAGCTGTGATGATTGGACCTTCTAACACCTACTGCTCATAGGCCTTTGTCACTTTCTTCCAGAGTCTGGGTTGGGTTCTGGCTGGGAAAGGTTACCAGGTAAGGAATCAAGTCCCCAGATAAGTGATTATATATAACTCCTAAAGTTCCTTAAAGTATGCAACTTTACAGAGGGGTAAAGTGGGTCATGATGAGGTCAGTTACATAGTTCTACAAATCACATGGCAGAAATTAATTAGTGCAGAGAAACTACACGACACCCTGGGAGAGGGAGAAATTGTGCACAATTGAAGCTGCTTCTCTAGTATCAACCTAATAATTTTGAGGACATCAGTTATAGTGCCAAACATACAAGGGACATTATCTCATGTGACCTTCACTACAATCCTATTAATGTTAATTTTGCTTATTTTGTAGATGTGAAAATGGAGACTGGGAAGTAAATTTGCCCACATTTGATTAGACAGGTAATAAAGAACAGAGCTAGCATGGAAATACAGGGTTCAGAGCCTGTGCTGTTTCATCTACATTTCATGACTTCTTAATTTTTTAAGTGCACAGTCCTGCCAGTTGAGTACCTCCCAGTCATTATTAGCAATGTAACAGGCTTGTGACAAATTGCTCAGCATTGCTTGACATGGGTTAGGGAATAGCTTTTTGCAGGAAATAAAAGAGCTTCAGGTCAACAAAAGAAGAGAAACGACAGGCCCCCATCAACCATCAATCCATGAGAGACGTGTTGGTGCCAAGGCACCCTGCCCTCTGCTATTTCAGCCTTTTCATAGATCAAGGGTGAGAAATGGCCTTGTAACTTGGGGAACAAACAAACAGCCTGGGTTTGGGGTATAGCTCTTTGCAGGAGTTGTCTAGGAAACCAAATGCCTAGCACCTGAAAACCTGGTACTGTTGGGATATCACAGAACCCCTTTTGGGGCAAGGAAGCCCATCATCCTATGGGAAGCTGAGCTGAGGGTTGGCACCTATCCCAGCATAGTTAGCTCATCACCTGGGCTAACAAGAGGAAGCTCCCAGGGTCAATTCCAGCCATGGTACCCATGAGAATACCTGAGAACAGAGTTATAAACAGTGACGTGGGCAAGCAGCATGGACCTGCCCTCCAATCAACAGAGGTAACTTGTTGTGAGGAAAGAAAAGGAAGGAAAGGATACAGGTCTGAGGCACAGCAAGTTCTATCTCCTCCTTACTTTGGGTCTCCCATTTCAACCATCTCTTCTGCCTGGCTGATGGGAGTGGCAAGGGGAAAGTCTGGCAGAACTAAGCTGATCTCAGGATAGACAGGTGAAGGGAAAGGGGCCACATTTGCTGAGAGTGGAGGGGGGATTTGAAACAGGTAAAATATTTAAACATCACTATCTCATACTTTTGCTCCCTTAAATTTCAGGATCCTGGGCAAAGTTCCCATTTCTTTGAACAACCAGATCTCAGCTGGGTTATTTCCTCTCCTCCCTCTTTCTTAGGCATCCACCAATAAATATGTACCCATAATTTACTCATTTCATTATCCTTTCTTACACACCTCCCCTCTCTAGCCTGGGGAATATTATTTATTTCATCTGTGACATGAATCCTATCTTATTTCCTAAGGCCTACACATTTAAAGTTCCAAAGTTTAGAAGAGTCCTGGTGTTTTTTCCCCCATCTTCCTGCTTTCTGCTATTAATTCTCTTTCCCAAGAAAATGAATGTTGAATGGCCTGGCTGCCTGAAAGTCGGGTGGGATAGAGTCAACTGGGTGGTAAGAGATGCGGGAAAATATCATCCATTAATATTTAAACAGTGTTACTTCTATACAACTTGAAAAAACTAAATTCACTCTTTCCTTGATCCCAGGTACTATCAAATGCCACATATGTGACGTTAGTGTGGGTAAAGAGACAAGTCAACTAAGTGAGGACCCTTCTGTTACAGTGAGGTGGGAAATTAAAGAAAGAAAAAAATTAAACAAAGAGAAATAAGCTTTCCTGTATTAGGCTGACTTATCCCAGAGGCAGCAACAGGCACAGCCCAGACCCAGGAAAAGCCTTGATAAACACTATCTAAGAAGCTAGGACACAAAGGAATGTGGGTCTGAGTGCACTCAGTAAAGATCCTCCTGTATACACCCCAAGGTCTCTCTGGTCCTCCTGTTTCCTACAACAGCAGATCAGCGAAAATCAGCATGAACCATACTGAGGCCTTGATCTTGAGGAAAAGACTAGCAATGTATAATTTTCCACCTGGATTCTCATTTCCTAGGCATTGGTCAAAGCCCTAAAGGAGCCTATTCAAGGCAATGACTCTATGGGAGTGAGGAGAAATGGCTCCAAGAGGGAAAGTAACCCTTCCCAGTGTCAGGGGACAGTTGGAGAGATTGCCTCTTTGCAGCATAGTTCCCAAAGCCCTGGAAAGAAGAACAGCTTCCTGAGATGCCTTTCTTGAATTTAAGAGAATCTGTCTCATCCTTGCTGACTGTTCCAAGAGAAACAGACTTGAAAAGGACCATGCTTTCTATTTTGTAGATGCATTTCCTAATTGCTCTTGCATGAGGCTGTGGCAGTATACTCCTCCTTTTCTTTCTTTTCCTTTTGGAATTCCTCCTGACTTCTAGGGGTGAGGAGGTGGCATAGGGAAGAGAAAAAGAGGAAAGGATTGTGTTCATGTAGCAAAGGCTGCATGATGCCTTGGAAAGCTGGTGAGGCTTCAAACACACATGTCTTCTCAGCTACTAGGGGAGTGGAATATTTACATACAAAGAACATTCACATTTGCCTGTTCTTCAGTTTGCTTTTGGGTGGGGGCTGATGGAAAAAAGGGACAGAAATGGGAGTGAGGTATGGCATGTTTGTCCACCAAAAATGGAATGCTTCTCAACTCTGGAACTCCAGAGCTATTTTCTTATGTGTAAAAGTCAACTTGTAATATCCCCAAACATCAACTCCTCTTCCTGTATTTCAGATTTTGATTCATGGCACAGAGATCTACACAAGTGCCCAAGGTTTCCTTTCTTCTCTCTCCCTCACTACTCACACATCCGGTTGGACAACAAATCATGTTGACACTAGCTCCTCAGCTGAACCTCAAGAATCATTTCCCTCCAGTTCAGACTCCCTGACCCTGTCTTAATTTTGAAGAGGTAATTTCTCCTGACAACTTCTAGTATATCTATATTATTATATATGCTAGTATATGTTTAGTATATTAGTTCCTTGCCTTAAAACTTCTCTTGCTTCCCAGCCATATTGTCACACTTATCTTTCCAAAACACATATATTCATTGTCACTCCTTTGCTTACAAACTTTTGCCACATCCCCATTCTCTGCAAGATAAAGTCCTAATCCCTTAATATTGTGCATGCTGCTTTCCTGTTCCCAGATGTTGACTTCCTGGCCTCATGCCCCTGCCACTCCTTTCTTCTTTCCACTTTTCCACCAAATCTTATGTGCTCCAGCCACAAGAAATGCCTGCCTTTCCCTGATTGCACCCCCATGGTTTTCTTATGCTGTTTCCTCACCTGAAAACCTTTTTCACTCCTTCTCAACTAGGTAAAATCCTTGCAGACCCAGTTCTAATATGAGTTCCTGGAGTGCTTCTCCTTCAACGTGTTCAGGTTGGCTCTGGGCTCCCAGAGCAGTTTACACAAGCTTTTCTTCTTTCTTGCATCATAATGTTTAGTTAAATGTATTTGAGAACATAAACTCTCAAGAGCAGGGACTGTGCAGATTCATAGTAGGTATTCAATTAAGTTTGAATGATTGAGTCTATATCACAATTCAAATTCCAAAGACACAGGGAAGTTTTTTCCCCTATGTATATCTTTTTTTTTTTTTTTTTCCTTTTGAGATGGGTAGTTTGTGCTTAGGCAGCTCCTGATGCTTCTTTTCTTACTTTCCCTATTTTCTAATTTCTCTACCCTTTCCTTTAGCTATTAATCACTCCCCTCACCTCTTGCCATGATTTTCTCGCTTCCTGGCCATTAAGACAACACTCTTCTCTGGGAGAGCTCCCCATGGTCTCCTTTCTAGAGGGAATGTCAGGAAGACAAAGCAGGGCACACCCCAAGAGGGGAGGGCGGTCCGGCATCAGTGGTCTATTTGCAGCCAAACCTAAATGCAAACCATGCTGCCAACGGGGAGGCTGGAAACCACTCAAGTGGAATCAGATCTAGAGACACAGACATGCCTAGAGAAAGGAGAAAGAGACATCAGTGTCAAAACCAGAGGCCTCAAGGCCAGGCCTGGGCGTAGAGGTTTCTCCTCACCTTTTTCACATAGGTGGAGAAGAGAAGGTCATTATGGTATCACTGAAAGACAAGACTGGACATGGGTGGAGAGATGGATAGGAGGAGGGGCAGGGGAACAATACAGTGGACATTTTCTAGCCCAAGCACAGGCTGTGTAGTCCAGGAGGCAGTCAAGAGATACTTCTGGGATGGACTGGGTTGACTGGCTGGGGATCTGGTTGTAACTATTAATGATGCCAGGATCCCACTTTTCAGCAGTTGTGATTCTTTGGGTTGCTGAGGCAAATTAAAACGAGACCCAAGCACCATCTTGTGGAATCTTAGGGCGGATTTATGAAGGGAATGGCACCTGTCATACCAAGGGAGCTAGTATGGAAATTTCCCCTGTAGCTTCAGAAAGGACATTGTGTGAACAAAGCTTACAGAATAAGATAGAAAGTCCCCACCTTCATGTTCACAGGCAGTGCAGCTGCCGACTGCTCCATCTCTGCTATGACAGGGAAGGGAGAACCATAGCAGGAGAGATGGGGTGAGTCAGTTACCACTGAGACCCTCATTCTGCTAGCAGAGATGTTTGCCAGGGAGGTCCCCTGATGAGCTCCTGGCATCTCATTACCATTTTCAAATGAGCACGGAGGAATCTGGGCTTTACCAGACATGTTGGTTGTGGGTTTTCCCCATATCCAGGAGTGTTGAGTCAGCTCATTAGTGCCTGGAATTCTACAGACTCTGAATGTCAACTAGGGAAAAGGCGAATGCTCTACCATAAGCAGAGCGCAGCTTGTCACTGGTAATTAAGAGATAAGGTCATTTGAGAGAGAAGGTAATTCACGGTACCAAGGGGCAAAAACACTGCTAATTCTCAGACTCCAAAAGCTTAGGTGGGGAGGCCAGAATCCCCTCCTCTCCACTCAGTTCCTACTAAGGCTGCTGTAGGTGTATGTACCCTACATCATTTTACAAGTGGATAGATGTAAAAATTCATTCCATTCTGAACCCTAAAATCCCAACTCAATATACCTCAGTGCTCAGCTCCCCTGGAGTCTCGAAGACACGGTCAGGTTTCAGCACAATTCTGTGCCCTGGGGCAGGCTTCCGCTGTGTCATCAGGTTCACAAACAAACCAGACACAGTGGTTTTCAAGGGCTTTTCCCACACCCAGTTCTCCTGCTGGAAATTGCTCTTACTGAGCACTAGCTCTGTTCAGAAACATGGCCCTGCTCGATTTCCATGGTTGCCACAAGCTTCCTTATAGAGTTTTCTCCAGAGCAGAAAAGCATTTTCTGCAGGTGATTTTCCCCTTTCTATTGTAATTCCAAGTCTCTCTTCCACCCCGCCCCCAACTCTTCATTTTCCAGTAACTGCTAAGAAAAACCTCTCTCTGATCCTGCTGTTACCACACCTCATGGAGCCAGCTTTGGCCAGCAATTGTGATGCTCCTGACAGCGTTTCCATTGTCAGCTCTTTTAAATCCCAGCATCTGCAGCCCTTTTTCTCTCTGCAGTATGGTTTTGCTCTCCTGACATGCCGCCTCTGCTAACAACTGCTCCAGTTTCTCTACTACCGGTGCTGTGGCTTTTCCTGTCTGTCTGGGCCCAGTCACTCCTGGGGGGGACAGGGGTTGGTTGAACAAGTAGAATAGTGGAATGGGTTCAAGTCACCACCTGTCACTTCCTAGCTGGGATACACTGGGAAGTTAATTCACCTCACTAAACCCCAGTCTCCTTATCTGTAAGAAGAGGGTTGTTGTAAAGGTGGAATGAGATAATCCAGTACTTAACACAGGGTCCAGCCAGAGTAGATAAATAATCTATTTATATGAGGTAGGGTAGGTTGCCTGAGGGCTAACATCCCTGCATCCCACATCTGTAAAGGTCAGATAAAACCTCTTAGAAATCAAAACATTAAATCCCGAGAAAACCTTTCTGTTTTCAAGGAATCCTAACAAATATCTTCTGATATAGTTTGGATATTTGTCCCCACTCAAATCTCATGTTGAATTGTAATCCCCAATGGAAGTAGGGCTTGCTGGGAGGTGTTTGGATCATGGGGGCAGATCCCCCATGGTTTGGTGCTGTTTTCCCCAATAATGAGTTCTTGCAAGATCTGGTCATTTAAAAGGGCTTGGTATCTCCCCCACCTCTCTTGCTCTCTCTCTCTCTCCCCCTTCCTCTCCCTCCTTTCTCTCTCTCCCTCTTCCTCTCTCTCCCCAACTCCCTTTCTCTCTCCTGCTTTGCCATGTGACATGCCTGCTCCTTCTTTACCTTCTGCCATGATTGTGAGCTTCCTGAGGCCTCCCTAGAAGCCTAGCAGATGCCAGCACCGTGCATCCTGTAAAGACCGCAAAAACCATGATCCAGTTAACCCACATGCCCCTTCGCAGTGAATCTCTGCTCTGTCCCTCCACAGATCAGCTACACAGTTCTGATTTCTGAACACCATAGATCACTGCCTGTTTTGGTTTACATCCTCTCTGTGCCTGGCTTCTTTGGCTGAGCAAAGTGCTTTTGAAAGTCATTCATGTTGTTAATGGATCAGTTGTTTGTCCCTTTTTATCTCAGAATATGTTATTGTATAAATATACAGTTGGCCCTTTTTATCTGTGGGTTCCACATTCACAGATTCAACCAACCACGGTAGAAAATATGTGAAAAAAATTACATCTGTATGGAACATATATAGACGTTTTTGGTCGTGATTCCCTAAATGATACAGTATAACCACTATTTATGTAGCATTTATATTAGGTACTGTAAGTATTAGCTATTATAAGTAATCTAGAGATGGTTTAAATTATATGAGAGGATGTGCATAGGTTATATGCAAATATGATGCCACTTTATATCAGGGACTTGGGCATCTGTGGATTTTGGTATCTGCAGGAGGCCCTGGAACAAATCCCTCATGGATACTGAGGTACAACTATATTGCATTTTGCTTATTCATTCTCCTTTTGATAGAGATTTAGGTTGTTACTAATTTAGAGCTATGAATAAATTGCTATGAACACTTTATAGTTCTTTTTGTGGATATATGTTTTAATTTCCCTTGTGTAAATACCTAGAAGAAGAATTTCTGGGTCATATAATTGATAGGTGCTTAATTAGAAACTGTCAGCAGTTTTCCAAAGTGATTGAACCATTTGAAATTCCCACCGATAATGTGTGAGAGTTCTAGTTGCTTCGTATCTTTGTCATCATTTGGTGTTGTTAGCCTTTTAAATTTTAGCCATTCTGGTGAGTGCAAAGTAGTATCTCATTGGGGTTTTAATTTATATTGCCTTGATAATGAAGGATGTTGGACACACTTTCATGTTGTTATTGAATATCTTCATTTGTGAAGTGTCTATTTGCATCTTTTGTCCATTTTTAAAAAACTGGGTTGTCTCTTTATTGTTGAGTTGCAAGAGTTCTTCATGTATTTTGGGTAAAAGCTCATTATCAAACATACATATTGTGAATATTTTATCCCAATCTGTGCTTTGCTTTTAAGTTATCATAATGGTATTTTACATGAACATAAACTTTATATTGAAGTTTTTAATTCTGATGAAATTCATATGGCCATTGTTTATGTAGAAAAGATTTGCTCATCCCAAGTCAAGATGTTCTCCCATGTTTTTTCTTAGCAGCTTTATGATCTGAGTTTTTCTGTTTATGTTAGTGATCCATTTAGGATGGTTTTTATATGTGATGTTGTAGGAAAGAAAAAATATATGTGTTGTTAACCCTCATATGTTCTTAGTTGAGACATTCTTCTGAAAACAAAAGTCAGATTAACAAGAGAAAAACCTGCAGAAGTCTATTGACACATGCTGTGCTCGTCATGCAGGACAAGCCTCAGTTCAAAAGTATCCCTGCCAAGGCAGCATCTCAGGAGCCTTGCCTAAACAGTATTTTAACAAACAGTCATAAATTCTGCAGTGACAAGACAAAGGAGAGGACAGTTTCCGTCTTTAAAAGGCAGGAAAATGTGGGAAGTAAAATCTGTTCCCAGATTCATCTGGTGCCTGCTGGTATCTTCTCTGGGCTGATAAGCAAGTGCCGCCTTCAGCAAGGAAGGATTTCCCTTCTGCCATCAGGCAAGTACAGGCTAAGGCAGAGTGTTCCCTCTGTGTTTACAGTGTCTTTAACTTAACAATCCTCCCCATTTTGGGGAGAAATATTTTGGTTTCCTTTAATGTGAAATAGAGGCCAAGACACTCATTTTTCCACATGAAAATCTAGTTGTTGCATTACCATTTGTTGAAGAAAACTTTGTTTCTCCTCACTGAATAGCTGCGACATATTTTTAAAAAATCAATTGCCTATATAAGTGTGAGTTTATCTCTGGACCCTTTAGTGTGTTTTATTGATATATTTATTTATTTATCCTATGCGAATACCACACCTACTTGATTATTGTAACTTTACACTACATTTTGAAATCAAGTTTTATAAAATTCTCTACTCTTGTTTTTTTTTTGTTTTTTTTTTAGCAAGATTTATCCTTTTCCAGACTTTTGTAATTCCATATAAATTTTAGAATGGGCTTATCAATTTCTAAAAAACAAATGCCTGGTAGAATTTTGACTGGGATTGTGTTGAATGTAGAGATCAATTTGGGGAAAATATGAACATTGTATAACTCTCTGTTGAGGTCTTCTTTAGTTCTCTCAGCAACGTTTGTTCAGTTTTATACCTGTTTAAGGCAGGAGGGTAAGACCGATACCCATTACTCCATCCATGACCATAGCCAGAAACAAATTGCTGATTCTTATATTTTAAACTCTACTCTTGGATTTACCTCTCATAATGGCTTCATCAGTGTCTACAAAAATGCAACCTGTTTGCAAAGGGAGTTTCATTCAGAGAAGTGAGGCTTTCAGGGGCCTTAGAAAACCTTGCTCTACTCAGACAGAAGGTTAGATTCTATTAGTTCAACTTCAATGTTGCAACAACAGTTGCTATGAGCCATGTATCCTAGCTATAGTAAACCGCACAGTGATCATTTCTCAATGAGAACACTCTATCCAGCCCCAGACAATGTATCCATCCCATTTGGACAAGTATTTTGGTTGGAATCCTGGTGTTTCTCTCTCAATATTTTAGATTCTCGAAGTTTCTCTCTGAATGTGACATACCCAAGTAAACTTTTAAAATATAAATCAGATCATGTCATTCCTAGGATTAAAATTCTCTTATGGTTCCTGTTTGTTATCTATTGCTGTATTACAAACCATCCCCAAACTTAGATGCTTAAAACAGCCAATTATTATTTATCATAATTCTGTGGATCAGCAATATAGATTGGGCTTAGCTGGGCAGTTCTTCCATGTGGTCACTTACTATTTAGTAGTTCAGTTGGGGATTTCTTACATAATGGCAGAAGTGTTTCAAGAGGTGAAGGTAGAAGCTATAGGAACTCTTGAGGCTGAGCCTTTGGAATTAACATATTGCTTTTGCCATTCTGAGGTCAAAGCTAGCCACAAGCCTAGCCCAGATGGCAGAGCTGGGAAAATAGAGTCCAACTGTTGAAGGGAAAAGCTGCAAAATATTGTGCCATTTTTTTTCCCATTTCTCACAGCTTTCCATTGTCCTTAGAATAAAGTTTAATAATAAATGTAAAATTAATGATCAAAATTTTGAAATAAAGTTCAAAATGGCCCTACATAGTCTAGCACCTGCCTCTCTATCTGAATTGACCTGTTATCAATCTCTCATTGGCTCACTAAAAATAAACAGTTGCACTCCGTTTGGGACCTTCTTATTTTCTGTTCCCTCTGCTTGGAATGCTCTTCTCTCAGATCTTTGCAAAGCTCAATTCCATTTTGTAATTTAGTCCAAATGTCAGCTCCTCAAAGAGATCTTCTTCCCTGAGCCCTTCTCCCAGTCACTCCTTACCAGCTTACCCTGTTTTGTTTTCATATAGCACTTAACAACATCAGAAATTACTTTATTAATCCACTCATTCATTGCCCATTTTCTTACCAGAATTTGGATACTATGAGAGCATGGTCGTCAACTTTTTAGGCCATCTCTGTATCCCCAGTGCCTATAATAGTGCCTGACACTGAGTAGATGCTCTGTAATGATTTGTTGAATCAGTTAACATTGCAGTCTTCATCTTTATAGCTTTTGAAAATCCATATCATCTTAGAAAATAGGACAAGAGTAGGTGGAAATATGAATCTCTGTATACAAAACTAGGATTAAAAAAACCTGTAGGCTCTTTTCCTGCAATCAGTATGCATTGCCACCAAATGGCAGTAAGTGCCCTGTTGGGCATTCTATCAGGAAAGATTTTTTCCTGAGATTCACATTTTGTTATTTTCCCAAGTCCATGCTAACAAATTTATAATTAATTATTAATCAACATACTTTAAAAATTGCTGACGTGAAAGAACAATAAACAATAAAGCTGTTTATTCTTTAAAAATAAACACTTAGAGAAACATTTTGTTAACTCCTTACATATTTGTTATTCATCATCATTAAATCTAAATCCTCCCACATAGCCATATTCTGATTTAAATATTCTTTCTAATTTGACGTGAAGGCCTCGAGGCTGATGTGGGGAGCTGGACCTTCAGGCTAGATTTATATTGCAAAGCTTTGTGGCTTCTCTCAGCTGTTAGCTCTAGCCTCATTTAGAGCCTGCTGATGACTTAGTTCCTCCTGGGTTTCAACTCCTTTTCCTCAACAGTAGCTCTTTTACTTCTCTTCCCTAAATCAAAATTAGAAACAGAGAGAAAAAACACCTATTTCTTTATCCTGAAAGCATAGGTATCTATGCCTCAGATTCTTTCTAATACAAAGAAAGCAATTTCCACTTCTCCTTAAATAAGAGCCAAATATCTCCCTTCATTCAGTTTTCTCATTGGGAATTCTTTAAACTACTGATTGTATACAATAGGACTTATCTTAGCGAAACCACAGCAATGGTTTCACAAGAGGCAGCTTATACAAACTATTTTCATGATAAGAATTCCTCAGAAACTCTTTTTCTAAAGGAAAAGATAAGCTCTTAAGCAGAAAAATGAAGCAACATTTATACAAATCTTCTGATTGGGCATTTCAGCTTTTCTGCACAGCTCCGCTGAAGAACGCCAGCTCCAGAGGGTGGACCTCATGAGTCAGCAGTAGGGATCCAGCTGTGAATCATGTTAAGATCTTAAGATCTCCAGGAACAAATCCTTTCCTTGGCTCACACTTTTTCACCAGGCTTGTCAGGGATGGAATAAGTGCTACAGGGATGATCCAGACTCTTGGCATTCCATGGCACAGCTGCTTGATCCAACCTAAAGGATAACTTTTTTCTTCTTTCTGTGAGAATAGCCCATTCATATTTTTTGCATATTGCTAACAAAATCCAATCACCCTTAACTTAAATATCTTTTAGAATATAAATGCAATCAATACGCGTTAAGCTAATGTTTTTGTGTAGTGAGTATTCATTGAATGAATGAAAATCGCCACACATGTAATCCCAGCACTTTGGGAGGCCGAGGCGGGCGGATCAGGAGGTCAGGAGATCGAGATCATCCTGGCTAACATGGTGAAACCCCGTCTGTACTAAAAATAGAAAAAAGTTAGCCAGACGTGGTGGCGGGCGCCTATAGTCCGAGCTGCTGGGGAGGCTGAGGCAGGAGAATCGCATGAACCTAGGAGGCAGAGCTTGCAGTGAGCCGAGATCGCACCACTGCACTCCAGCATAGGTGACAGAGCAAGACTCCATCTCAAAAAAAAAAAAAAAGGAAGAAAATAGCCACACAGAGTTTACAGTCTATAAATGTGTTAATTTACATCAGTGTCTTCTGCTCTTTTTGGGTTACGTGACACATATGTTAAAAAAGGTAAACAACCCCCTAAAATATATGTGTATTTGCATAGGTTATTCAGATGTATCAATGTTTTATATATGTGAAAATATACACAAAAATGTAAATTATAAAGGATAAGATAAAAAAGAAACAATGCTTTTTAAGTAATTGTGTTATTAATGATAAAACGTTATTCTCACTAAACCCTTTTTACACATTATTAATATTCGTGAGAACAATGCACTTGAAAATACTTTATGTTTTCAAATCCTGGTTTAGGACTTTGTAGTATACTCATTGGAGGGTCCAGTTCTAAGTTGGGTTTGTTTGCTTGCTTGATTTTAATTTCCATCAGAGGGAAAAAAGATCCTTCATAGATTCATATGGAAGGCATGCACCATTGGTCTCTCTTACTAAATTATAGTATTCACTATTGTCATGCTCAGGGTCAGGTTCCAGCCCATGCTGAAGTTTGAGGGAGTGCGTAGATGAGCAGAAAGAACACTTAGGTGGCCATAGGTGGGTGAAAGATGATTTTATTCAGCAGCAGCTGTCATCAACAGCTTTCTCACTCTGTCCATCCTGTTTCAGCTGCTTAGTCCGGTGGCTCCCACACACACAGCTGCATGGCTGGCTCTCCCTTGCCTTCAGGGTCAGCAGCTTAACTCTTTCTCTGGGCACAAGCGAGCTGAGCTGTGTCCTGGCCTCTGCTCTGTCTGTCTGCAAAGATGGACAGCTCTGATTGTCTCTCTCTTTCTCTGGGTGCCAGTGCACATGTACAGTGTCAGCAGGGCAATTATACCTTTTACAGACAACAGTGACTTAGAGCCAAGAGATGGCTTTCCTCTGTTATGGCTACATGGCTGTGATAACAAGTAGAGTTATACACCTGTGCTCTAAACTCGCTGAGTCACTCTGGATGTTTACCTCGGCCTGTCCTTGACCAAAGCACAGCCATGTTCCTTACAATTATTCAATCTTATTCACCAATTATGCAAAAGTATTTGTGAAAATTCAGCTAACATTTTCTATATTCTCTGATACCAAATTAGTTTTCTTGTAAAGAAATTAGAAGTTGATGTTTTTACATTTTTAGCAAATGTGTTCAAAATTCACTATCTAAATGACTTAAATATTAGAAAATTCAGTCTCCAAGATTTTTAGTGTGAAAATATGAAAGTTTTTGTGGGTGGTGCTTTGTCATTTCAACAAAAACTCATCATAATGAAAACATCTGTTTTCACAATGCTCTCTTCATAGCACAAAGCTTTTGGAAGAGCAGTTACTTTCCCATTCATTGTTAAATTGCCACTTTTACATAAAGAAATAGATTAGATGTATTTATTTATTTCCTGCTAGATAGAATTCTACCAACAACTATTTGTCATTATTTAAAAGGTCAGAAATCGGAAAATATTGTATTTTTGTGAAAGCAAAATTAGCAGCACATCTTTTTATATGACAGCTCTTTAGGACGTGGACACAAGATGAGCAGCAAACCTCTCTGTGAAAATGCTTTGCATGATCCATACCAAATAACCTGAAGATTTTATTATATTGTCAATGATCTTATTCTTATAAAGTGAATACCAACCCTAACATTTTGTATTTCTTTATGCTCTCACTATTCCAAGTGCAGTTCATGGACCAGCGGTGTCGGCATTGCCTGGGAACTTGTTAGAAATGCAGAATCCCAGGACAGGCCAGCCCTCCTGAATGACAATCTGCATTTTAACAAGATCCCCAGGTGAAACATACGCACTTTCAGGTTTGCGAGTACTGCCCTATGAAATTCTGCCTTCTACTTCTTTGCCACAGTAGCTTGTTAAGGAAAAATGAACTAAATGAATTTCACACATGGGATAACTCTGCAGCCTGACTTTGGAATCCTTTTTTTTTCTCCAATCAAACCACCTGCTCCACTGGAGGTAATATTCAGTTTTCAAGATGTCATTTTCTGTGGAGAATATGTCTTCTTTCATGCCTCTTTTTTTTTTTATTGACTCACAAAGTCAGTTCTTCTACAGTCATTATGGAAACAGAACCTAGCAATACCATTCATTTAGATAACATCTTTTCATCCCCAAGTCTTACAAACCTCCCACTCTTGTTCTAGACGCATTTCTTCTAACCTTCAACAATGTTTTCTATGCATCTTTTAATATCGTTGGCTGACAAAGTAATTCATTTCTGTGTGCAGCCATATTCTTTTCCACATCTGATTTCAGTTATTTTCACAATAGAAGGAAGAACTAGAAAAAAGATGTGTGGCCTTTTGCTTCTTCCAAGTAAGAAGGCTTTAAAGATGCTTCTTTATTGTAGTTTAGTAGCATTTTTAAAAACACTGGATTGGGTACCACATGACCTAGACTATTGCTGAGGCAATTGCAGAAGTTTGTATCTGGGTTCTGAATGCTTAAAGTTTTTTTTGTTGTTGTTGTTTTGTTTTGTTTTTAAGACCTTTATTAACAGGTGCTTGCAGTTTGTTGACTTTTTTGAAAAAATCAAGTTGTAAACTTTTATTACAAATTAAAAATGAAGTTCTTAAAAATCTCAACTTGACCAGATATGAAACAATTTAAAAACCTTTAAAGGCGTATTCAGAAAAACCAGGCTTTTTTAAAAAACACGTTTGTTATTACCAAAAAGAGACGTCTTTAGGTAAAAATAATAAAAACCCCATGCTGCATAGATAATGCAGATAGTTCTATTTATCTGGTCAACGGGCAAAATGCAAGCATTTAAGGTCTTCAGCTCCAATCTTTTGTTCATTTCTTATTGCTGGAATTTCATATTTCTTCTTGTTGGATGACTAAACCGGATGATGGTAGAGATAGTAAGCCGGCATTTACTCAAGCCCCGCCCTGCTCAGCTTCGGGAGAGAACGAATTCTCAGCTGGTGGATCGGCTGCTTTTGTCTCTTTGCCATCTTGTGGTTTAGGGTTTTCTGGGCGTCTGCGTCGGTAATTGAAGTTGCGGCGGTACCGACGTTGAGGTGGCTGCTGACCTTGGGTCTCATCTCCTTGATTTTCTTTATCTTCTTCATTGCCGTCCTCTCTAGGCTGTCTTTGGCGAGGAGGGCCTCTGCGGAATCGTGGTCTATATCCCCGATACATATTCTGCCTCACTGGTCTACCTTGTTCTCCTGCACCCTGGTTGTCAGCACCCTCCATCACTTCTCCCTGCACAGGAGGGTTGGAACACTGTGGTCGACGCCCATAGGGTCTCCGCATGTAGTAAGGTGGGAACCTTCGCCTGCGGTAGGGCCGGCGTTGTTGGGCCTGGCCTTCGGGAGCACTCTCCGATCCCTCGTTCTTTTCCCCACTCTCACTATTCTGGTAATTTTGCTGGTAATTGCGTGGAGGACCCCTAGGACGTGGATAGCGTCTATAATGGTTACGGTCCGCTGCATATTTACTGCCTTGAACTGCAACACCACCAGGACCTGTAACATTTGCTGCCTTCGCACCCTTTTCTCCTTCAACAACATCAAACTCCACAGTCTCTCCATCTCCTACACTGCGAAGGTACTTCCTGGGGTTATTCTTCTTTATGGCAGTCTGGTGTACAAATACATCTTCCTTGGTGTCATTCCTGTTGATGAAACCATATCCGTTCCTTACATTGAACCATTTTACTGTTCCCAAAACCTTCGTTGCGATGACCTTTTTGTGCCCGCCGGCAGGCGCCGCCGATGTGAGGCTGCCCGGGCCGCCGCTCCCTGCGCCGCTGCCGGTAGTGCCGGGCTTGGTGTCGGCGGCGCTGAGGGCGGGGGCGGCGGGCGGCTGCTGGGTCTCGGCCTCGCTGCTCATGGTTGCGGTGATGGTGACTGGGGCCGGCTGCGGTAGCTGCGGCTCCTCCCGGGGTGTGATGGTAACTAGGCCGGCGGCGGCGGTGGGGCTGCTCAGGGCTCTCTGGGGTCCGCTCTCCGCTCCCGCTACCGATCGAACTGAATGCTTAAAGTTTTTATGTCCTACCAGTTATGACAACTTCAGGTACAACGTGCACTTGGGACAGTTTAAAGATAGTTAATGATAGTGGATATAAATACGTATTTTAAATAGTAATCATCTTCATCATTTCAATTTTTTCCCCTTTTAGCTGACTTCTCTGGAGTGATCACATCACCTCACCACTGTGTCACTTTGCAGTGTGGCTGACCAAGAGCTTGTTCTTGTGGTGGGCTGCTCATCAGCCCAGCCATTTCCCTGTTGTTTTTGGTCAGTGGGAGATTAGCAGACATGACACAAGAAGATGCTGCAGATGGGCTTGGGCATTGGAGCTTGTCCTCTTGCGCCTATGCCATCACCATGAGGAAAACAAGCCTGGGCAAGTCTACCAATCCCAGGATGAGGCTGAGGGTCCTGTGTAGCAGATGAGCTGACAGCTGCTGGAGTCCCAGGTAAGCTGACCGCTGTGGAGTCCCAGACAGGTGAGTCCAGCCAAGATCAGTGGAGCCCCTTAGCCAACCCTCAGTTGATTCCAGTGGTGGGAGCAACAACATGTATCGGTGTACTCGCCTGGGTCTTTGTGGTTGTTAACTGGCACTAGGTCTGTTCTCCTGTCCTAGGCCAGCAAATCTCCCAACTGCTGTTTCTTTACAGGAAACTTTTAAAGCCATGTGTTAATTTTCTGACAGTTTAGTTAAAATTAGACACTATATTCCATCAATGCCCCTGAGGGGGAATACATCACACTACACTGAATTGAAAGAAGGGGGAGCAACTCATCTAGACCCCTGATTTATGTAAGCTGAAGATCCACAGGTGATAACCATGGACACCTTTGTACACTGAAGGTTTATAATTCGCAGTGCCGTGCTTTGGTGTTTCAGAAGCAGAGAGAGGTGTTTATAGAATGGTTCTGCCTGAAAATAGAGAGGAGGGAGAAGGGCAGGTGATGATAACTTTGGGGAATGTCTGAAGCATATGGGGAAAGCACTCCCCATCACAGAATCACCATTCTGTTCCTTACCTTTGTGGTTTAGCCCTTGGAAACCTGGCTTCATTGATCCACAAGCTCATTTCTTGCCCTTCCAAGTGTAATATGGATGTAAGCCAGAGCTGTCTTTTCCTCACTTTTGCAGACACTCCTGTCTCCCCACCCTGCTCTTTAAATTAAACTCTTTCACAGTCCAATAATCTTCTCTCATAAACAAGCTTTGGAGAGAACATTTTTTTTCTTTTGCCCAGGAGCAGATTCCACCAACTTCATGGAGGTGGTGAAGGGCTTTCCCCCTTTCAACAAAAGCAATAAAGCTGACTTTGCTGTCGTTAAGTTTTATAAGGTAATGCTGACCCTATCATGAAGTGTTCTCATCTAGGCTGACTTTGCTCATTAACCACAGTTGAGTGTTAACCTTTCTGGACATAAATAATACAGCAGCACCTTGATCTGCACGAAAGAGGAGTGAATGGCTAGGCCTTTGTCTTTTTCCCTTGGATTCTTACAAACTGCTTTTTCTTCTTGTGTTTGACAAAATGTCAAAGCTGTATTTCTCTTTATCTGTGTTAAGATATCTGTGACCTCATGCTCTCTGCCATTTACCTTTGCAATGTGTGGGTGGACTGACCTGACACTGGGCTCAGCCACATGATTTGCTTTGGCCAGTGGGAGATTAGCGGGCATGACACAAGAAGAGGCGGCAGATGGGCTTGGAAATTGTAGCTTGCTCTATTGCATCTCTGCCATTGCCATGAGAAAAAACAAGTCCAGGCAAGTCTACCCATCCCAGGATGAAGCTGAGGGTCTTGTGGAGCAGATGAGGCTCATCCAGATCAGATGACAGCTGTGGAGTCCTAGAGAGTTTAGTACAGCCAAGATCAGTGGAGCCAGTTAGCTGATTGTCAGTTGATTCCAGATGTGAGAGCATCAACATGTATTGGTGTACCTTCCTGGGGTTTTGCGGTTGTTTTTTAACTGGCACCAGGTCTGTCCTCCTGACAGGGTCAGTACCTCTCTCTGCACCCAGGACCCAGGCAAGCCCCCCATCTCACCTTCTCACATATGCCCCTCTAATCATCACCCCTTCTTCCTCCTATCTCATGAAACTTTGCCTCTCTATTGGCTAATTCTCATGAGCGTTTGAATCACTTCAAGTCTCTTCTATCATTTAGTTTCTAATAATTTAGTTTCAAAATAATTGCCTTATATCCTGTCATTCTCCTCTGGCACTTATTGCCTCCTCTCCCCATGTCCTTCACATATGGAATCTTGAAAAAGTTGTTCGTACTCTAAATTTCACGTTTTCACCTTCCATTCACTCTGCAACTCACTGCAGCTGTATTTCCTCTTCCATTGTGCCACTGAAACTGCTTTTACCCAGGCCACCAATGATCTGTTTGCCATTGATGATAGTGGATACCTCCAGTAATTCTTTTAAAATTCCTCTTTCATTTTGTATGACTTCTTTGTAACATTTGACTCTGTTGACAAACCATTTGTTCCCAAAGCCTCTCTTCCCATGGCACCTCTGACAACACACTCTCCTAGGTCTTCTACTCCACTGATCCTCAGGCTCCCTCATGGGCTCCTCACCCTCATCCTATCTCTTTGATATTGGTTAGTTCCCTAGGGCTCTGTTCTAGGATCTCTTCTCCCCATACCAAGGGTAATTTCATCCATATTTCATTGCCTACATTACCAAGAATAAGATGATAACTCCCAAATCTCTAAGTCCTGCCAGTTCCCTGTCCTGGGCTCCAGATACATATATCTAAGAGTTTATTGGCTATCCCAAAGGCAAACATGAAATATCTAAAATTTAATTCACCATTGTTTCCCTTAAACTCCCTCTTCCCCTTTTGTTCACTATCTCAGTAAGTGGTACCATTTCCCACCCAGTGGTATAACCCAAAATCCCTTTAGCTTCTTTCTTTCCTCCTCTTCCACATTCAACCCATGTCGGTGTCCTAATTTTACCTTCCTAGCATATCTTCAGTCTGTTCACTTCTTTCTGTCCCATGTCAGGTACCTTAGTTCAGGCCACTCATATCCTTTGGCTTGATTATTTATTGCTTTATCAGACTCCCAACTTGCCTCCCGTGTCCACCTTTCCCTGTTCCAATCCATTTTGCACACTGCAGCCTATACCATCTGATATGGTTTGACTGTGTCTCCACCCATATCTCATCCTGAGTTGTAGTTCCCATCACCCCCATGTGTCATGGGAGGGACCTGGTGGGAGGTAATTGAATCATAGGGATAGTTACCTCCATGCTGTTCTCATGATAGTGAGTTCTCACGAGATCTGATGGTTTTATAAGGCCTTTTCTCCCTTTGGCTTGGGACTTCTCCTCGCTGCCGCCACGTAAAGAAGGACTTGTTTGCTTTCCCTTCCACCATGATTGTAAGTTTCCTGAGGCCTCCCCAGCCATGCTAAACTGTGAGCCAATTAAACCGCTTTCTTTTATAAATTATCCAGTCTCGGGTATGTTTTTATTTGCAGTGTGAGAACAGACAAATACACCATCTTTCTAAAATGGATATCTGATCACATCATCCCCCTGCTTAGAACCTTTTAAGGGTTTTCCATTTTCAAGAATCATACAAGGTTCTTTGTGATCTGGATCCCTGCTTACTTCTCCAGCTTTTACCTCTTGACATTCCCTTCCTTGAACTAATGGAAGCCATAAATAGCTGCTTGGAAGTTGCTGAGGGACACCCCATTTTCTCTCTCCTTGCAGATTTTTGTACCTCTAGCTCTATCTGCCTGGAACAACCCACACCCCAGCCTTGCCCTAGCAGGTCAGGTAGGAAGCGTTCCTGGTGCACTGGCACAATACCCCCTGCCTCCCTTTCCACTTATTCCATCCCTTTGTACTCAGTGGCCTCTTTCCTAGTCTATCATCTATGTGTGAGGTCCTCCAGGCAGGGATTGTGCCTTGGTTATCACTGCATTTTCAGGAGTCACCACATTTGGGAACATAGTAGGTGCTCAATAAACACTGGTTAACTGAGTGACTGAGAAAGGTAAATACATTAATGAATATGCACATGAACCATAGACTTGTCACCTGAAAGCTTCTCTACTTTGTATACTGTAGAGCTAAGACCTTTTAGTTTCTCAAAGATTTCCTCCTCTTGCTTATCATCTACAAATGGATTTTGTCCTTACTTTATTGGCACTATCTTTAGGTCCTATAAAAATGTCTTCAATTCCTTTTACTAGCTATCTCAGAGTAATAAGCTTCTCAAGTTTCCCCTGTCTCTAATGACCGCCATATGGGGACATGATACGCTAATGCTCACTTCAATAAGCTGAAGTTATTGTTAAACAAACTGAACTACCTCCAGCTCACCTTCCATTTTAAAGGGCCCACTAAAATTGATTATGTGAAATAGGCTTTTAAAAAATATCCTCCTTAAGTAGAAAATATAAACAGGGGAGGACTGTTAGCTCAGAAAATGTCAGCCTATTTGGAGACCCAGTTTATTTCACTTGACTGAACAGGAGGTAATAGTGCCCATTGGCACAGTGCAGTCTGGACCTGTTTTTGTCCACATTAATGGATTCAGAGTTCTCGAAGATTCTGATTTAAAAAAATGGCTCCAGCTTCAGCTTTGAATGTCTTTGGGAGTGAGTGACTCACCTATGACATGGCACATTCATATGTCTATGTGATGGAGGTAACAGTGCACACAAGCACTGTAGCATGAAATGTTTTGTTCATTTGTGCCATGTTTCCTTAATACTAGTAAACCAGAGTATCACAATTCTACATCTAAAGACTTATTTATGACTGCATAAAAGCTGTTGCTATCACAAGGATTGTATCAATTTACACATACACAGACACAGACAGATACACACATATTTATATAATATTTATCATGTGAGTCTTCTGTGTACTATCTTCTAAGGCTATAAACAGTAAATAGCCTTAGACTGAGCATTTTTCTACACCCCCATTTGGGGTCATTTTAGGAAATGAGAGACCTGGGATCATAATCAAAAAAGAATCCAAGGCTGCAATTCAGTTCCAAAATGGGGAAGACAGCTCTGATTCTCTAGCTTTTGTTAATAGACTTCTTGAACTGTGGTCATTCAGCCAGGCGGCTTCCTTGAACCTCGTTCACTGTGTCCACTGTCAGGATGAAATGCACTCTCTGAGGCCTGAAAACATAACCCAGACAGGGAATGCAGACAGACAGGCAGAGGAACATGGCATCACAGATTGCTGAAAGGGTGGTGGGGGGCTCACAGCAAATACAGCCCTAGGCAAGGTATCTGGAGGACAACCCAGGTGAGCTTCAACTGGTGATTTGGGGCCAGAAGCTGTCAACTGTTTTTGAAAGTTTTGATAGGTTTTTTTTTTTTTTTTTTTTTTTTTTTTTTGTGCCAGTTCTCTATTTTTTTTCTTTAAACAGAGAAACTAAACTATTGTGGTATCAATAGGGTGAATCAAAGCTGTAGAAAAGCTTGTTAGGTAGCAGAGAGAAATGCTGAAATGAAAAATTATGGGCTACAGAAGAGAAGCGAAAATGAGTCTTAGAGCATGGGTCAGTTAGACTCAACCAAAGTCTCCTAACCTGCAGCCCAGCAAGTACATTACCTGCCTACCCACCTCCGCCCTGAGGTACAGGATCTGTCTGCGTAACCCTGCCAGACCTTTTTTTTTTAGTCTGAAGAAGCAGAGTTCAGTGTGCACAAAGCTCTGAATATTTTCTTTCCAACCCTAAAACTCATAAAAACATAGACAATGGGCTTTAAAAGGCAGTGGAAGCTGGGTATGGTGGCACATGCCTGTAATCCCAGCACTTTGGGAGGCTGAGGCAGGCGAATCACTTGAGGTCAGGTGTTCCAGACCAGCCTGGCCAACATGGTGAAACCCTGTCTCTACTAAAAATAGAAAAATTAGCTGGGTGTGGTGGCGGGCACCTGTAACCCCAGCTACTAGGGAAGCTGATGAAGAAGAATTGCTTGAACCTGAGAAGCAGAGGTTGCAGTGAGCTGAGATCGCACCACTGTACTCCAGCTTGGGTGACAGAGCAAGACTCTGTCTCAAAAAAAAGGCAGTGGAGTCTCCAAACTCTCATGATTCCATATCTCTATCAGTTAAAAATTATATTTTTATTTATTAATACATTATAAGAATATACTAATATACTAACATAAGGTGCACACGATAAAGCATATATATAAAAATAGAGGCTAAGCAATGTATGAGATACAACATACAAAAGGAGGTATTTTCTTCCCATACGATAGGAGAGTGCTGGGAACAAAGGGAATATCAAGAGAGTGAGAAGCTGATAAATTCTTCCAAGAGGTGATTATAAATGCAGAAGGTGAAAAATATAGTGGACTAGAAATCCTGAAAACTTTCCCATTCTAAAATAAACAGGCAAACAATAACAACTTAAAATGCGGAACAAAATGTTTTAAGAATTCAGAACTTTTGAGACAGTAGAGAAAGGCTCAGAATATGAAAATAAAGTGGCTGTGGAAGCCAACAGCTGCCCTCCAGGGGTTCCTTGGCCCCATCATCTTTTCTAGAGCCGTGGGTTTTTATGGCCATGGTGGGGCAGGTGTCCAGACAATGGCTCACCACCAGGTAGGGAATTGGAAGGGCAGAAATTCCCTACATGCTACACCCACTGGGAAAAAAAAAACACTAGGAAAAAATTCTGCTTCACAAGGGCACAAACAAAAAAATGTGACTATTTTTGCTTTGGCCTTTGGAAGATGAAAAATCTCTTTTAAATATTTGTAACCACAAGCCTGTGCCCATACAGGTTTGGAGCTTAAACACTACCTATGTATACCAGAAAAACCCAGAGATATTAGTTAATGAGAAATTAATTCAAAGCAACCCAGTGTTGGAAGCACCCCTAGCATGTGGCAGAAGCAAATGCAAATCCTCTCTGGAGGAAAATCCTTCAACCAGACTCTTGGGATTCCCACAGATGAAAACCTGAGAAACAAGAAGATATGAAGGGCAGAGAAGTCAAACATGCGTCTAAGGGGAGTTCCAGAGAGAGAATATAGAAAATGGGGAGAAGCAATGTTTGAAGAATAAAGGCCAAGAATTTTCCAGATTTGGAACTGCAACAAATTCCAAGCACGATAATAAAAATAAATTTATACTGTTAACCAAAAATAAAATTCTAAGTCTCCCCACTGACTGAATGGAATCTCCTTGGCCAAGAGAGGCCATGATGGGAAGGGGGGCCTAGACATACCTCATTATACCCTCTTCCCTTAGGAGTTTAGGCACAACTGACCAGCACTAACATTAAAAGGGAGATCATAAGACTGAAAAAACAGATTCTTTGTGGCAATAAGATACCCAGCTCCAACCTAACTCTGGCGTAGCATCATATGACACATAGCAGGCCCTGAAGGAAATCAAAATATTTTACCCCAAAATACATTTCTTTGACATATTTTGAAATGGCCCTGCAAAGTTATCTCTTGTGGAGGAAATTTGCATACTGTAGAGAATCTCCTATACTTTCTTGGTCTTTTCCAAAGAGTCTGACACTTTAAGGTCCAGTAAGAGACATTTACCATCTATTCTCTCTGAAGTCTGTTGCTTAGAGGTGTCATCTATATAACAAGAACCTTGGCTTCCATAACCCCCTGCCCCATCTTAACTCAAGCATTTATTTATACTGACTTCAACTCTTCAGGAAAAGCTTAACTCTCTCAACCAATTGCCAATCAGGAAGCCCTCACTCTTCAAGATGTTCCACCTTTCTGGGCCGAACCAATGTCTATTTTACATGTATCGATTTATGTTTTTGCCAGTAACTTCTGTCTCCCTAAACTGTATAAAACTAAGCTATAACCCAATTGCTTTGGGCGCATGTTCTCAGAACCTCCAGAGGCTGTGTCATGGACCATGGTTCACATATGTGGCTCAGAATAAACCTCTTCAAGTATTTTACAGAGTTTAGCTTTTTCCATCAACAACATTTTGCCACATTGTAGTGAAACCTCTTTAATACCGAAGGCAAAGAGACGATCTTAAAAACAGCCAGAGAGGAAACTCAGATCCCAGCAACAGCAATTGACTGACTTTAGCCTCCTCAACAGCAGTAATGGAAGCCAGCAGGTGGAGGGATTCTATCTCCAAAGGCTGAGAGAAAATAACCACCCATCAAGAATCATATACCCTGCAAAAATGTCTTTTGGAAATATAGGAAAAAAATATTGTTCAGGGAAACGTCAGTGGAGTTTGCCACCAACAGAACCTTCTTGAATAACCTTTTTATCTTGAGAGATCCCTCTTTCTTCTCAAAGAACAGTTCTTAATCACAATGATAGTCATAGAAACGTTAGAAATAATTCCTAATGAGGAGCATGTCCCTCCCCTTCTCCTCCCCGCATGCTTCCTTTCTATGTTAGTCCCCATCTTCTCAGAGCTACCTGGAGGGGATAGCTGTATTTCTTCTCTCTCCATTCTCTTATCTCCTTGCTGGAATGGCATTAAGGAGCTACTGACAGGTTGTTCTTTGCATTTCCTGAATGGGCTGTCTGCACCGGTTGTTAGAAATTAGACCCCACGGAGACACAAGTGAATCTCAGATATAAGCCCCCTTCCTGGGCCCCCAAGGAGGCGAGGCAAGACTTGCTCAGCTGACACTGAAAGAGAAGACTAATGTCCTTTGTTTTCCAACCAGTTTGATAGTCATCCACATTTACAGTAATTCAATTTACTTGTTACCATTTGGCATTTGGGAGCCACTAGTAGCGCTGTCAGGTAAAGTGCAAGAAAAGCGATGGGGAACGCCAGGAGGCATAATGAAAATGGAGTGCTAATGACTCTGCCCATCAAAAAGCCCCTGTCACTGTGCTCTGAGTGCAGCTCATTAAGCAGACCTGCCAGCTGGAGAGGAGCCGGAGCTCCTGCCCTCCTCACGGCCCAGCTGCCTGGGTAGCTCCCAGGCCCAGCGTGCCCAGTTTGTTGAGCGTTTTGTGGAGCCTGAGCTCTCGGCTGGTCCTCAGTGTCCCATCCTGAGCAGGTGTGGGGGTTCTGAAGTGAATCTGCCCAGGATGAAACCCTGCAGCATCCTGGAGGCTGTGGAGGTTGGACTGGCTTTTCTCAGGAGTCTTGAGCATCTGTGAAGGCAAACACTTAACCTCAGGATGGAGGAGGGGAGCTGACAGAGGTTCTAGCTTCAGCAAACAAGGAAGGCAAACCCAATGTGACTTAGTAATTTTATGACTTTCAAATAATACAGCCATTCCAATTTCCTTCACAGAGCATAGAAGGTCAGGCATGAAGGCTGCCTCATTTTCTTCTTAGAACACACCTGGTGAGGCAGAGATTATTGGCATCCTTGCTTTATAGATGGGAGACACTGAGGGAGGAAGTCAAGGGACCAAGTTCCTGTGGCTAGTAAGCTCAAAGCCTTAGTCCTTTCTATGCAAAGACAGAGTTTCATCCAACAAACATGGTGCTTCTGGCCTGCAATATTGTCCAACAATATACAAAATAGCATCAGTTACTATTTACTGAGCTCAACCCCTGTGCCAGGAATGGCTCTAAGGGTTTTACGTGCTAACTCATTTAATCCACACTGCAACCCCAGGGAGTAGGTACTATTTTTATTCCTATCCTATAAATTGGGAAGCTAAGGCCCTGAAACGTGATGTTTCTTGCCCGAAACCTAGAGCTGGTAAAGTGGCTGGGATCAAACTCTCCAGAGTCTTTGCTCTTAATCCCTTTGGTAAGCATAGTATTCTTTCTCCCTTCCTTCCTCTCTCCTCCATCTTCCTTCTCCTCTGTCTCTAAATAAGGACCTGCTAAGTTCTGAAATTCTAAATACATATAAAAATGTAAATTGTTTCTTTTAATGTGCAGTGCTGCCATATAGTAGGCTGTCAATCTAGATTGGGTCTTTGACTTGTTTTTCTGTAGAGAGAAGGATCAGCACTGAGGCATCTGTATACTAAACCTGTCGCTCCCTAAAGCCAACAGCATGAAGCTTTGCAGGTATTTTGTGACTATGGATAAAAAGATATCTGATGGTTGGGACATGACCTGGTGCTTGGCAGTATCAGCTGGGGCTGGAACTAATGAGCCACAGCCCCATTTCTGTGACCCAACCCAGGGTAGTCTATTCTAGGGTGGGCATTTCCAAATATACCCAGGTGCAGAGCTCCTGCTGGCATCCCCATGGCCTGGACCAGTTTTAGTTCTGAAAGGGCCTGCCCAAATCTTTCCTCACCACACCTCCCAGAAAAGCAGGTGCACAAGTTGGCCAGCTGGCAGCCAAGGTGACTGTCCCCATGGTGTCACATGTGGGTTTTATTAAACTGCAGAGCACCAATGCTTTGTGACTAGCCAGACCGCAACAGCCTGCCTTTATCACCTGTGTCACCAACTGTGTTTCACTTCCACAGCTTTATTAGGATGCGATGGCATCTTGCAATTGCTCCTTTGTTTGGGCCCATGGACTGGACCACATGTCTGAGGAGTCTCAGTCGATAGATCTATCATATATTAACTAAATGGAAACTGCCTTCCTTTTTAGCATTCAGCAAAGAAGAATGCAGGAGAAAGGAGATGCAACTCCCAATTCAACTTTGTTGTAGAGAATCAGGTCCAGGCACTGGTAGATTGCCTGGGCCAACAGAGCACAAGACAGGGGAGAGGAGAGAATGAGGAAAACAGAGATGTTTAGAGTGACTCTGGAATTCATCAAGAAAGGAATCAAAGCTGCCATTTGGGCAGGGGGAGGTAATAAAGTAATGAACTAAAATAGCTTTCATTCATCCCACTATCCAGACTCACTGTTGTCAATAGGTGGGGTCATCCCTGTGTTGGTTATTCTCTATTTGTTCCCCACCTCCACCCATGCCATTGCTTCCATCCATGCTCTGCCCTTTTCTATACTACTGTTCCCCCAAAAGCTGCTCCTATAGACCCCATCACCCAGATCCCCTTGCACTCTGGCCTACAGTTGGTTTGGGACAATGGAAGCACCAGCAGGAGATCAGAAGATAGAAGGGGAGGAGGAGACCAGGGCATTTCTTGGTTGTCCCCTCCTTGCATCAGTGTCACCCCTCTAGCAGGGGCTGAGTGAGCCTGCCTCAGTGGCTACAGCTCTCACTGGGCTCTGGTAATGGCCTGGGGTGGCGATGGCTTTCCACTGTTAGTAGTTATTGGGTATCTCAACAGGCAAAGGACTGTCAGCCTGTCCCACAAGACTTCTCAGGAGAGGAAGGCATGAAGAAAATAGGAAAGACAAAGGGACGTACAGAGAGAAACCGGGAAACAGAAACAGAGAGCAAGACAGAGCAGGAGAGAAACATACCTGATGGCATGATATGAGACCTCTCCTAGCTGCCCATTCTAGTCATATTTCTGAAAGATCTTTGAGACAGAACCTCCTATGCAAGGCTGATGGTTTTAAAAAGCAGCAAGGATCTTGTGTGGAAATTAAGAGGAGATGACCACATGGCCTTCAAGGGAGACCTGTTATTTTCAATCTGGAAGTTACGCTAAGGCTGGCACTTAGGCAGGAGCATCTCTCTCAAGTCTTTAGAAACTAATGAAGGATAAATAATAAAGCAAAGGTTCACCTTCCTTTGGCTGCTGCTGGGTCAGAACAATCTGGGCTGGAGCAGAGTGCTGGACAGCTGAGTTCTTGACCACCCTAACCTTAATTAGTCACAGACCCTGTAGAAATTCCTAAACTCCCAGTGACTCCAATTGCCTTTCCTGTAAGACGGAATTGAGATTTTACAAACAGCACATGAAACAACTACAAAGCACTACACCAGGGCTATCTTTTTATAAGTGTGGTATCTTGTCCACGAACAGAGGTTCTTTTAACTGTTACAATTTATAGATTTTCCAACATGTTGGAGATTATAGCAATGAGAGTTCCATCAAGAAACAGAATTCAATGAGGAGACTCTAATAAGAGCCTTCTTACAAAGGTGTGGGCAGGGTTAAGAGAAACAATAAGACATATTAAGGCACCAAGAACCTGCTAAGGGCGGAAGCCATTACCAGCCCTGTGCTTGTTACCAGGATCCTGTGAGAGCTGTGGTCACGGAGGAAGGGTCACTCGGGGTCACTCTGAACAAGGAACTTAGCCTATGTCAACAAAACCCAAAGGGATGAGAGATGGAAAATGCAACTACAAATCCTCTTTTGTTGTTTTTCTTTAAACTCGTTTTATTTATTTATTTATCTATTTATTTTTGAGACAGAGTTTTGCTCTTGTCACCCAGGCTGGAGAGCAATGGAGTGATCTCGGCTCACTGCAATCTCCACCTCCAGGGTTCAAGTGATTCTCCTGCCTCAGCCTCCTCAGTAACTGGGACTACAGGCCTGCACCACGATGCCTGGCTACTTTTTTGTATTTTTAGTAGAGGTGGCGTTTCACCATGTTGGCCAGGCTGGTCTCAAACTGCTGGCCTCAAGTGATCTGCCTGCCTCGGCCTCCCAAAGTGCTGAGATTACAGGCGTGAGCCACCACGCCTAGCCAACACCCCCCACCTTTTTTTTTTAGTTATTTTTATTTTTATTTATTTATGTTGTTTAAAATTATTATTATACTTGAAGTTTTAGGGTACATGTGCACAATGTGCAGGTTTGTTACATATGTATACATGTGCCATGTGGTGTGCTGCACCCATTAACTCCTCATTTAGCATTAGGTATATCTCCTAATGCTATCCCTCCCCCCTCCCCCCAACCCACAACAGTCCCCGGTGTGTGGTGCTCCCCTTCCTGTGTCCATGTGTTCTCATTGTTCAATTCCCACCTATGAGTGAGAACATGCAGTGTTTGGTTTTTTGTCCTTGCGAGAGTTTGCTGAGAATGATGGTTTCCAGTTTCATCCATGTCCCTACAAAGGACATGAACTCATCATTTTTTATGGCTGCATAGTATTCCATGGTGTATATGTGCCACATTTTCTTAATCCAGTCTATCGTTGGACATTTGGGTTGGTTCCAAGTCTTTGCTATTGTGAATAGTGTCGCAACAAACATACATGTGTATGTGTCTTTATAGCAGCATGATTTATAATCCTTTGGGTATATATCCAGTAATGGGATGGCTGCGTCAAATGGTATTTCTAGTTCTAGATCCCTGAGGAATTGCCACACTGACTTCCACAATGGTTGAACTAGTTTACAGTCCCACCAACAGTGTAAAAGTGTTCCTATTTCTCCACATCCTCTCCAGCACCTGTTGTTTCCTGACTTTTTAATGATTGCCATTCTAACTGGTGTGAGATGGTATCTCATTGTGGTTTTGATTTGCATTTCTCTGATGGCCGTGATGATAAGCATTTTTTCATGTGTTTTTTGGCTGCATAAATGTCTTCTTTTGAGAAGTGTCTGTTCATATCCTTCGCCCACTTTTTGATGGGGTTGTTTGTTTTTTTCTTGTAAATTTGTTTGAATTCATTATAGATTCTGGATATTAGCCCTCTGTCAGATGAGTAGGTTGTGAAAATTTTCTCCCATTTTGTAGGTTGCCTGTTCACTCTAATGGTAGTTTCTTTTGCTGTGCAGAAGCTCTTCAGTTTAATTAGATCCCATTTGTCAATTTTGGCTTTTGTTGCCATTGCTTTTGGTGTTTTAGACATGAAGTTCTTGACCATGCCTATGTCCTGAATGGTATTGCCTAGGTTTTCTTCTAGGGTTTTTATGGTTTTAGGTCTAACATGTAAGTCTTTAATCCATCTTGAATTAATTTTTGTATAAGGTGTAAGGAAGGGATCCAGTTTCAGCTTTCTACATATGGCTAGCCAGTTTTCCCAGCACCATTTATTAAATAGGGAATCCTTTCCCCATTGCTTGTTTTTCTCAGGTTTGTCAAAGATCAGATAGTTGTAGATATGTGGCATTATTTCTGAGGGCTCTGTTCTGTTCCATTGGTCTATATTCTCTGTTTTGGTACCAGTACCATGCTGTTTTGGTTACTGTGGCCTTGTAGTATAGTTTGAAGTCAGGTAGCGTGATGCCTCCAGCTTTGTTCTTTTGGCTTAGGATTGACTTGGCGATGCGGGGGCTCTTTTTTGGTTCCATATGAACTTTAAAGTAGTTTTTTCCAATTCTGTGAAGAAAGTCATTGGTAGCTTGATGGGGATGGCATTGAATCTATAAATTACCTTGGGCAGTATGGCCATTTTCACAATATTGATTCTTCCTACCCATGAGCATGGAATGTTCTTCCATTTGTTTGTATCCTCTTTTATTTCATTGAGCAGTGGTTTGTAGTTCTCCTTGAAGAGGTCCTTCATGTCCCTTGTAAGTTGGATTCCTAGGTATTTTATTTTCTTTGAAGCAATTGTGAATGGGAGTTCACTCATGATTTGGCTCTCTGTTTGTCTGTTATTGGTATATAAGAATGCTTGTGATTTTTGTACATTGATTTTGTATCCTGAGACTTTGCTGCAGTTGCTTATCAGGTTAAGGAGATTTTGGGCTGAGACAATGGGGTTTTCTAGATATACAATCATGTCATCTGCAAACAGGGACAATTTGACTTCCTCTTTTCCTAATTGAATACCCTTTATTTCCTTCTCCTGCCTAATTGCCCTGGCCAGAAATTCCAACACTATGTTGAATAGGTGTGGTGAGAGAGGGCATCCCTGTCTTGTGCCAGTTTTCAAAGGGAATGCTTCCAGTTTTTGCCCATTCAGTATGATATTGGCTGTGGGTTTGTCATAAATAGCTCTTATTATTTTGAGATATGTCCCAGCAATACCTAATTTATTGAGAGTTTTTAGCATGAAGGGTTGTTGAATTTTGTCAAAGGCCTTTTCTGCATCTATTGAGATAATCATGTGGTTTTTGTCTCTGGTTCTGTTTATATGCTGGATTACCTTTATTGATTTGCGTATGTTGAACCAGCCTTGCATCCCAGGGATGAAGCCCACTTGATCATGGTGGATAAGCTTTTTGATGTGCTGCTGGCTTCGGTTTGCTAGTATTTTATTGAGGAGTTTTGCATCAATATTCATCAAGGATATTGGTCTAAAATTCTCTTTTTTGGTTGTGTCTCTGCCAGGCTTTGGTATCAGGATGATGCTGGCCTCATAAAATGAGTTAGGGAGGATTCCCTCTTTTTCTATTGATTGGAATAGTTTCAGAAGGAATGGTACCAGCTCCTCCTTGTACCTCTGGTAGAATTCGGCTGTGAATCCATCTGGTCCTGGACTCTTTTTGGTTGGTAAGCTATTGATTACTGCCACAATTTCAGAGCCTGTTATTGGTCTATTCAGAGATTCAACTTCTTCCTGGTTTAGTCTTGGGAGGGTGTATGTGTCTAGGAATTTATCCATTTCTTCTAGATTTTCTAGTTTATTTGCGTAGAGGTGTTTGTAGTATTCTCTGATGGTAGTTTGTATTTCTGTGGCAACAGTGGTGATATCCCCTTTGTCATTTTTTATTGCGTCTATTTGATTCTTCTCTCTTTTCTTCTTTATTAGTCTTGCTAGTGGTCTATCAATTGTGTTGATCTTTTCAAAAAACCAGCTCCTGGATTCATTAATTTTTTGAAGGGTTTTTTGTGTCTCTGTTTCCTTCCGTTCTGCTCTGATTTTAGTTATTTCTTGCCTTCTGCTAGCTTTTGAATGTGTTTGCTCTTGCTTTTCTAGTTCTTTTAATTGTGACGTTAGGGTGTCAATTTTGGATCTTTCCTGCTTTCTCTTGTGGGCATTTAGTGCTATAAATTTCCCTCTACACACTGCTTTGAATGTGTCCCAGAGATTCTGGTATGTTGTGTCTTTATTCTCGTTGGTATCAAAGACATCTTTATTTCTGCCTTCATTTCTTTATTTATCCAGTAGTCATTCAGGAGCAGGTTGTTCAGTTTCCATGTAGTTGAGTGGTTTTGAGTGAGTTTCTTAGTCCTGAGTTCTAGTTTGATTGCACTGTGGTCTGAGAGACAGTTTGTTATAATTTCTGTTCTTTTACATTTGCTGAGGAGTGCTTTACTTCCAACTATGTGATCAATTTTGGAATAGGTGTGGTGTGGTGCTAAAGAAAATGTATATTCTGTTGATGTGGGGTGGAGAGTTCTGTAGATGTCTATTAGGTCTGCTTGGTGCAGAGCTGAGTTCAATTCATGTGTATCCTTTTTAACTTTCTGTCTCGTTGATCTGTCTAATGTTGACAGTTAAACATTAATAATAATGGGTGTTAAAGTCTCCCATTATTATTGTGTGGGAGTCTAAGTCTCTTTGTAGGTCTCTAAGGACTTGCTTTATGAATCTGGGTGCTCCTGTATTGGGTGCATATATATATTTAGGATAGTTAGCTCTTCTTGTTGAATTAATCCCTTTACCATTATGTAATGGCCTTCTTTGTCTCTTTTGATCTTTGTTGGTTTAAAGTCTGTTTTATCAGAGACTAGGATTGCAACCCCTGCCTTTTTTTGTTTTCCATTTGCTTGGTAGATCTTCCTCCATCCCTTTATTTGAGCCTATGTGTGTCTCTGCATGTGAGATGGGTTTCCTGAATACAGCACACTGATGGGTCTTGACTCTTTATCCAATTTGCCAGTCTGTGTCTTTTAATTGGAGCATTTAGCCCATTTACATTTAAAGTTAATATTGTTATGTGTGTATCCTGTCATTATGATGTTAGCTGGCTATTTTGCTCATTAGTTCATGCAGTTTCTTCCTAGCCTTGATGGTCTTTACAATTTGGCATGTTTTTACAGTGGCTGGTACTGGTTGTTCCTTTCCACGTTTAGTGCTTCCTTCAGGAGCTCTTTTAGGGCAGGCCTGGTGGTGACAAAATCTCTCAGCATTTGCTTGTCTGTAAAGTATTTTATTTCTCCTTCACTTATGAAGCTTAGTTTGGCTGGATATGAAATTCTGGGTTGAAAATTCTTTTCTTTAAGAATGTTGAATATTGGCCCCCACTGTCTTCTGGCTTGTAGAGTTTCTGCTGAGAGATCTGCTGTTAGTCTGATGGGCTTCCCTTTGTGGGTAACCCGACCTTTCTCTCTGGCTGCCCTTAACATTTTTTCCTTCATTTCAACTTTGGTGAATCTGGCAATTATGTGTCTTGGAGTTGCTCTTCTCAAGGAGTATCTTTGTGGCGTTCTCTGTATCTCCTGAATCTGAATGTTGGCCTGCCTTGCTAGATTGGGGAAGTTCTCCTGGATAATGTCCTGCAGAGTGTTTTCCAACTTGGTTCCATTCTCCCCATCACTTTCAGGTACACCAATCAGATGTAGATTTGGTCTTTTCACATAGTCCCATATTTCTTGGAGGCTTTGTTCATTTCTTTCTATTCTTTTTTCTCTAAACTTCCCTTCTCACTTCATTTCATTCATTTCATCTTCCATCAGTGATACACTTTCTTTCAGTTGATCACATCGGCTCCTGAGACTTCTGCATTCTTCACGTAGTTCTCGAGCCTTAGCTTTCAGCTCCATCAGCTCCTTTAAGGACTTCTCTGCGTTGGTTATTCTAGTTATCCATTCATCTAATTTTTTTTCACAGTTTTTAACTTCTTTGCCATTGGTTTGAATTTCCTCCTGTAGCTTGGAGTAGTTTGATTGTCTGAAGCCTTCTTCTCTCAGCTCATCAAAGTCATTCTCCATGCAGCTTTGTTCCGTTGCTGGTGAGGAGCTGCGCTCCTTTGGAGGAGGAGAGGCGCTCTGCTTTGTGGAGTTTCCAGTTTTTCTGCTCTGTTTTTTCCCCATCTTTGTGGTTTAACTACCTTTGGTCTTTGATGATGGTGATGTACAGATGCGGTTTTGGTGTGGATGTCCTTTCTGTTTGTTAGTTTTCCTTCTAACAGACAAGACCCTCAGCTGCAGGAGTTTGCTAGAGGTCCACTCCAGACCCTGTTTGCATGGGTATCAGCAGCGGTGGCTGCAGAACAGCGGTGGCTGTAGAACAGTGGAAATTGGTGAACCGCAAATGCTGCTGCCTGATCATTCCTCTGGTAGTTTTGTCTCATAGGAGTACCCGACCGTGTGAGGTGTCAGTCTGCCCCTACTGGGGGATGCCTCCCAGTTAGTCTGCTTGGTGGTCAAGTACCCACTTGAGGAGGCAGTCTGCCCGTTCTCAGATCTCCAGCTGTGTGCTGGGAGAACCACTACTCTCTTCAAAGCTGTCAGACAGGGACATTTCAGTCTGCAGAGGTTACTGCTGTCTTTTTGTTTGTCTGTGCCCTGCCCCCAGAGGTGGAGCCTACAGAGACAGGCAGGCCTCCTTGAGCTGTTGTGGGCTCCACCCAGTTTGAGCTTCCCGGCTGCTTTGTTTACCTAATCAAGCCTGGGCAATGGCAGGCGCCCCTCCCCCAGCCTCGCTGCCACCTTGCAGTTTGATCTCAGACTGCTGTGCTAGCAATCAGCGAGACTCCATGGGCGTAGGACCCTCTGAGCCAGGTGCAGGATATATTCTCCTGGTGTGCTGTTTTTTAAGCCCGTTGGAAAAGCACAGTATTAGGGTGGGAGTGACCCGATTTCCCAGGTGCCATCTGTCACCCCTTCCTTTGACTAGGAAAGGGAACTCCCTGACCCCTTGTGCTTCCCGAGTGAGGCAATGCCTCACCCTGCTTCGGCTTGTGCACGGTGCGCTGCACCCACTGTCCTGCACCCACTGCTGGCACTCCCTAGTGAGATGAACCCGGTACCTCAGTTGGAAATGCAGAAATCACCCGTCTTCTGTGTTGCTCATGCTGGGAGCTGTAGACCGGAGCTGTTCCTATTTGGCTCTGGAGCCATATTGGCTCCACCCCAAACCCTCTTTTAGAAATAGGTGAGAGTATCTACCATAAACAGCCTCATGGATAACCATATTTACTGATATAACAAAATTTAATAACTTTTATTTCAGAATAATTTGTCTAGGCTTCTTTAAATAACAAACATCATGGCTTATTAAAGGATATAAACTCATTTAAATAAATTTTGTTTGAAACTTAAACATGTCCCTGGTTTAATAAATATATCTGAAGAGAAGCCCTGGCCCACAGCTATTCCACTGACCAATAGCTCCTGCTTTTAGTGGTGGGACTATCTCCTGCTAACCATTACCCAGTGTCTATTCCCCACCTTGGCTGTCATTCAGCTTTTAAGAAAGGAGGCCCACTGACTCCATTGGAGTTGCAAGGTTGCTGACTCAGCTAAGAGGTTGGGCAGGTGCTTTCTTTTGTCCACTTCGTAATCCTTATGTTGTCCACTTTGTAATCTTTCTCTTGCTCTCACTACACTTGCCCTTGCTACTCCCTGGGGAAAGGCTCAACAGCTATACTTTGTCTAGGAACTTTTATGTAGGATAAAGTCTTTCTCATTTGCCATGCTGTCCCTAGGGCCTATATGTGCACAGAACTACTGACTTCCATAACGAGAAATTGATTCCCAAAAACTGCACCTAAAGAATAACTTGCTATGGATTATCTTCCTGCGTTGGGGAAGAGCCAAAAGACACCCAGACCTTATGACCAAAAGAAGTAAAATAAGCAATGCTCTTTGCTCTTGGTCGTTACTTTCTTCCATCCTTCTTAGGAATTCTGTGAATCATCAAAAAACAAGCGGAGTAAAAACAAAGTGAGGCAGAGAAGCCAACCATAATAGGGCCCCTCCATGTAGCATACTTCTGATCTGTCAGAATCTCCTCCACAACTCCATGGCTTGAGCAGAATCCCTAGCCAAAAATCTTTCTTCAGGCTAAAATTCTACACCTGTGGGGAAGCTAGAGGATGAAAACAAAAGGGGAAATAATTGGCTCAGAACTCTATTTGAGTTACAGAATTTCAGAGAAGGACTCCTGTAGCTCAACTCAATATAAAGAAGACAACTTTATTATGTGACATCTTTTCTTTCACTCTATATCCAGAAGTGCCTTTCAAAGCAAATTTATTTGTGATTTGGACAATTTAAGAGTTTCAGGTAGAGAAGAAACTAAAAAATCTTGAGATTTGAATCCAACTAGAAATTCCATGAGGCATGGAACTAGTCCTCTTGAAAGGTATCTAATGAACCCTGCTGCCTCGGCCTCAGGACCTCCTGCACTGGGACCCACCTTGAAGAGCCATCTGGTTTCTCATCCTCTCTGATGGCTAAAGAATGTTCTTCCTTCTGGCTCATGCCACCCTTGTCTGAACTGTCCTCTTGTCTCCCAATACAGGACATTCAGACTTCATGAAACTGTATTAGCCCAACTCCTGCTGACCTCTTTCTCAGGAAATAGAAAGCCAAGTCATCTGCTGCAAATGACAGGAAGGAAACTAGGACTAGGAATGGAGTGGAGCGCTTGAGGAGAGTGCTAAAGGTTTAAAACAGTCATTTGGGACCAGATTGGAAACTTCAGGTGCCAAGGGGTTGGCATCTTTAATTTGTAAGGCAGGCACCATGATAAGTTTTCACAGGCACCACTAAGCAGCAGGATCTGAGGAAGTGGATGGTTGGATTTGTCCAGAGTTGGAATTGTTGTGCTGACAATCAGAGGAAGGACAGCTCCAGAGGCAGATAAGGGTATTAGGAAGAGTGTTATTGAAGTGACTACCCATGAAGAACATAGGTAGAAAAGGAAGGAAAGCCAGAAAATGCTGGGAGGCTCTGCAGGGTCAGGGAACTGGAGATCTTGAAGGATGGAGGGACTAGATGGCAGCTCTGGTGGGACTAGAGATATGTGGGAGGAGTAGGGAGATGGCCAGGTGTGATGGTTGAGTGATAACTTGATTGGATTGAAGGATGCAAGGTATTGTTCCTGGGTGTGTCTATGAGGGTGTTGCCAAAGGAGGTTAACTTTCAAGTCAGTGAACTGGGAAAGAAAGACCCACCCTCAATCTGGGTGGGCACTATCTAGTCAGCTGTAGCAAGGCTAGAATATAAGCAGGCAGAGGAATGTGGTAGGACTAGACTGGCTGAGTCTTTAGGCCTTCATCTTTCTCCCGTGCTGGATGCTTCCTACCCTTGAACATCAGACTCCAAGTTCTTCAGCTTCTGGATTCTTGGACCTATACCAGTGGTTTGCCAGGGGCTCTTGAGCCTTTGGCCACAGACTGAAGGCTGCACTGTTGGCTTCCCTACTTTTGAGGTTTTGGGACTCGGACAGGCTTCCTTGCTCCTCAACTTGCAGATGGTCTATTGTGACACTTCACCCTGTGATGGTGTGAGTCAATACTCCTTAATAAACTCCCATTCAAATATTCATCTATCCTATTAGTCCTGACCCTCTAGAGAACTCTGACTAATACACCAGGAGTGGGGATTCCAAATCTAAGGCAGTGCAAAGAGAGGGAGGAGGATGGCATGGTTCCTGATGTGATGGTGGCAGTTGGTGGATAAAGCAGAGGGGATAACAGGGGTGAGAATATGGACTGGGCTGTTGGATGATCTGTCCCCATGGACCTAGAGGTCAGTTAGTCTAATGGCAGGAAGTAGATTTTTCCAGAGAACATGGAGCTGGTAGACAGAAGTGCTCTGATTGGAACCCAGACCTCTGGGCTGCCATCTTGTGTGTGTTCTCCATTAATAAGCACTGCACACCTTTTCTGCTATAAGTAGCTCCCAAAGAATAAAACTTCTGAAGCCCCACCTCAGAGTTCTTATTCTAGGTGTCAGGACGGCAGCTCTGTCTCTGCTCAAGAAAACCCTGGATGTGTCTTTCTCTGAGGTTGAGAACTGTGGCTCCCAGCAAACCTCTTCATTATGGAGTAAGTCTTTAAAAGGACCCATCTAAAGGTTAGATGGGGGAAAATGTTGGCATGGACAAAAATAAAAATAAGGGTGAGGTGCTTGGTTCTTTTCTTCTGGTTTAGACCTTGGCTCCTCCATGACTGTGTCTCTGAGCTGGAGACATCACAAATGCCAACCCTCAGGTAGTTCAACCCTTCTCTCTTTTTGCTTCCCAGTCCTCCGTCTTGGGAGGGTGCTGGTAAGAAAAGAGCTATTACTTGATAAACCAAAACTAATTTTTTAAATATAATTTTTCTCTTTTTTTGCCTGCCCTCCAAATGTTGCTCTGTGAAAATGTGCTTTTTATATGCTTGCCACATCTTCCCCAAGAAACATGGAATCAGAAACTCAGCATTCAATTTAGTTCCAAGTTAGAACTTCTGGCATCCAATCACGGTGCTAGTTTTTTGGTGCATATTCAAAAATCAATATCACCATCAAAAACAAAATTGAAAAAAATTGGAATGATGTTCCTTTTAAAAAATGAAATTTCCTAAATTAGCTACGAAGAAATACCTCAAGCCAGAAGGAAGAGAAACTGTGATCTTGGGTAAGTCATGTTCCCTCCCTGGGTATTAGTGTTCTTATCTGTTGAACTATCTGAGGTCATTCCCAGCTCTACATATTGTTACGAGTATGCTTAAATAGCTAAATAGCTTTTGTGGACTGCCTCCCCCCTCCTCACGGAATGTATTCACAGGAAAAATGAAAAAGTCTGGTTTGGTTTGACTTTTTCCCATAGAGACATTGAGAGAAATCCTGCACCACTATTGTTCCTATTCATCTTGTCATTTTTTTTCACTGCATCTCACATCTCACAGAGAGCTTATCTGTACTCTATTTCCAAAATCTTCCATATTATCCTCATGGTGTCTTTGTAACTCTATTCACTGTTTTGAAGTTTGGAATACAGTTTTCTTGAAAGATAACACCCAAAGCCAAATTCTTATAAAAGACTGTCACTTTGGTTTGAAGAGTAGAAATGAGTTGGCAATAAAGATAAGACCCTCCCTTCACGTTAGGACCAAAGAAATCTGAAATCTTTAAGAAGTCCAATTATGAGCTGCATACTTTGCTGACAAGGCTGAAATAGATACATTATACTTTACAGTAAAGAAAAATCACCCCTAGCAAAAAGCAGGGACAAAAATTCCATTTAATCATCATTTATACAAGAACTTGGAGTCCCAGCATGACTTATCCCTTATTGCTTCAAACATTACATCATTTATTCCCAGCTCAGTTCAATTCCCTTGTGTTGAATGTCTTCCTTTACTGAAATTGATCTTTGTTAATACCAGGCATAATGTGTTCTCCATCTCTTAAAGGAAACCGATGGACTCTTGCCATGACAGGAGATAACTGGAAATCTATATACTCTGGACACCAATATCCCATCAATACACTAAAATGTCTTTTCTTTAAAAATAACAGCCCTGCATGAATTTGATCACTTTCCCAAATTAGTGTAATTGATGCACCCTGAAGCCTTAATGATTCAGAAAGTGCATACTCGAGGGATATTTAAATAGCTATTTTGTAGGGAGATAAAATATGGGCCAATTCACTGAATACGCATTCCCTGAGTTTAGGTATTGCTCAGAGCTTGGCTGAGGGCTGGCTGATATGTCAGAAAGGCTGCCCTTAAATAACACAGAGGGCAAATGGCTTCTAACAAGCATGATCTTGTTCTCTTCAGGGCCCTCAGTGAAAGATGCAAATGACTGCATTTTAGGACATGATAATTATTATGGTAGGAATTATTCCACTGGCTGTTTCCAAACCAAAATTAACCTCAGTTTTCTATCCTGAAAAACTGGGTTGATAATAATTTCTACTTCCCAGGGTTATTTACTGATGTTGAATCTAAATGAAGCGCCAAAGCATACTCGAGTCTGGAAAACAGCTCTGAGAGTCCCCAGAACTTCCTCCTACAGGACCTCCTCTCTTCCTCCAGTGCGGCAGTGCTGCTGATGGAGGCTATTCTGAGAATGCTGAATAAATGAATACATGAATGAGTAACTTCCTCCACCAGCACCTTATAGGCATGCTCCAGCTGCACACCAGCTAGGAGGAATTGGCTGCATTACTTCAAGCTAAAAGATAGCAAGTATACCTCCACTCATCATTTCTAAGCCCTTGGCAGACATAAATAATCAATCACAGCATTCTTCTCAAATGTGGCCTTCAAAATATTTCTCTACAGAAATATATTTCAGGCAGCCACTACCAATTGTTCAGAGTTGACACTAGAGATAAAACCTATTTGAAAGCCCCAAGGGTATACAAATTATTGTTAGGGCATAGAGGCTCCTCCTAAATGGATGCTTGAATCATTGATGCATCACAGCTGCCATCCTGTATTGTCAGGATGCCCTTAGCACTGCTCATGTGCACTGGGGGTGGAGAAGGCTGGGAAACCAAGGTCTACTTAAGGGGCAGATTGTGCTGTATATGGAAGGGCCCTGCAGAGGGACTTATTTGGTTTGCCTCTGCCTAGCAGCCCTAGATGCTTCACCCTGCCCAACACACACCACTCTCCTTGTCAAGTGAAGCAGCCCATTGTCTTCGACCTGCTGTCTCTGACCTTCCTGGTCTTGATCCAGAAATACCCCAGAAGCTAACTGGGCTAATAACAAGCCCACTCTTGTTCTTCACTTGTGTGCCTGTCACCCCTTCTCTGTGTTGCTCCTGACCTCCTCTGTCCCTAATCCTGCCTGGGTCCTCGCTCCTTGCTGCTCAGACTCTTGCCTGAATCCCTAAGCCCCCAATGCCTGCTTGTCTGCTTCCACTTATCTGGCTACTTGCCTATAGTTCTGGTGACCCCTGGCAAGTGTCAGGCACATTGTGCTGGATGCCTCTCAAGGTTGTCAGCCTCTACTGGGGAAAGATCCAACATGTACTGCTTGCTTTTTTTGGTGCCAGCTTCTTTAAATCCATTACCTAATATAATGTTCAAAACAAAGCCAGGAGGATTGATATAGCATCATTATAATCTACGTGGGGGAAGGGAGGGGACTGGAGATTCAGAGACATTAAACAACCCAAGGTCACAGAGTTGGTAAATGCAGGGCTGGGATTCCAGATCTGACTTCAGAATGGGAACACTGTCCATTCACCACACTGCCTCCAAGGGAACTGACGCATACATTGCAGGCTTTGTGGAAGGTGTTGCACAATATAGGGCAGTTTCCTCCTTCTTACTTTCCCCTCCCCACTGCCTCTAGCTCCAGATCTTCTCCTTCAACATGGCTTTCAGGCTCATGTGACTCATGTGAGGAGAGGAAGAAACAGCGGCTTTCTCTGGGTACAGGAAATCCAATGCAGTGATTTGCAGCATGGGGTCTGACAATTAACTAGACAGGATGCCTTCCAGTGAGACAAATCTTACTTGTTTTTATTGCCACATTAAAATGTGACTCTTAAGCAAAACAAGAATATAAATCTTACTGGAGGATGCTGGAGTTTAAAACAATATATACTCAACTCAATATTCAATAGAGAAAAGTCTTTATTGAAGGCCATAAACCTTTTTTTGCATGTCAGGCGGGGGGGATATGACCATAAAACTGGCTCTGGGTTAGTGATTTGGGAAATGAATAAAATGTTTGTCTGGGTCCCAGCTGGATTCTTGGGGGCAGCCATTAAAGCCCCCATATGCAAGAGCAACGTTCTGTAGATCTATGTTGTCCAAGTACAGTGTTTCTCCCTGAGGGTGCTCCTGGCATTTATAGCAGGATAATCTTCATTTGATGGCGGGGTGGGGTTGCATTGTACATTGCAGGAAATTTACATCCCGGGAATAGACCCCTCCTTATTCCCAAGAATACTTCAGAGCATTTCCCAAAGAACCTATGAGGCTGTGCTTTTCTCCCACTTACCATGGAGCCCCAGAACAGGAGTCAGCAAACCAAAGGTGTCTTCACTCCCCCAAGCTCCAGTTGTTTCCTCTGTATACGAACAAGAATGCCATCTACCTTTCACTTACCTTTGGGTCTTGTGATTGTTCAGAACAAAAGAATAAGAAAAAGAAGGCAGGGGAGAAAGGATAGAGAGGAGGTTAAGGTTCCCAAATAGTACTTTTTTATAAAAGGCAAAATCTTGACTCACAAATACAAAATAAACATGTCATTATTCATGAGGAAACTGGTAAGATGTTATAACTAGTTCAAAGGAGAATTTTTAAAACATCACATAGAACATCAGAAATGCTGAAATAAATACAGATAGATATAAAATTGATCAATTTCTACAGAGAAATAATCAAATTCCACCCCCTGGACACAGTTTGCATTCCCATGGACTGGAATCACTTGCATTAGTACCAGAATTCCACATCTTGACAGAGTTGTACAATAGTTGGTAATAAAAGATGAACCAAAAGGGTGCTCTAGATAGGCAAAATTGATTAGTGGGTGTCCTATTTCCAAAGTCTTTCACAATTTTTGCTGACAAGGTGGTTAGGTATGAGGGGTGTCTCTAAGAGAGGACTCTGTGTCCTGCCCTATTCCCAGCTAAGCCAAGGGTATGGCTATATAGACACCCAAGGATTTGGCGACGGGGCTGGGGGAGGAGGAGCAGGTAGACAGCTCAAGTGCCAGGCTTCCCTTCAGTTTCCATGGAAGGGGAAAATCCTCACATATATTTTCCAATAGACCATAGCAGGACAGATGTCAGAATGCTGTAGAGATGGCTTCAGGGGATCTTTTTACATGTAGAATAAAATACCAGTCCCTTACTATAGCCTGCAAGACCCTTCCTGATCTGGCTGTGCCCACCTCTGTGGTTTTCTTTCTTCACTCTCCCTTTCTTCTCTCCACTCTAGCTATGCAATCATCTTTCAGTCCATGAAAGAGGCCGAATTCCTTCCTGTTTTAGAGCCTTTGCACTTCTCTTTCTTCCCCCTTGGAAATCCATTCCTCCAGATTTTTGCATGGCTGCTTCCTTCTCATCATTCTGTTTCAGCCTAAATGTCATGACTGAGAATAGCTTCACCACCTCTGGTCCCCTTCACAATACTCCTTGTCTCCTCTTTTCATTGATTCATTTTCGTGTCTATGACCTGGCTCTCTTCTCTAGAACATAATATTCTGATGGCAGACTTGTGCATTGCCGTCTGCAGTGCCCAGGAATCAGTGGTGCTCGGTATTTTCAGATCACCTGGTTGCTGAGGCAGCTAAGCCAAGGCAGCCTGCTTGTCTCTCTTAAGGCTAAGAGTAGCACAGGTGTGATAGTTGGATCTGGCCTCCTAACTGGGGTAAGAAGCTTAATGGATCTAGCATGAATTGTAATTGCTGAGGACCAAAAAGGAATGTGAACATTTTAGGAAATGACAGCTTGGCAGGCATCTCTGTAGCCAGGGTCCTGATGCCACAACACCATGCTAGTCCCCTGGGCATAGAGCCTACACCAAGGAAAGTGGGGGAAGGAAATAAGCCCGAAATGACTGAGTTTGCCCTCAATTGGTGAGATTGTGTTTTTTCTGCAACCATATGAAATGACTCAAGATAAAGAAAAAATTTAAACTTCTGTGTTTGAACACCTAAGTTTTGTGGCCTGCAATTATTTTGCCTGCTACATAAACAATTCTGTAGACTAACCATCAAAATTTTGGTAGATTATGGGTCTTGCATATTAATGTGTACAAAAGGCTAGTGTAAGGGGAGGAGGAGAAGGTTGAAACCTTTGCTTGTGTTAACCTACCCAGATATTCCCCATCATCTTGAACTTAGTTTTCTGTCTTACTATGTTTGTTCGCATTGACAATACAGTGAGGGCCTTGGAAGGAAGGGGGTGGGAGATGGAGAAACAAGGGGGTGTCTCTAATTTTTATCTTTACCACAGGAACTCTAAGGACATCCTTTCATGCTCTCAACACATATTAATCAAATGTTTACACGTGTCAGGCACTATTCTAGGTGCTTGGGATACAGCACAGAACAAATGAGGTGATTGATTCTGCCCTGAGAATCTTACAATCTTGCAGGGGAAGAGAACAATACATAATAAGTTGACAATAAACAAGAAAATTACATTGCAGGTTAAAAGGAGAGGAGTGCTTAGAAAAAGAAAAAAGCAGATGAGGATAAAGAGGACTAGGAATGGGTGGTAAAGGGCAGAGCAGCTTTGGGTATCACTGTGTTCAGGAGAGACCTCATTCGAGCTATGATTGAAGGAGGTGGTGGAACTACTTGAGCATCAGGTGAGGAAACAACTCGAACAAAAGCCTCATGGGGTAGGGCGGGGCCTGGTTTATTTAAGAACAAAGGGAGAAGTGTCTGTTAACATCCAAACACCGCATGTTCTCACTCATAGGTGGGAACTGAACAATGAGAACACTTGGACACAGGATGGGGAACATCACACACCAGGGCCTGTTGTGGGGTAGGGGGGAGGGGGATGGATAGCATTAGGAGATATACCTAATATAAATGACGAGTTAATGGGTGCAGCACACCAACATGGCACATGTATACATATGTAACAAACCTGCACATTGTGTACATGTACCCTAGAACTTACAGTTAAAAAAAAAAAAAAGAACAAAGGGAAAAAGGCCAATGTGCCCAGAACCAGTGAGGGAGAGGAGAGCAGCAGGAGTGGAGTCAGGGAGTTAATAGGAGCTGGATCATGCAGGGTTTTATAGGCTTTTACTCTGAATGAAATCAGGGATATACTAGTTTCCTGTGGCTGCTATAACGAATTACCAAAAACTTGGTGGCTTAAAATAATAAAATGTATTCTCTCACAGGACTAGGGCTCAGAAGTCCATAGTCAGGTTCACTGGACTGAAAACAAGGTGTCAGCAGGGCTGTGCTCCTCAGGAGCTCTGAGGAAGAATCTGTTCCCTGCCTCTCCCAGCACCTGAAGCTGCTTCACTTCTATCTCTGCCTCCATGATCATGCTGGCTTCTCCTCTTCTATCTGTTAACTCTCCCCCTGCCTCTCCCTTATAAGGAGATATGTGATTGCATTTAGGGCCTATCTAGGTAATCCAGGGTCATCTCCCAACCTCAAGATCCTTAATTTAATTGCAATTAACAAAGAGCTCCCCCCTCCCTTTTTTTTTTTTTTTTTTTTTTGGCCACGTAAGGCAACGCTCACAGGTTCCAAGGATGAGGACATGGATATGTTATAGGGACTGTTTTCCCATCCACCACAGACACCACCGCAGGGTTTTGAGCAAACATGATCAAATATACCTTTTAAAAGCATGAAAAGAACCCTCAGGTAGTGGAGAAAAATATAGAAGCAGGAAGAACATGATAGCAGGAAGGCTTTCATAATAATCCAGGTGAGACATGATAGTAGCTCAGATCAGGGTGATTGATAGCAGTGGAGATGGTAAGAAATGTCAGATTCTGAGTATATTTGAAGATAGAACAAACAGCATCTACTAAAAGATTAGATATGGAGTATGAGAGAAAGACAGGAGTTAAGGGTGACTCCAAAGTTTTGGGTTTGAATAAAAAAAAATAGAGTTGCCATCAACAGAGAAAAACAGCGTTTCTGGTGGAGCAGATTCAAAGGAGAAGATAGTCTGGGACAAATTTGAGGTGCTAGTCTGCTGGTTTGACATTGTCATGGTCTGAATGTTGGTATCTCCCCAAAATTACATTGGAAACAAGTATCCAATGTGATATTGGTGTCAAATGAATGCTGATAGGTCAAGGAAAGTGAGGATTGTGGATTATCTTTGGATTTAACCGCATGGGGGTTACTGGTGATTTTGACAGGGAGAATTTGATGTTAGAAGAGTTAGGAGAGATGGGAGGAGAGGAATTGAAGGCAGGTTGTATAAGAAGTGGGGCCTTTTAGAACATGATTCAATCATGAGGGCTCTGGGCCAGGCACGGTGGCTCACGCCTGTAATCCCAGCACTTTGGGAGGCTGAGGCAGTCAGATCACTTGAGGTCAGGAGTTCCAGATCAGTCTGGCCAACATGGTGAAACCCCATTTCTACTAAAAATACAACAACAACAACAACAACAAATTAGCTGGGTGTGGTGGCACGCGCCTGTAGTCCTAGCTACTTTGGAGGCTGAGGCAGGAGACTCACTTGAACCTGGGAGGCTGCAATGAGCTGAGATCATGCCACTGCACTCCAGCCTGGGTGACAGAGTGAGGCACCATATAAAAAATAAAAATCTTGGGGGCTCTGCCCTTATGAATGGGATTATTGCCCCTATAAAAGAGGCCCAAGGGAGATTGTTTTCCCCTTCTGCCATGGGAGAAGGCAGCAAGAGGCACCTCTATGAAGCAGAGAGTTAGCTTTCACCAGATACTGAATCAGTTGGTGCCTTAATCTTAGACTTCCCAGCCTCTAGAATGATGAGAAGTAAATTTCTTTTATTTATAAGTTACCCAGTCTAAGGCATTTTGTCATAACAGCAGGAATGAACTAAGGCAGACATCCAAGTGGAGATGTCAAGTAGGCAGTGGCATATACTAGTCCAGAGTTCCAGACTAAGGTCTGTGTTGGAGAAATATAGATGGTATTTAAAGCCAAGGGACATGATGAGATCATTAAGGAAATGAAATCAGACAGAGAAGAGAAGAGATTCAATGACTGAGCCCCAGGGTAGTCCAACACTGAAAGGTTGGGAAAAAGAGAATGACTCAGAAGAGACTAAGAAGCATTCACTGAGAAAGGAGGAAGGCCAGGAGGGTATGGGGTCCTGGAAGCCTAGAAAAGAGAGCGTATCCAGGAGGAGAAAAGGCTGAATTCAGGAGGAGAAAAGGCTGAATTGTGTCAAATGATGCAGATAGGGCACGGAAAGTGAGGAATGTGGATTACCTTTTGATTTAACCAAATGGAAGTTATTGGTGATTTTGACAAGAAGACTTTGATGTTAGAAGAGTTTAGGAGAGATGGGAGGAGGGGAACTGATGGAAACTAGTGCCTTCGTCTCTTCCAAGGAGTTTTGTTGCAAAGAGGAGCAAAGAAATGGGACGTAGTAGGTGGGGGAAAGTGGAGTTAAGAACAAGGCTTTTTTTTTTCACTTTTGTTTACATGGGGAAAATAACTGAATGCATGTATCTCCCAAGTAAGGAATGACTCAGTATAGAGAGAAAATTGATGATGTAGCAGAGAGAAAGATAAATTGCTGGAAGAATGTCCTTGAAAAGACAAAAGAAAATGGATGTTTATCTAAGCTAATGTACACAGAGGCAGAATCTGTGGTGCAGATGCTGGTGGGGGATAGATGTGGTTGTGACAATCTGTGGAAAATCTCTGCTTCAATTTTTCCAGAGAATTAGAAACAAGATTATCTGTCTAGAGCAAGAATAGTGAAGGAGGCATTGGTAGTCTGAGAGTCATCTAGGAGAATAGCAGAGTGTGCAAGTGTAGGGAAACCCAATATTACAGTGAATGCTTCAATCGCATCTTTGTTGAATGTGATGGAAGGAGAAGCCTAGGGAAGGCATGGTTTTAGTTCATTAGACTCGCAGGGGCTTTTAGGAGCCTCTTTGCATGAATGCATCAAGAGCTGATGAAAAACATGATGAGGGAGAGCTCAGGGCTGGAATGGTGTCTTGAGCCTTTCAAACAAAGGGCTGCTCCAATCTCAGAAGTGGCTGTGTGTGGGTGGGGTGGGGTGAGGTGGGGTGGTTGGCGGGGTGGGGATGCAGAACAAAGAAGCAGCCCTAAAAAGAAATGAGGCAGCAGACAGCGGACTCACCCTCAGGTAAAAGACAGTCAGCACATGCTGTGGCCTTTTTAGGCAGATTATTTAGGGTAAATTATCTGCTAAATTACTTGATAGAAAAGACCATGACCTGAAAGGCCCAAGTGAACATCTGGGGATTCAAAAGGCTGTGGCTATTTAGGAGCCAGGACAAATATTCAGAGCCATCATCTCCCTGGTGGAGGGGAGCAAGAGGAGACCTCAGGGGAACCATGATAATTGCTGTGAGTGGACTGGCCTGGGACTGCCCCAAAGCTGAGCTCATGAACCTTCTGATCAAATGGCCCAGGAAGGGATTTGTCTATTCCCCAGACTTCATCCTGCAACTTGCTCTTGAGAGAACAGAGGATGTAATCAGCCACCAGCAGTGCTCTGCCAGGTGCCCTGGCCCCATGCAAGTTGTCTGGACCTATTTGGGAGTTTGTCTAATCCTTCCCGGCACCAAGAGGAAATGGGAGAGCCTGAAGAATGTGGATTAAGCGCTCCCAGCTGCTGACATGCTGCTGACTGTGGCAGATAAGAAGGGATGAGTGGCATGTGCTGAATGCAAGCTCCAATATTACTTGACTACATTCAGATGGCTGGTGTTCAGGGTACTTGAAGTTATTCAGACCCATCCGCCCTGTTTAGGAAGTCTGATGTGTGTTTGCAGACATGTGTGAGGAGCCAAGGATGCAGCAGAGCCAGTATGATGGCTCATATTTGCTTAGCTCACACATTGCCATGCTGGTTCCAAGCACACGGTCCCTGGACACACTCCCTCCTCCTTTTCATAACTGTTACAGAGAGTGAAAGGGGCCTGTGTGCTAGTAATCCAGGCAACTCTCTGACCATCCAAAAGGTAAGTTTCCATGCCATTAACTCCTGTACCTCCCAAGTGAAGAAACTATAGAATATGAGCATGCATACTGGAAATGAGAACAAAGACTTGCAATTTGATGTATTAGGCCCTATTGAGTATGGAGAGGATGCATTACACTGGGAGTCATGTGACTAGTCATATGACCACAGGAGGCCATGTTACTTCTCTGAGCTCCAGTGTTCTTATTTGTAAAATAAAAGAATTAGACTAGACCAAATTGGTGTCTGCCTGCCTGCCTTCCTCCCTCCCTCCTTCCCTCCCTTTCTTCACATGGAACTCTTTCCTCAAATGAAAAAAAAAACTAGGCCTACACTTTTGCTTGTAACTTGTTTCTAGCTTTTTAATGTGAAATTATCATTCACATAATAGTTTATGGATAATATGTGGTATAGTCCAGGGGCTGGAAAACTTCTCCTGTAAACGGCCAGGGTAAATATTTTAGGCTTTGTGGGTCGTTCAGTTAAGTGAGAAAGCAGTGATAGGTAATAGGTAAACCAATGGGTGTGACTGTGTTCCAATAAAACTTTATAAATACAGGTGGAAGCCCAGATTTAGTCCATGGGCTATAGTTTGCCAACCCCTGGGACGGTTCCATTAGCAGTTTCCTCAATTCTTGAAGCCTGTATGAGAACTCCAAGGTTAAAGTGAATGAGGGAGGAGCTGAGACTAACTAGATCACTCACTGTACTGCCCCTGACCTGATAGTATTTCTCTCACATCCCTAAATATAGGATTTATCTCACAGCCTAAATATAGAAGTTCACAAATAGAGGGGACTTCAAAAAGTTCACGAAAAAATTGAGTTAAAATATAAAGATAAAAAATATAAACTGTATTTCTCAGCATACACTCCATCAAGGTCAAGACATTTCTGTAAGAGATGATATCAGCCATTTAGTCCATCCATAAAGAACAGAGGATCCCAGAAACTTAACCATGTCAATACAGTCTTTTTTTACATTATTAACTGAGGGAAAATTGGTGCCTTCTAAAGATTTGTTTTTTTTTTTTTAAGATTAGGAAACAAAAAGAAGCAAGTTCTGTAAGAGATGATATCAGCCATTTAGTCCATCCATAAAGAACAGAGGATCCCAGAAACTTAACCATGTCAATACAGTCTTTTTTTACATTATTAACTGAGGGAAAATTGGTGCCTTCTAAAGATTTGTTTTTTTTTTTTAAGATTAGGAAACAAAAAGAAGCAAGAAGGAACCAAATCTGGATTGTAATGTGGATGCCTAATGATTTCCCACTGAAACACTTACAAAATTGCCTGTCTGATGAGAGGAATGAGGAGGAGCATTGTCGTGGTGAAGGACTCTGATGAAGCTTTTCCAGGTGTTTTTTCTTTCTTTTTTTTTCTTTGCTAAAGCTTTTGCTTTCTCAAAACACTCTTATACTAAGCAGATGTTATTATTTTTTGGGTGTCCGGAAAAATCAACAAGCAAAATGCCATGACCATTCCACAAAACTTTGCTATAACTTTTGCTTTTGACCAGTCCACCTTTGCTCTGACTAGACCCCTTCCCTCCCTGGTAGCCATTGCTTTGATTGTGCTTTGTCTTCGGGATCGTACTGGTAAGGCCATGTTTCATCTCCTGTTACAATTCTTTGAAGAAATGCTCCAGAATCTTGGTCCTACTTGTTTAAAATTTCCATTCAAAGCTCTGCTCTTGTGTGCAGTTGATCTGGGGTGCAATGGTTCTGGTACTTGTTGAGTGAAAAGTTTTCTTAACTTCAGTTTTTTCAGTCAAAATTGTGAAAACTGAACAATTGAGATGTTTATGGGGTTGCCTATTGTTTCTGCTGTTCATCATTGGTCCTCTTCAATTAGGGCACAAACAAGATTATTTTTTCCTCTCAAATTGATGTGGATGGTCTGCTGCTATGAGCTTCATTGTCAACATTGCCTCACTCCTTCTTAAAATGAGGTATCCTTTTGTAAACTGCTGATTTTCCTGGGCATTGTCCCTATAAACTTTTCACAAAGCATCAATGATTTCACCATTCTTCCACCCAAGCTTCAACATAAACCTGATGTTTGTTCTTGCTTTAATTTTAGCAGAATTTATGTTGCTCTGATACATTTTTTGTTTGTTGTTGTTGTTGTTGTTGTTGTTTTGACAGAGTCTTGCTCTGTCTGAAGTGCAGTGGCACAATCTTAGCTCACTGCAACCTCCACCTCCCAGGTTCAAGCATTCTTGTGCCCCAGCCTTCCGAGTAGCTGGGATTCCAGGTGCCTGCCACAATGCCCAGCTATTTTTTTTTGTATTTTTAGTAGAGATGGGGTTTCACCATGTTGGCCAGCCTGGTCTCAAACTCCTGACCTCAAGTGATCTGCCCACCTCAGCCTTCCAAAGTGATAGGGGCTCTTTTTAAGTGGATGTCTTATTCTTCTTAGCACCTCAAATTATATCCTGTTAAGACATGTTATAACAAGTTATTACATATTTATTTTGGTGCAAAAAATAATATTGAAATCCATGCACAGTTTTTCCATAATTTACATTTTCCATGAGCTTTTTGAAGACCTCTTGTATATGCTCCAAGCGAATTGTCTTTACTTAGAAAGAAATTGCTCCATATTCGTGAAGGGAAAAGAGACCAAGAACCCAAACTGTTGTTGACCCGACTGATAAGCCAACTGGCAACCATTCTCCACTATCCCATAAGGCTAATGACAAGTCCCGAGCTGGATCCTGAAATCAATGGGATCCTGTCACTTTCTTCCACCAGAGCAGAGGCCCCAAAGGTAGTCCACACAATGTTCCTCTCCACTTGTGTAGCATTTGTTGCATGAGTAGTTTCCAAAAGTCCCAATGTCAGGTTGTTAATTGTGTAACAATCTGCCTATGCGAGGATAGATTCTCTAAGTTTATAATGATTTAGATTCTCTAGGTCTATATTAAAACTCTCATATGTACAAAATTTTACAGTTGTAGATGATACTTCCTGAGCTATTTTTCTGGTCCTCTTTTTCTGAGTATCATTCTTTCCCACCTCTAGTCATCATATTCTATATGATAGGAGCCCAACGGGTGCTCAAAGGCCCCTTTGCTGCCTCAGGATCTTTGCACATGCTGTTTCCTGGACGTGAATCTTTCTTCCCCCAGCTGTATCCCTGATTAATGCCTACTTATCTTTCAAGTCTCAATTTATATATCATTTCCTAAAAAAAAAAAAAAACCTCCCTTGGCTCTCTAATCTAAATTAGTCCTTTCTGTTATTCTTAGTATCTTATTTTCCTCCTTTATCACACTTATCATAAGTGTTATCATATATTTTGTTGTCTCCAGTTTAACATCTGCTTCACTACAAAAATTTAGGGGAGCAGATGGAGACCTTATCTATTTCGTTCAACATGGTATCCCCAGCATCTAACACCACGCAGTTAGTTGGAAATTAATTCACATTTTTTGAATGAATGACCCATCACTTGCTGCTGTTGATTTAAAAAAGGCTGACATCTTTCCAGGGCTGGAGTCGGAGCACACACTCCGCCCTGCAACCTGGCCTTGGGTTCTTCTTAACCACACACAAGAATGCTCACAGTTTGCATAGACTCTGGGCACTCCCATGGGCATTAGGAAGGGGGGGAAAAAGTGGAGGGAAGGAGTGAGAAGAAAAGTCAGCAGAGTAGATGTCCTTGTTTCCAAAATGTTAAAGGAAATGTTTAGAACTCCCAACCAGTCTGGGCTTGAACTGAGTCCTTCATATCATGAGAATTTTCTTCTCCCTTGAGGAGAACTACCTATTTACTGACACTTTTCACACTTATGGTCATCCTGCTGCTGTCCCCACTACTTCTGTCCCTAACATACCCAGTTCCTTGGTCTGTGCCTAACCTATGGGCAAGTAAAGTTTCTTCCCTGAGAATGACCAATGGAAACTGAAAGAGTTCGTTTCCCACACATAAATTCGGTGACCATGATTTATGAATCATGATTTATGGTCTATAAATAAAGAAGATTCAAACAGATGTGAAGGGAGAGCTAGAGAGGACAGCTAGAGAGAGAGCCCTGATGCATTCTAGTTCCTGGTTACAGTTCTTTCCTGAAGTCTCCCTGCAAACTTGCCCTCAGGTGCTTTGAGAAACCCACCTTTTTGATTAGGCAAGTGACCTACGGTAAAACAAATTCTAAGTAAACTTAATGATTTCTCACAGATTGTCCTGTTTAATCCTTACAATAACACAGTGGGGGTGGTATTACTATCCCCATTTTATAGATGCTTTTTGTTACATGAAAATTAGTCCGAGATTAATTGTTAGGGAGACTTAAGTTCTAGTCTCAATTCTACAATGACTGCTACTTCTAAAGCAGATTAACTTCCTTCAGCCTCAGCCTTTCTCAAAAAGCAACTTAGACTGGCAGAAAGATTCACACAAGTGGTTAAGCAAGATCCTATTTGTAATTTATGAAATCAATGGCCATGACCTGGAAGACTTCGTATGGGCAGAGCTGTCAACAGCATGGTCTGTGTCTCCTCATCCCTAAGTGCATGAATTAGATTTTATAGCATGTAAGATGCCTTCAAGCTCTAAAATTCAACAGACTATTTTCTGGCCCCAGCTAGCAAGAGGTTCATTCTCAATCATGAAAGAACTGAAAATGGCTAATAAATTTGGTGAAACATTTGGACAACACAGTCATGGAACCACTTGAATCTATAATAATTCTTTTTGGCTCTAAAAACCTTTGGAATTTTTCCCTTTTATTATAACTACATGGATCATTACTTGGCAAAGAAATTTCCCCTAATATTGATCTATGAACATAAAGAATTATATCTCAGGATAAAAGAATATAAAAATAAAGCCTACTAACTTACTGACAATAAAAGTAGGGGCTGAATTTTCATGAAAACGAACAAACAAAAGCTTCTATGGAAACTGGACGAGCTGAGAAAATGAGCAAGCTTAATTGATTTACCCTGAGTTAGTGGGTTTCAAGCAAATGTTCCCCAGTTCTGAGCTTCCAATGTTTTGACATTGTTTAATATCAAGAATTGATCACTGAATTCTTAGTTGATTGTCAGCCCACTCAGAGCTGTAACTTTGATTGTCATCTTTACCAGAGTGTCCCAGGACCTCATCTGCACAGTTATTAGTATTTCTTGGATGAATGACATTTCAGAAAACCAAGATCCTGTAACCCCACAGCATAATGGGGAAACACCTAAACAAAGCCTACTAGCACTGGACCTCACTGAGTTCCCAAACTGAAAAACCCATTAAGATAGACTCCGAGGATGATGGTCTGCCAACTACATTGACATGTATTTTCCAAAAGTGGCATACAATTTGGATCAGATGAAATTTAGGGACAACCTGTATTTTTCAAACTTCTGTGATTCAGAAAAAATCAGGTCTATTCCTATAATAGTTCCTGGCACATATGTGGTTTTCAAGGAATGGTTTTCAAATGAATAAATTAACTTTACATATGTGTATAAGTATCAAAGCTTTTAAGTATATATGCATACTATGTTCATATTTTATTACATATAAAAGGAAAATTTTTTTTGTTTTGCATTATCCTTCAATCTTACTTCTTCATCTCAGTTTGGACATATACATGTGACTCAGCTAATCCAAAGTACATTCTACCATATTGGCTTTAGAGGCTCATCTTCTGACCCATTCATGACCTCATTAACTGAAGCTTGACTGAGACCTGAGAAAACTCAATTAAACAGCACTTTGCTTGTCCAAGGCATCTAAACCTTATTTTTTTTCCTTTGCCACATGGATAGATAGATAGATAGATAGATAGACAGGCAGGCAGATGGATAATAGATATTTAAGTTTTAGTTGCCCTTTTAGAGCACAATACAAATCCTGAATTTCCCTTTGTTCCTGCTCAAGCAGCATATAATATGGTGTCATCCTCTACCTGTAACAGGGCTGTTCATTTCATTGAGTTGCCAGGTCCTTGGCCTTCATTAGCCCTCCACTGCCTTTCATTTGATTTGCATCTCAGGTTCCCCATATAGGTAATGATTCTAATTTTGAAAATTTCCAGAGGTTACAGCAAAGAAACTGAGTCAGGAAGAAAGACATACACAGAAATGATACAAGTATTCCTGGCTCCCCTCACCCCTGCCCCATGATTCACCCCTGAGAGAAAGGATGGGCTTCAGGGGACCATGGAGCTTGGGGCCCTGAGCCTTCCTCTATACTGTTTTTTCTTCAATAAATGGGCACTCATAGTTAATGTCAGAGACATCTTGACAAATGAAAATCAGAACCTTTGCCTGAAACCACCAAAGACTTTAAAAAAGGCACCAGTCCCTCTCATGCCCTGCTCCCTCTTATCCACTACACAACTGCCACAGCAACCTCACCCTCCCTTCTTGCCTCAGGGCCTTTGCACATTCTGCTTATTGGGCCTGGATGTCTCTTCTTCTAGCTTTTTCTAGATTAATTCCTACTTATCTTCCACGTCTCAATTCCCGTATCATTTCCTAAGAAATACCTCCCTTGGCCCTCCAATCCAAATCAGTCACTTCATATTCTCTCTTAATATCCTGTTCTTCTCCATTGCACATGTCATATATCTTAAGTATTGTTATATCTTTATTTAATGTATTTTGGTTCAATATCTGTCTTCCTCAGAAGAATTTAGGGGAGAAGATGGGGACCATATCTATTTTGTTCAACACTGTATCTTCAGCATCTAGCACTGTGCAGTGAGTTGGAACTTAACTCACATTTGTCGAATGAATGGCCCATCATTTGCTGCTGTTGATAGAAGAAAAGGCTGACATCTTTCCAGGGCTGGATCCAGAGCACTCTCTCCACCCTGCAACCTGGACTCAGGTTCTTCCTAACCACACATGGGATATAAGGCTGCTTGCAGGCTATAAGAGACACACACTCTGGGCACTCCCATGGGCATTAGCAGGGAAAACAAGAGGTGGGAGAGGGGAGTGGGGAGAAAAGACAGCAGAGTCGGATGCCCTGCTTTCCCAAGTGTTAAATGACATCTTTAGAACTCCCAGCCCCCCTGGACTTGTACTGTCTTTCACAGCATGGTGGTTTTTCTTTCTCTTAAGGAGAACTGCTGTATCAGTCTGTTTTCACACTGCTATAAAGAAATACCAGAGACTGGGTAATTTATAAAGGAAAGAGGTTTAATTGACTCACAGTTCCATGTGGCTGAGGAGGCCTCAGGAAACTTACAATCATGGCAGATGGGGAAGCAGGCAGCTTTCTCAAGGTGGCAGGAGAGCGAAGTAAGAGCACAGGAAAAAACTGGCACTTTTAAAACCATCAGATCTCATGAGAACTCCCTCACTATCACAAGTACAGCAAGGGGGAAACCACCCCCCATGATCCAATCACCTCCCACCAGGTCTCTCTCTCTCTCAACACCTGGGGATTACAATTCAAGATGAGATTTGGGTGGAGACACAAAGGCTAACCATATCAGAGACCTACCTACTTACTGATGTGTTCGAAACGAGGCCTACTCCAGTACTGAGCCCGGCCTCTCAAGCTTTGGCTTGAGTTATGCTTTATGGATGCTCCCTCAGGCAGGCAGCACCTAGATACTTGCTCAAATCAGGAGTGCTCAGTTTTACAGTCAATAAGACCCTCTCATTGTATTGGTTTCCTTCACTGCTATAATAAATTGCCACAAATTTAGCAGCTTAAAAGTAACATAAATTTAGTATCTTGTAGTCTTGGAGGTCAGAAATCCAAAATGGGCCTCACTGGGCTAAAATCAAGATGTTGGCAGAGCTGTGTTCTTTTCTGAAAGCTTTAGGGGAAAATCCCTCTCCTTGCATTTCCAGTCTCTAGAGGCTGCCTGCATTCCTTGGTGCGTGCCCCTTCCTCCATCTTCAAAGCCAATTGTGCTGCATCTTTGACCATTCTCCTGTAGTGCATCTCTGCCTCACACTCTTCTTCTCTTTCTCTCTTTGACTTTTAAGAACTCTTGTGATTATATTGGGCCCACTCAGATATTCCAGGATAATTTCATCTCAAGGCCTTTAAATTAATCACACCTATAAAATGCCTTTTGCAATGTAAACTATTCACAAGGATTAGGACATGGGCATCTTTGGGGGCCATTATTTCCCCCTAGCACACTGGTGAGTTATTCCTAGGGCAAGTCTCAAAATACAGGTGAGGTGGTCTCAGTTCCACCCCAGCCAGTTCCTCCGAGGCGTCATGGAATATAATGTGAAAAATGTAAGGATTGGAATATTGATTAATCAAAAAAGCAGTGGCAGAAGCCTCAAACCAATGAGCTCAATTCTTCAGCATATCAGCCACCACAGTCAATAAAAGCCAGCTGTAAAAACTTTCCAGGCCCTAAGAAAACCATGTGAAATAACAGACTGGAGTGATGTGAAGTTTCTGATATTTGCTAATAATGAATTTGGGATGTTCAGAGATAAATTTCAAAGTCATTTGTGCCAGGAATTATTTCAGCTACAAATAATAGAATAACCACAAAACAGTGGCTTAAGCAATAAAGGCATTTGACTATTTCCTGTAACAGAAAGCTTAGAGGTAGGTGGTCCCAATATGGGGGCAGCAGCTCAGGGGCAGAAGAGACCCAGGCACTCTCTGCCTTTCTCCTCTGCCTTTCCCAGTAGGTCAGTGATGTTTCTCCTCATGGTGAACAAGATGGCTGCACATTCACCAGAATCACATCCTCACAAAACATCTTCCCAAGCACCAAAGAAGAGGATGGGGAGTAGGACCCTTTCTCTTCCTGCTGCTCTGATATGGTTTGGCTATGTCCCCACCCAAATCTCATCATGAATTCCCATGTGTTGTGGGAGGGACCTGGTGGGAGGTAACTGAATTGTGGGGGCAGGTCTTCCTCATGCTGTTCTCATGATAGTGAATAGGTCTCATGAGATCTGATGCTTTTATAAGGGAGAGTTTCCCTGCACAAGCTCTCTCTCTTTGCCTGCTGCCATCCATGTAAGATGTGACTTGCTCCTCCTTGCCTTCCACCATGATTGTGAGGCCTCCCCAGCCACATGGAACTGTGAGTCCATTAAACCTCTTTTTCCTTGTAAATTACCCAGTCTCAGGTATATCTTTATCAGCAGCATGAAAATGAACTAATACATGCTCCCTCTTTTATCAGAAAGGAACATTTTCCTGGAGTAGCCAGCTGACCTCACCCCAGATCTCAGTGGCCAGTCAGGTCACATGTCTACCCTGGCAAAGGGAACCAGGATTCCATGATTGGCTTAGACCAATCAGGAATCATCCTCTGGGGTTGGACACATTGAGACCACAAGCAGAATTGGAGTTCTATTAAAAGCGAAGTAGGGGCAATATCTATTGATATTGCTACTGGCAACTAGCAATGTCTGCCACAGAAACATGATTTGCTTTTTATTTTTAAATGTGTGAATGCATAAACAGGTGGATCTCCATTCAGAATAAGGCACACTTTATGCCCAAATCTGAGATGTTTATCTTATCAACTGAATGAGACCACCTTGGGCCTTTGTATACAGATACCTTAAGTTTATCTAATTTTATGTAAAAAAGAAAAAGACAAAGGCACTAAACTAGTATTCATGGACAGATTCCCATGTGATATCCTTTAGCCATCCATTAGAAATTATTTATTGAGTACCTACAGTGACCTTGGCACAGTGGCTAAGCACTAGGACAAAAATATTGTTTCTCTCCTTGGGTAATTAATTACAATATGGATGGCTATGTGTTATTGCAGGGACAAGAACAAGAAACAAGGAAATGTCTCTAGGGATAGAAGGGTAACATAGCCTTATCTTGGAGTCAGGGAGGGTTTTCAGAGGATATGAGGCTATAAGAGAGACCTGAAGAACAAATGGAATTAGCCAGATGATGGGTGGGATGGGAAGAGGATGAGGAGATGCTCCAGGCAAAGAAACACAGCTATGCAAAGGCTTGGCAGTAAGAGAGCTCAGGAAAATTTTGAAAATAAGTATAATGCAGTAAAAAGGAGCAGAGTGTGATTGGTGGTGTGAGAGGACAGATAGGCTGGGGGTCAGATCATGAATTTAGACTCTATCTCAAAAACAATAGACAATGGGGAGTAACACAGTAAGATTTGCATGGTAGAAATCAGGGCCAGTGTAGACCCTTTTATTGCCTGATTGCCACACCATCCTACAAGTCCATGAGAAGCTGTGTCTGTCAGGCACTTGGGCTGGGTGCAGTCTCTAACACTGATCCAGGTAAATGTTTTGAATGCACTGGCAGCCTCTCATCGATCCAGCCTGGCTTCTGCCTTCTAGATCCATGGTGGCTCCTGGTTTTAATATGACATTGGGCTCTTTTCCCTTGCATTCTGGATTCTGAATTCTGTAGACCAGCTGTGGCTCAAATACCAATGCCCCTTCTATGGTGGGCAGGAGGGGCACTGGGAGAGGTGAGAACGTGAGCTATTGAGGAGTGAAAAGTTTGCAGGAGTGCACACAAACACACACGGCCACTAAGCCCAGCACAGGACTTGCTGGAGCTCTCAAACAATTACCACATTTATTACCTTGGCGATTGCTCAGGCTAGGGAACACCAGACACTTGAAGTTTGTTTTCCTTTTCAACTGGAACTGACATTTCCCCACAATTGGATTACTTTGAAATCAAGAAATTGCAGTTCAGATAGTTCATAAACTTATTTCTGTTCCACCTTGTAGCATTTATTACAAAGACTGATCAGCCAAAGAATATGGGCTTTCTGCTTTTTATTTCCTGTTTTATTGCAGTAACCTTTGAAGAGTGGGTGGTATGGTTCACAGGGTGGAGCTGGCTCGCAGGTAGCAGGTAGGAGAGCAGCCCAGCAGAGACCGGGGTCCTCTGGCTCTCATGGACTCTGTCTGCTGCCTCCTCCACCCAGCCCCCCAGAGGAAGGGTCTGGGAAAAGATATCCAGTGTTCTGGGGGAGAAAGGTGCCTAGGGGGATGGGCAAAGAGGCACTGGAAACCCCACACTGTGTCTGATAGAAACCCAGAATTTGAGTGGGACAGCCATTCTTTCCTGTCCCCACTCCCTCTACCCATCTTTGGGGATAGGTTAGAAAAGGCCCTTGGTCAGAGGGAAGAGATCACAAACTCAGGGGTTCTGGAGAGGAGTTCTGGGACTTTTGGGGTCCAAAGGTCATCAGTCTTTGTTGGGTGTGTGTGAAAGAGAAAGGGAAAGGCCTTGTTATCAAAACATTTACTAACTAGTGGCAGACTCTGCAAAACAGACTGAGGCCCCAGCAATGACCTGTCTGTCCTCCAGAAGCTCCCAGTCTTGCAGGGCCACTGAGCCTAAAGTCAGGATAGGGAGAGCCCAGGAGCTATGAGAGCCCTGGGGAGGGCTTCCTGGAGGAAGTGCAGTCTGAGCTGGCTTCTGCTTGGAAAACCCCCTTGATGTAAGACAATTACCTTTTACATTGTTAGACCCAGATTACTGAACAGGAGAGCTGGCAGGGGTTCAGGGCAGAGGCCCATCCCAAGATGACCACTGTACATATGACAGCTTGGCAGGGTGGTTAAGAGCCCTCCTGGGGTGATATCCTGGTTCTATCATTTGCTAGCTCTGTGACCTTAACCTTTTGTGTCTCAGTGTCTTTATTTGTAAAAAGGGGCACATACGGCTTACCTCATAGAGCTGCCGGGGGAATTAATGAGAAAGTCTGCGTCAAGGCCCCGGATGGTACTGGCCACCAGGAGCACTTGGTAAAGGCCAGCTCTGCTAATTTGGCAGCACCTGACTCTATGTGTGTCTTTCAGAGGGGACGAGGAAGGTGCAGAACACACAAAGCCTGCACCTTTGTTCTTGGAGCCCTGTCCACCAAGGATAGATGACTGACCCAACCACAGTCAGCCCGAGATTTAACAGACAACTTATTTTAAATGAGGAAAGGAGAGCAAAGTTTTTCCTCATCTGTCATATGTCCTTTTTAGGATTTAAATACCAGTTATAATCTCCACTTGTTTCTTTGTCAAATAAATGCCTAGAAGCACAGCCTACCTTCTATAACTGGGAGAATAAAATCTCAAATTGGTTAAATAACTTGTCCCACATTGAGATTATTAAAGAGTAGGAGTCTGAACTCTGCTCTTCTAAAGCACAGGCCCAGGCCTCCTAATGAATCACATTATTCCCTGTCATCTGCTACCCAACAAGATCTGCTTCCTACCATTACCGAGTTGGTCATACAAGGTGGAATGATTTCATCAGAGCAAGCCATGCTCAGAAACAGAAAATGTTGCCTCAGGTGCTTTCTTGAATGTTAGATTTTAATATAAAAGCCAGTTCTATCCATAATGGGCAAATCCTAAGCGGTTGATTCTCTTAGGTTTCTCTTACAGCAGAG